>NC_081823.1:25305000-25655000 GCF_030704535.1 Vitis vinifera | reverse complement strand
CGAGCTCAACCCGGCAGGGATCGCACTCAGACAGACTATTAGTTATCCTAGGATAAATTATATATATATTAATGAGATAAGGTTGGTAAGATTAAGGAAGTATGAGATTCAAATTATTTATATACATTCAATGAGATGAGCTCGAAGACTATGAGAAGCAAATGAATGTATGCTCCATATCTCATATGGAAACTTCAACCTTCTTTACCAAAGCAAAACTAAGTTTATAATTTCCTCCAATATCTTATTATTGTAGCTTCTATATTCAGTCAAATATATATTTAAGTTTGAATTTAGGAAATAGTAAATAAAATATGAGAAATGAAGTTATGTGTTATTGAATGACTGCAAATGATTAATTAAAGTAAACATGATCATGTATAAAGCACTTGAACCTCCCATCCAATAGTCATGCCAAACTGATTCTTTGTTTTGCTTAATACTTTGTCTTGATAAGACACATATAATGTGTGTAAGAGCATGGATTAAGAAATATGATTGAGAAAATTTAAGAAATTGAGAACAAATTTACCTGAGAAAATGGCTAGTTGAGAAAATTTAAGAAATAAGATTTGAGTATGAATCAACCTAAGGAGATTAATAGAGAGGGAGAGCAATTGACAAAGGAAAATATTAGTAACTTAGTGATTTCTTTTAACGTTATAGTCATTATCTTTGCAAAATTTTAGTTAAGAGATAAATCATGTTTAATAGAAATAACAAGGTTGGAAAGAAAAAACTTGTCATCTATTTATAAGCTTTTTGAGCTTTTCTACTAATGATAATTTAACTTTTTTTAAAAATAATTTACTAAAAGAGCAAAGATATAAATTTTTAAAATTTTAATTTTTTATCATATAAAAATATTAATCTTTATTTTTTTGTGAAAATTTATTAAAAAATAAAAGTAAGAAAATCATGCATGTTTTAATACTAGCTTTTCATACTTTTGTAATATGCATAATATTTTGAAACTTCAAAATTCATCTCATCAATGCAAATAGTAATGGTAATTAGAGCTCCACTAAACATGTAAAAATTATGCACAATTTTAAGGTCACATGTCAAATTGACCGTTAAGAGAGGAACATCATTATTATTGGAAATAAGTACAAATCCCTCATTTTTATCCTTGTCTTTCTTAGTAAATTGATATTGAAAAATTCCTAACCCTATTACTTTTTCATTTATGGATCATCTCTTCAGCCTTTCCATATATCACATGAAACAAACTTCATGTACTTAAAAAGATTACAGAACTTTACAAATTCGAAAAAGAGGATAATTTGATAAGTATACACACTAATATTTCAAACTATCCACAGGAATCAGAGTGAAAGGATGATAACTAAGCATTGAATTTAGTTTCCTCCAATTTCTCATTATAAAATTGGGTCATGTAAATATAAATTTTAAAAAATACTGAATAATAATAAAAAAGTAAAAAAACAAGTAAAAACTTGTTTTTGATAGTTTACATCCAAATAGAATATATTTTGGTGGATACAAAAAAAGAAAAAAAATGAGTTAAAATGAACATTCTCATGCATAAAGCATTTTAACTTCAATACAATAAAGCATTTCAACTTCAGTGCAAATAATCATGACAAAAATATAAAAAAACAAAGTTATATTTTTTTCAAACATACTATGATTATTATTAATTATTTCATTTTTTATTAATGAAACATAAAGAACCCTAGTACCAACACCCCTATTCAATCAAAATATTACATATTCAGATATTCTCCTCTTTTCCTTCATAAAAATATTTTTTACACATCAAATTAAGTTAACTTAGTACCCATGATTACTCACAACAAATGAAGCAATGTTAAGGTTTTGAGAATGTTTGAAGATTTTCACCTGATGTTCTTGCATTCCATCAACAATAAAGATTTGATTAGTTGTAGGCTTGTAATTAATATGGTATTATGTTTAGCTTTTAATTGAAATTTTCATAATAATACTTAATTTTCTACTACAAAGCTAGCATGTATAATTTCTTTTAAGAAAAGAAGCTTTTTCTTTTAGAGTTGGTAAATCATGATTCTTTTATAGCACATCTTGACTTGTTAAGAAGTCTCCCCCTTTGGAGTAGCTTCTCAAAATCCTAAATAAAATAAATAAATAAATAGCCAAAAAGCACTTTCTATTGAGCTTATTAAGAGCTTTTTAACTTGTTGTAAATAATTTTATTATAAAAGCATATAATTTAAAAAATAATAAATAAATAAATACGAGAACTAGAAGCTTCCTCAAAAACTTCTATTTTCACTTGAACAAGAAGTTATTCTATATTTTCACTTAATTTCAATTAGCCTTTGATGAGTTCATTGAGTTGACCAACTTCACTCCCTTACACTATTGTAATATGAAAGAGTAAGGGCCTTCTATATATAAGAAAATAAAGCACAATCTCTCTCAAATGTACATTTGTGAAGTAAAAACATCTGAATGCAGTTTCTGGAAAACAATTTCTACAGAAGAGAAATCAACATCAAAACCATAGCTCTGTCCTCCATACTGCACGTAGAGGTAGTCTTTAGGAGACGAGGGTGGGGGCAAAATCTGGGAAATTTCCGGTAAATCAGAGGTGGGTGGTGAAGGGATGTGTTTCTTTCTGAAAGTGTAGTATACATCGGCTAGGAGAAGCCAAATGAGATCTGGATCAATTGAAGAAAGTCCAGTGAGGGCGTTGAGGGCTGCATCACGAAGACCAGAAACGCTGCTGCAAGCTATTCCGACCACCAGGCCGCTCACCTTCTTGAGAACTGCTTCCAATGCTGAAGCACTCCTTTTGTTCAGGGATAAGTCCGCAATCATGTTAAGCATAGCTGCCTGGACTTTCAGAGTTGAGACTTCAGCCATTGAGTCCTCTGGTGAGGTAGGAGCACTTCTGTAAGGAAGTTGTAATGGGATTCTCTCTTCTTTAGAGACTGGTTGCTTCTGAAATGGGGATGTGGTTAGAAGTTTCCAGAAGTGGGTGCCGTCAGTGTGGAACCGGCGAGAAAAGAAGTCTCCCCCACAGATGTGGATTACTTTGCTCATCACATCTAGACATCTCCGGACAGCCTGTAGGAAGAAGGAAGTTCAAGCGTAGAAGAAGAATGCAGTATCAAAAATGGAAATTTAGTATAATGCTTTAAGCTATAACTTTTGGTTCCTAGAAAGGACTAAGACAAAAAAAATAGCAAGTGTCATTTGGATACATTTCCCATTGTTAACTTCTATATAAGATAAAAGAACTCTTAAATATTCGCATAAAACAAGCACGGGTTCTTAAAAATGGTTTAAAAAGAATTGAAGCATCAAAAAGAAAATTTTACTTCAAATTTTAAAATTTTTGAAAGTATTTTTTAAGGACACAACGTAAGTAACTACATTTTTGTTACTACTTTTTATTTTTAAAAATTAAAAAAGAAAAAAGAAAAACATAAATATATCAAAACCAGTACTAAGAAAAATAATTTTATCATATTTGATTTATCATGAAAAATATGCAAAAAAAATAAAATATTATCAAAATTAGTTAGAAGCTTATACATTTTCTAATTATTTAATCTTTAAATAAAAGAAGAATTTTCCTTCTATTTCTCATTTTTATTTTCTCTTCTTTGCATTTTATGTCAAACTTTCCAACTAAACATATGGTTAAGGGAGTGACTGGGGATTACGCACCACTGGATTCTTGTTCCGAATACAAACGACCAAGAAGGGCCATATTTTGTTCATTGCAGGAAGCAACCTATTCTCATCGGTTCCTTCCTCAGCAGCATCAAGAGTATCTTGGAGATGATAAAATGAACACATCTTAATCACACGTTCAATTGCTTCTTTAGTTTCCTTCTCATGCCTATAGGCCTCTTCCACTTTCGCCAGAGTTGCAATGCCATCCTGAAACAAATATTTATCATGAATATGAACAAAGGACAAGTATATAAATCAAATCTAATAGTGTAAAACAGATTGCAAAAGCATAAGAGCATAATTCCATAGCTATGTTCATTTTTCACTGGCAACCAATTCCTTAACTACCATACCACATTCATGTTGCATATTTCATCCCAGACATCATTCCAGAGATATGGAGTCTATCAATTTTGATGACATACAAACCCGTTTTAAATAAACTTGTAAATACAATCAGTAAATTAAAGTTAGAATTGCAGTTTCTTGGGGCAGGTTGGAAGAGTTCTCTGCAAAGAGAGAGAGAGAATGAAATGGCCAATCCTCAACTGAGCCCGATACCAAATAGTCATAGAACATTACATTTTCTCTAGGTTCCTATCCTCAAAAGAAGAGAGAGAGAGAGAGAGAGAGAACAGTTGAATGGTGTTGGAAACAATCAAGGAATTCTTTTTGCAAGTTGAAATGTTTGGAGCAAGAAAATCCAATGAAAACACCTAACAGAGAACACGGTGTTGGAAAGAGTCAAGGAATGAATTCTTTTTACAAGTTGAAATGTTTTGAGCAAGGAAATCAAATGAAAGCACTTTAGAAAAGACATTAGAATAAAACAAACACAAGAAGCAAGGAACCCTCATATGATGCACATTTATACCTTTTATAGGGAAACCTTCTTAACAACAAAAACTTTTTAAGGCTTAACGATAATAAATCAGCAGTGGATTGGTGAGAAGTCAAAACTATTCAATCAGAAACAGACCTCAACAATATCCAAGGCCACCAAGCATGCTGCTTGGTTCACTGAAGCAACTAGTGGGGTTGCAGCTGTTAAACATGAACTGGCAATGGATCCGACTGTTCGTCGATATCTTTTCGAATCATTCAACTTGAATAAAATGCTCTCCCATTCATCTAAATGCATATCAGCATCATTCAAGTAGATATCTGCCCCCTCTGCTATTCAGAGCAATATTAAATAGATATCAGAAACAAAGCATTTCAGCTAAGAAAACAAATTAGTTTACTTTCCTTAATTCAGAGCATAATACAATAACTTGGATGAGTGTTCAGAAAATTGGAGAGCAGAAAAAGTTATATAGGGGGAAAAACATAACATAAAATATTTAGGTTGTCTACTGATTAGGCAAACACGGGCCAGCTGGCAAATAGATATCAAATGCACTGTCGCAAGTTATATTTTAGCCTATGAATAGGTAAAGATACAGCTGTTACCCATTTATCATGTAGTGCAAGCTATTTTAGAACTATGGCATTCCTCTCAGAAAAGAAAACGGGAAAACATTCTAAAGAATGAAATCCAACCTGACCAGATTTAATCACAAAGAATGTGTTTCAAACTGCTGAAGTATACAAGTTTTCCTGGAAAACTAGGTACCTCTAACTAGGTGCTAAAATGTATTTTTACAAGGTGAAAGACTTGGGTTTACAGACCGGTGTAAGGAAAAAAAAGAAAACAGCTTATAGTAAGCCAGAAATAAGCTTGTTCTAGCATTTTTACCAGAAAGATACCATCAATTTTTTTCTAAGTGACAAAAATTGGGAGTTGTTGCAAGTTTTGGACAAAGGACACTGTGCAAGCATAGAGAAATGGTATTATTCCATAGCAAATCTGCACCAGTTTAAGGAAGCAGTTTCACTCTACTTCAGCAGCTAAAATTTCTGAAAGGCCTATTGGATGGGGAACTACAATGTGGGTGTTGTGAAGTTGATTCATGAGGATGTATATGGAAAAGTAGGGTGTTCTCAGAAGATATCAGCTTTGCTCTATTGACTTCCCCTGTCCCCTCCTAAAAATATTTGGACTCTTCATGCATGTGAAAGTAGAATCTTGCATATGGCATCAGGATGTCATGGGAATAACTGTGGGCTGGCATCTCAGTATGCTTGGTTGATGCCTGTCTGGAAAACCTATACTTTTGGTGTTATAAACTCAATAATATTTCTGCTGGAGATTGAGCATGTATTCATCATGAAGGGTAGAAAGAAATTGGAGTAACAAGCAAGGAGGGTTCCAACCACTAAAGAAAAGGATCTCTAAACTTTTATCCATTCCATTGTTGATTGCACATAATATGGATCTTTAGCTCAATTCCTAATTTTTTCAGGACTACTTTCTGCAAATGCGATCAATGCCAATAAAATTTCCCTCTAAAGAGCTCAACCATAAATGCTCATTTTTGCCAAGAAATCAACCTCACACTTGCAGAACCATTGCCACAATCAATATTGAAAATCAAGGAAGCTCATTAATCCATATTATCACTAAATGATAACAATCACCAAATCTTCTTTTTTCTACGTTAAATCAATGGATAATAACCGACTTACCCCAACCATGATGTTTGTCAAAGTGAGAGAAACTGTTATTTCAAATTATCTCAAATGTTAACCAGCTACATCTCAATAGCATTCAAGCAAGCAACTTCCTTGATATTGTCACCCAAGGAAAAGGGGACAAAGTCATTAACAAAACCATTGATGAGACCAATAGACTAAGCTTGAAAAAGCATCCTACTTAGGACACCCAGTATAGGCATAAATCAGACTTGACTGGTAAGATATAGGATCATCAGTCTATAATACCTCTACCAGCCTTAAACCACTACAGGCTTTCCTATTAATGACAATGGAAAAATTCATTGAAATCAAAGAATCTCCGATCCACCTCATCTCCAAGGATGCTTCCTTTTCCCCTACATACTCCAAGATCCCACTTGACATCCTACATAATCTCTGAATATTATTGATGCATCTTTCTTCTTGGCTCACATATTTCTCTGACCTTCAAAGTTCCGACAGTTCACAGAATCATCTCTCAAAATGGAAGATGACAAGTAAAACTAGAAAGCTTAGAACATGAGGAAGTGGAGACAGCAGAAACTGGATTAAATTAAGTGAACAGTGGAATACTAGCTTCAAGGAAACATGTTGACTCATTAGCTACATAGAGAATTCAAAGCACTAGTGGTCTCATAATGATTCATATCAATAACCATTCCATTCCATATACCATATGGCAGTTGGTTCTATGTTCTAACAGAGAATTTTGGGTCTACATTCAAAAAAACAAATTCCAGAAACAGTCACCTGACTCCTCTGGAGACGTATCCATATCCTCCTCGTAACATGATATTGAACTTTTTCCAGAATCAACCCTCGCTTTCTTTTCCACATCAGACATTTTAGACTTGACATGTATGGAGTAAGATTCTGTCTGAATGGGCATTGAACAAGCCTCCTTCTTTGATGCCTTGGCAATTTCTGCAACAGCCTAAGGAAAACAAAATTATTTAGAATGAGAAAGATAATTCCACCCAGCCAGATGTACCTGATGCTAAAAATTTGGGCAAAACAATAAATAAGTGGATAATAACATAACCGGAAGAATAGCTATAAAAAATGGCAGTAGTTCAAAATGCAAAATTAGTAATTACAACTAAACTTTCAACAACAGATAGACCTAGCATTCTCAAACAAGATGTTTATAAAAATTCAATAGCTATGTTCATAAATTAGCTCTAAACAATCATAATAGTGGCAGCAAGACCTACCTTGCCCTTACTTATGCTATCAATAAAATCTAAAAGAAGGAAGTTTTTAAACCAGAATAAGGTTCTCAACTAAGCAAACATAGATTTGAGAAGATTCCTTTCATACCCACCTCGCTCTAAACCATCAAAATCCTTCAATCTTGCTCTTTCCAGGCATACCAGAATAAGCACAAGGCCCATCCTAACCAGCAAAACCAACATTCCAACTAACCAAGGTATTCTCCACACATAGATAAAACCCACATACAAACAAAGCAAATAACAAACACCAGGAACTAGCACACACCACAATTAAGAGAATATTACTAGTAAATTCCTTCTGTTATTTGCAAAGGCAACCCCAATTCACAAGAATATTGCCCCATTGATATGCTGGTTGTCCATGAGAATTTTCTCCTATACTGATTCTCACAAAAAGAAACCAACTTTAGAAGGGGCACATGCCTAGACCCTAAATGCAATGATTTGCAGAAATATTACTAAGAAGATATCTTTTAAAGAGCCTCCATACCATCCTATAATGCATTGGAAAATGAATAGGCTGATTGATTCAATTATGGAAGCTCCTCAAGACTCTTGGGATCCAGTGGCCCTAACCACTTTCATGCAGCTAGAAATTAGCCAACCAAGCATTTCTAATAGTAACAATACTAAACAAGACTGCTAAGCAATCTTCCAAAGTAGAGATCCAACACACCCCATGCCCGCCAAACCTTGTGTCAGAATTTAGTTCTGAATCCATTGTCCATGGAAAATAGGCATGGGATAGGAAGCTGTCACAACCTCTTCTAATAACTTTTTTGATAGGTCAATCTCTTCTAATAACTTCCCACAGGCCTAACCCATGTCTCCCTCCCTTCACCAGAGTGCCAACCTCCTTCCTCCCCTCCAAACATGAGAATATTTAAACATATTTAGTGCATTATAATACATTCAAGTTCAAAGGTAGCAGTAAATAAAGTTTAGCCTATCAAAAGGAGAGGAAAAAGGAAAAAGAAAAAAAGTCTGAAGCGCAAGGACAATAAATGGAAACAAGAATTTTTAGTTAGCAAAAACACATGGATAAGCATACCTATTTATTGAATGTTCAGAAAAAGTTTCCATGCCCCTAGGTGACAGAATAATACTGGAACCATCTTTACTTATCTCAAATCTCCATTTATTTCCTTTCAACATTTATGACTCCTTCCAAAGTAGGGTTTACGATTAATAGATTACTAAGGGATTTTCTTTGGTTACAAGTTGTAGGAGGAATGAGGCACCACCTTATTAATTGAAACAAAGTGTACAAGCCCAAAGGGAAAGGGTGGTTGGGTTTAGGGAGATTTTCTTTAAGGAATACAGCCTCTTAGGGAAGTGACTGTGGAGGTTGAAAGAGATTGACACTTTATTGCATAAGGTTATCTTAAGCATCTAAGGGTCTCACTCTAAAGTCTGCAATGCCAACAACATAGTCAAGTGGTTGCATCATTTTGCTTGAAATACTATTTCACAAGTTCTCTATGGTTTTTCTAACCTTAAACATTTTTCCATTAGAGATGGTACAAAGATCCACTTTTGCAACGATCCATGATGGGGGACCAGCCACTCTGCACTCAATTTCCTAACTTCTGCAGAGTTGCAAGAGTGAGAAGCTCCTCTATTTCATCTATTCTAGCTTCTTCTTCTTCCTCTTTAGATAAAACTTTGGTTTTCATTGAAATCTCACTGATCTAGAAATTGATGAACTTGAACTTCTGATGTCATCTCTCACCTTCAAATATTTATCACCTTCAAAGATAGTTTTGATTATTGAATTCCTCATCCTTATGTTCTGTAAAGTCTTTCTTTTCAACTTTGTTCCCTTCTTTCCATGCCAAATTCATTTAGAACTCTAAATCACCATCTAAGGTTAAGGCCTTACATGGCTGGAGGCAAATAAACACCAGTAGTTTCTACAAGTGAGGAGGTCTTTCAAGCCTCTCAACCAGGATCATTTTGTTATGTGCCTAAGGAGCAGGGAATCAATAATCGTCTCTTATATTGCCTAGTGACTTGGAACCTATAGAATAGGCTATTTCACTATATTGAGATAAATTCAGTTCCTCCCAAGAGTGTGAAATATTGTGGTTCATATCTTTTAGAGGATTTAGGAATAATCATAGAGGAAGGGTACTTCGGTGGATAGTTTGGAAATAGAAGAATGTGAGAATTTTCAAAGACAAAATAGAGGACCTTAAAATCTATTTGGGATTTGATATATTTTTATTCCTCTTTTGGACTTCTTTCTCTACCACTTTTAAGGGTACTTCACAAAACATTGTACAACTTGATTGGAAAATGGTGCGCAGGTCAAAGAAGGTAGACTGTGAGATGCTCAGTATGACCTCACCTCTATTAGGTTTGATTAAGTTAGACTTTGATAGGTATGCTCTAGGTAAACTGAGCCAACTGGAAGTTGAAGGTGTGTTTAAGGATCACCATGGTACAATGTTGACAGCCTTCTTTAGATAAGCCCAAAAAGGTTCAACTATTGAGGCAGAGATCTTAGTTCTCTTGGTGGGCTTATTGCAGGTCAAAGTTTTTTTTGTGGAGGGAGATTCCACTATAGTGATTTCATGGGTGTCTAAACCAAAAAAGGTGCTTGGAAGAACAACACACAGCTTCATTAAATCCTAGATCTACCTTATGGCTTGAGTTGCTCCTTCTCTTGGTCCCCTCATTCAGCTAATGAGATTGAAAATCAATTAGCGAAACATGGAGCCAAACAATTTTATAGATGACTTTTTGCCACCTTCAGTTGAACATTATTGCATACCATGTGCCTATGTTCTTGTTTCATACTTGATCAGTAACTGTCTTGCTGCTCTTAAATTTTTCCTCATTTTTTATTTCTATTTTTTATCATCCTTTGTATTTTGGAAGGATTTAATTAAATAGTTTGTTCCGGCTACGACAAGAAAAAGATGGGTAAACAGCATTAGCTCCAAATATGTTT
Source organism: Vitis vinifera (assembly GCF_030704535.1). Lineage (NCBI taxonomy): Eukaryota > Viridiplantae > Streptophyta > Magnoliopsida > Vitales > Vitaceae > Vitis > Vitis vinifera. The sequence continues at coordinate 25,644,542 of NC_081823.1, read as the reverse complement.
GGTATTCAATGTTAATTTAGAAGGCCACATAAGGAAGCAAAAAGCAGAGGAGGTGGCAAGGGAGCAAGAACAGCAACAAACAAGAAGCAAAGACAAAAGGCAAATTCAGAGAGTACTGATACAACACAAAGAGACTATTATATAAGTATGAGACTATTAATACAACACAAAGAGACTATTATATAAGTATGACCTTTAAGAAGGGAATAGTTAGATCTGGGTGTTGATGCCTGCCAAGAATCTCTAGTTCCATAGAGACAGTGCGCATCTGCACATTTTACAATTTCATGCAATGAGCATTACAATTCACAAGAATAAAATAATAGAACTTTTAACTCTTCTTTAAAACACACACACAAAAAAAAAAAAGGAACAAAATAGAACAAAAGCAAAATCCTGAGGAATCTAGAATTCCCACCATAAACATTGTGTATAAGCATGAATAAAGAACTTGCTGCCCCTAGGAAAAAAATAAAAATTGTAGGCTAAATGAAACAGGAGAATTAAAAAATTTTGTGATGTAAGTATATATAATTTTTTTAACAAACAAACCTCTAGAGAAAGAACTCCCTAATTTTCTTTTAGAAACATAATAACTTCAAAGAAGAAAAAGATTCTAAAACAGAGATGAGAGAACTAGTAAAGAAGATATTTTGAAAATTTAGTTAAAGAAACCCACAATCTCCATTAAATCATAAAATGGGCAAGTACAATACCCCAGACAGATTATAGAACTGAGAGCTTAATCATACCGGTTCCTCCAGCAGAGGTAATATTTTATGAGCTATGCCAATATAGGAAAGCATTGCACCAAGCACATTTGGTACATGAGGGTTGAGGTCCAAATGGCGTAACTGTCGACATATAGAGTCAATTACATAGTCCGCATTTTCCAAAACTAAGTGCCCTACCTGCCAGAGAATCATGTAAGAATTGTCATGGAGCACAGAAACAAACATGAATTGAAGGTTGTACAAAGTTTGCTCACTGTTGAGTAGCCAGAGGTAGTAGCAAGAACATGTAAAATTGCATCACAGGCCCTTCTGATTTGGAAGTTTGGACAAATAAGATTCTCAAGCAATAGATAAAGAGATGAATGAAGAAATCCACTAGAGGCAAAATCATTTCCAAGGCAGATATTAAAGATGCCTATTCCATCAATAATAACCTGTTCATAAAAAAAGGAAAAATAAAATAAAATCAGTACAATGTGAGTTATTTGTTGAGTCAAAAACAAATTTCTATAAATTATATGCACTATTAACGAAGAAACTATATATTTCCTGGTGTAGCAAAGTAGTGTCACAGAGAAAGTGTAGAGAGAAATTTCCAGCTTCACCATCTGCTTGTAGAAGAGAAGATTTCTGTTCTGTTGGAAGATCCCACACTTCAGAAGATAGATATTCATGCATTATATTACCAATACAATCAATTAAATGACTTCTTGCACCCCTTCCCTGCCAAACTCTCCAAATAGACTCATTAATCATGGGTGCTTCATGCCTGTAATGCTGGTCACCAGAGAATCCTGCATCATATCCCTTCATGTTTTCCTGATTTATCTTGGACTTCTGAAACATCCTTGCAAAATCCTCAACCGCTTGATCTGATATGCCAAATATCATTTCATTGAGCATACATGCTGCAGTACTTGCCTGGCGCAATAACTGCCCTGAACCAGTTCTATGATACCAAGACTGCCAACTTTCTTTACTATACTCCCTCATTCGGACCTCAGAAACCAATTTACGAAAGTAACCTAGAGGAATATCAGTGATAACCGACAAATAGCCTTCACTTCTGAAGTCTAGTCAAAAACAAAAAACAGAGATACAAGGCGTGAGTGCAAAACAATTAAAGATAGAATTCTGACCAAAAAAAGACTGGGTTCTGAGGGCTGAAACGACCTGCCATTGTAGACAAGCCTACAAGTCTAAGAATTCCTGCCAGAGCCTTGTATAGTTTCTGACTACCAACATAAACAAACCAAGGGGGCATGTGTGGAAGCTCATAATCTTTCTGCATGTTTTCTAATGGATATTGTATCTCTTTATCCTTAAGTCCTGCGAACTTTGAAATCTCATATGGAGCAGTACTCAAGGTGGCCTGGTCATCACTGGTGAAGCGAATACTTGATTTCAACTCAGCAACAGATTGCAGATATCCTGTGGAGGATGGCCTTTCTAAAAGAAGCTTGTCTATAGAACCAGAAAACACTGAATTTTGACTCAGACAGAGAGCAAAAACGTCCAAGAACCGTGCAGCTTTTATCTACACATTCATAAGAAAGATCAATATATTGCTGACAATTGAAATGAAGAACCAAAATTCTAATCCTGCCAGATTTTAAAGAAACCTAAATCATTTAAATAATAACAAAAACACAAGACAGCTAATGAATCAGACCCTTTCTGATTTATTCATTTCACTTCAGAAATATAAACAGAACATGGTTTTCTTACAGGAGACTGAAGAAGATGATCCACCACAAATTGAGGACCAGAAAAATATATTAGTACAAGTAATTGCTGAGCATGGGACAGTGCAACCGATTCCTCACTTCCAAGCACCACTTTTGGAAGATTTTCAATGAGCCTGTTTCCAAGACAAACTTCAGTTCTAGTAAGGAAGTCCACTTTAAAACAAATTGTCAATTTTCAGTCCTATCCCTCCAATTTCATGTAAAGGAAACACAAACCTGCTGAAGATTTCGGCAACATCACATTCTATGTGATGCTTATCACTTGATGAAAATAAATACTCAAGGAACCCCTGTGCAACTGCAGACACCTCTTCAGAGTCATCACAAACCAAAACACATAGACACTCCTGCATTTGTAGCATCCAGAACATGTATTAAGCACAATTCTAAAGACAGAAATCATTAATTCTCAATTAATCAAATTTCAACAATTTTCAGAATCAAAATTAGCTACAAAAATTTCCATCATCTGAAATTACAATCAGTTACATACCTTGGATAATTACAGAAGTTAAAAAAATAAAAAATAAAATAAAATAGAATTCTCCTATTATCACAAGCAACTAAACTTCCTAGCTTTTAGAGAACATAAAAACATGTTAAAGATAGCATCAGTCTACAAACTGTTTAGAAACAATCATTATGAATTCATCAAGTGTTAGAAAGGTATGCATATGAGATGTCTCTAACATTCCTACAGTTGGACCTGTAATGTGCCAGAGAAAAGAAGAGGTAAGTTTCTTCCTCTTTTGTTTGTTTTATTCACTAGAGGTTTCCATAGGGTATAGGAGAAGAACAATTTCACTTCCACAAGTTCATTGTTTGCAGACAACCTGATATAGCCGTAGTTCATGTACCATTGAAACTAATCTTAAAGGCAATTCAAGAATCAGCCAAGCAAATATGTTTATACCATTCATTATTTATCTTACTGAATTAAAAGGGACATTTAATGCAAATCTAGCTGAACACCAAAAAAAAGAGGGGGGGGGGGGGGGGGGGGACAGTAAATTTTAGCAATCTTGGGGGAAAAAAAAAACATAACATATTCATGCAGAGAAAAATCATGGACGGTATATCAGTCTCTATGAACAAAATGCAGATATCAGCAGACGGAGAAGATACATCTAACTTTTCGGCTTGCTCTCTACTGAAGGTTAAAGAATACTCCACACCAAAAAAGGCCATCCAACTAGTAACTAAATGCAGTAAAAGATGCAGACATGAAATAAATAGAAACATATAAACCAGCTTGCACCAACCACACAACAATCATTGATGATCTTATTCCATCTATTTGGTTCATCAACTAAAAACTCCTATTCCATGGATGCCACATCAGACAATTTTCTTTATAGAAATACAGATAAAGATTCATTTAGCATGATGATGATATGCAGCTAACCTACCAGAATAGCATATGCAGCTTCACTCCAAAAATTGCATATCTGCAGGGGGAAACCCCATAGATCCTGAAGTTGCATTCTAACATGAAAAATAAAAAGGCATACAGGTGACTTGAGCTCAACAGGGATGATGGCCTGGCACTTCAGATGCAATGATGACACATCTCTTCATTGGTACGGAGAGGACTAGTGAGGATGTTTGGCTTGAGGTGAGAATAAGGTGACTCAGAGAGGCGCAACAAGAATGGCAGTAGCCAGATGACCAGAAGGAGCTCTCAACCATCTTTCAATTCTCTAGTGACCTAGAGTTTAGGATGCTTCTGAAACTACTGTTAGCGATGGCTACTGACCATCTTTCATGTTCTAAATCAGGATATGCTTGAGGTATTCCAAAAGAGCCCTCAGAGATTCTCTCCAAGTCTCCAAACAATTCTCCAAAGTTTTCAAAACTATTTTTCCAAAAGCCTCTCTTCTCTGTGAGGGAGAGAATATCCACAGAGAAGTTTGAAAGAGTATATCCTGAGGAGATCACTTGAGGATTAAGCCACCATTAGCAAAATAAAGGACATGCTCTGCAGTTCAAAATGGTTTGTGAATGAGATTTGTAAACTTGTAATTTGGCTCACTCATCAACTCCTGTTAGAGGGCCAAGGCAAGAAGGTGGTTCTCTTGGGACACACAACAAAACCAATTAGCTCTCACCCAAACCACCAAGCCAAGACCCTCAAGTCATCTCATGTTAGATCAAGGCCAGAGATTTTCTGACACCTCGACCTTGATTGGTTATTAAATTGACATCAGTCCTAGAATATTTTAGAACCACTCAGCTCCTACAATAGATCCAAACAGGTGTTAAGCATCAGGGTGTATAAGGATATAAAGCTTAACCAAATTTCAGTAGACCATACTTCATTTCATGTGTAATGTTCAATAGGCCTAGCTTCAATAGCTTCAACCATGTTATGCCATCTAGTAATTACCACATCTTTTGGTTGGCACCAACCACTAGGCCATGTGCCTCCTTATTGTTTGACTTCAACATGGAATTAACACATTGCTCTACTTTCATCAACTTAAAATAATATCTTAATCACCCATTGTAAATGAATGAACTTTTCTATGAGCATGCCCAGACCAGACTAATCTAAAAATATAAAGGCTTTATGTCAATCTTTCATGTATGCTTATTATGATTAGATATAAATGTCCTCCAAATGGTTTATTGTTTTTTATTTCAATTTTTTTCTTTTTCTTTTTTTCTTTTTTTAAGCAATCCTATGAATGTTCTCCAGTCTCATATATCTATAAAAACATTAAAAAGAATGCAAGATTTGGAATCAAAAGGGATTCATAACTATATAGTCTAGTCACAAGGTATTGCATGCTTATAACATCAGGCCAGCTAATGACTAGACAGCTAATAGTGATAGCTCCAATTCTAATTTCAAGCTCACCAAAAGCATCAGTCTGCTTTTCTTCAGAGTGTGACTGCACTTTGACAATAGTCCTTGTATGGCCACCAAAAGTCCTCTTCTCACCTTTTTTGCTGGATGAACACATATCTAAAAACATGAAAAGCAGTCAAGGAAAAAATATTACTGCACTAATAATGAAAGCTTGAATGAAAAATGGTATAAGATAACAATGTTTAAAATAAATAACGTACTTTTGGGAAAGTCGTGCACAATAGTTTATCCACTTGTGTGGAGGTTTTCTCAATCCAATCTTTTGTACGAGTTACATGCAAGGATCCTAACATTTTTCTAGAACTAATGCTACCCTTCTCTTCAAAACCAAATTTGGGAGAAATGGAACTAATAATTTCACCACTTGAATCTTCTGCTATAGTTTCACTTTGTCCTTGAGCTTTAAGAGGCAACTGGCGGAGCTCCTCCAGAAATGATTGTGTAGATTCATCCTTGTTTGTGTGACAGCCAGCAATAACATTATCAAGACCCGATAAATTAGCATCGTCCCGAAGGACTACCATAAGAAACTCAGCCACACCTCTAATTGCTTGATCTATAGCTTCCACACTTCCAGCAGCCCCACTAATCATTGTTTTCGAGACATACAAAACTTTTGAAAATTGACTAACAACACCAGGCAAAAAGAAAGCTAATGCATCTGCAGAACCAACCTGCAAACCAAAGAAAACAAAAGTTAGGACAACCAGAGTACAATTAATACAATTTTTCATTTTTCATATAGGAAGAAGCACTCTTGCACAGCCCAGGCACTACTAGAAGTTTCTGAACCTCAAGGTACACCAGCTAATTTATTTATAAAAGATACTATCTTCTCTTACAGAGAGCCCTTCCTTGCAATAGTAACGTTAGTAATGAAGGCAGGAAACAGACAGGTACTTGGATGAAGGCTTCTATCAAGATTTAATAATCACTTCACAATGGGACAGAGGACCTGGCAGACAATAATAGTAATTGGGATTCTAGAGAGAGAGCTTCTCTTCTCCTAGCTGAGGAGGCAGAGGCTAGAAGGGTGGCCTTGGGGGATTACAAAAAGTGGGCTTTAATGGAAGAAACCTCCTGGAGACAAAAATCTAGAGAAATTTGGTTAAGGGAGGGTGATAAGAATACTAAGTTTCTCCACAAGATAACGAATACACATAGTGAAAGTAACTTGTTGACCTGAGTGAGAGTTAATGGTATGACTCTAACAGAGGTCGACAATATCAAGGACGAGAGCTTTTCATGCTCTTCTTTCTGAGACATGAAACTGGAGATCAAGCATCAGAGGCTTGTGTTTTGAAGTGTTAGGGAATGATAGTTCCAAGCAAAGTTTTTAAAGGCAAAAGCATAAGGTGAAGTGTTTTAGTGCTCATGAGGCAACGCATAAGCCTCAAGCCATTGAAGTGTAAGCCTTTTAGGATTCTAATTTTCATAGTTAATAAATATTCAAAATAATTTTAAATCTATAAAATAAAATTAAATCAATAATAAATTTCATAATAAATTCATTTTTCATAAAATTAAAAAAAAAATCATGTTAATAATTCCATAATGTAAATTAAAAAAAAAAAATTGCAGTACATAATTGTTTTTATTTGAAAAAAATAATAATTAAATCATAAAATTGAATATAGAAAAAATATACTATAAAAGAGGAAAAGAAAATAATAATAATTAATAAAGTAAGTGACTTGTATTTCTATTTTTATTGTAATATTCTTATAAAATTGATAATGATTTAATGGAAAGGAAAAAAAATTCTTTCATTAAATTTAATTATAAAAAAGGGAAAAAATGGAAATTCAAACATTGGAAATAGTAAATAGGAAATAATGCTTTAGAATTTTAGATGCATTAAAAGGGCACATGATAGGGCTGATGTTGGTTTGACTTTTTCCACACAAATAAAAGAAAAAAAAAGACATAATAAAACAAAGAAATGAGAGAGATGGAGAGATGGAGAAACAGAACCAGAGAGAGAAAATGAGAGATGAGCGGAGAAACTAGAGAAACGTGAAAAGCAAAGAGAAAATATGCAACCTGAGAAACAGAAAAGTGGCAACCCTAATGAGGGAAAAAGCAAACTTAAACACTATCTCTATCTCTATCTCTATCTCTATCTCTATCTATCTATTTCTATTCAATTTTTATTTTTTTGGGCACTTTAGCAACTTTGTTGAGGCTTGAGCCTCACCCAGAAGGCGTGAAAAGCGTGCTTGAGGCGCGCCTTAGCCACGCATTAACCCCTAAGGCATACGCATTTTAGGGTTGACGTTTTTTTCTTACATCTCAACGCGTTTGGTAGTCACCTTGCCCTAAAGTGCGCCTCAACGCGAGCTCAAAGAACACCTTTAAAAACTTTGGTTCTAGGAGCTTAGAGGAGCCTTATTCTGAAAGGAAAGTTTTCAATGCTCTCTCCAGACTTAGTGAGGATATAAGGCTCCAGGACCAAATGGTTTTACTATTACTTTTTGGCTGTTTTGTGGGGACTTTGTCAAGCCTGAGATCTTAGGGTTTTTAGAAAGTTTTTCGCTCAAGGCACTTTCCAAAGAAGCTTAAACACCACTTTCTTGCTTTTGATCCCTAAAGGGTGAGGCAGAAGATTTAAAAGGCTTTTAGATCCATTAGTCTTATAGGGGGATTGTACAAGTTGCCAGCTAAAGTGCTAGCAAATAGACTTAAGAAAGTGGTGGGAAAGGTGGTTTTAGGTTTTCAATGTGCTCTTATAGAGGGCAAACAGATTTTGGATGTGGTTCTTATTGCTAGTGAAGCCATTGACTCAAGATTAAAGAGCAGCTTGTTTTGGCTTGTCCTAAAGATGGATATTGAGAGGGCTTTTGACCATGTCAACTAAGACTTCTTATTGGCAGTCATGTCTAAAATGGGTTTTGGACAAAGGTGGATAAGAAGGATAAAACGGTGTATTTCTACAACAACCTTTTTTGTTCTCATTAAGGACACACTGTCTAATTTCTTCCAAAGTTCTAGGGGTTTGAGGCAAGGTGACCTCCTTTTCCCTTATTTATTCATCTTAGCTATGGAAGCTCTAAGTCAATTGTTGACTAGAGCCAAGAATGGGGGCTACATTGTAGGTTTTAAGGTGGAAAGAGTAGGGAGGGATTGGAAGTATCTCATCTCTTGTTTGTCAACAATACTTTAATTTTCTATGACGCCAATCATTATTAGTTGAAATATTTGAGCTAGGTGTTTATGTGATTTAAGGCAATCTTTGGCCTAAAAAATATTCTACATAAGAGCAAGATTGTTCTTATTAGGGGAGTAGCTAATGTGGAGGAATTTGCCTCGATGTTAGGTTGTAAAATAGGGAAGTCGCCCACTTCTAACCCGGGTCTTCCTTTGGGGGCCTCTTTTAAATTTTCGAGGGTGTGGGATGAAGTGGAGGAGAAATTTAGAAAAATATTAGCGATGTGGAAAAAGCAATGCCTTTGTAAGGGTGGGAGACTCACTTTAATCAAAAGCACTTTATCTAGTCTTCCAATTTATTTCATATCCTTGTTTGTCATCTCAAATAAAGTCAATTCAAGACTTGAGAAAATCCAAAGAGACCTTTTATGGGGAGGTGGAGCATTAAAGATAAGGCCTCATTAGGTTAATTGGAATCTAGTCCGCTTGGGAAAGAAGGACGAGGGCCTTGAAATTTCCAACATCCCTATCCTTAACAAAGCTTAGCTTGATAAGTGGAATTGGAGATTTGCTACAAAAAGGGATTCCTTATGGAAACAAATCATAATAGGAAAGTTATAAGAGGCGAACAAGGGTTGGTGTTCGAGAGGGGTGAGAGGTGGATATGGAGTGCAGGTAAGGAAAGCCATCAAACACGAATAGGAGGTTATAAAAGGCAGGTCTCGCTTTTTACTTGGAAATGAGAGAAGGGTTAAATTCTGGAAAGACTTGTGGTATGAGATCAAACTTGGGAAGAAGACTTTCCAAATTTATTTTCCTTTGCTTCTAACAAAGAGGGCTAGGTGGGAAAGACTTGGGAAGCAGATGGGGAAAGGGGTGGTAGGAGCCCCAGCTTTTCAAGGCAGTTTAACGATTGGGAGTTGGATAAAGTGGAGATTTTCTTTTGGAAATTACAATCATTGGTAATTAAAAGGGAAATGGAGGACAAACTGGGGTGGAATGAATCCAAGTGTGGCAAGTTTAACATTAGATCTCTCTTTTCTTCCTTATCTAGGAGATATAAAGAGCCTTTTTCACCTAGTATTGTGTCAAGGTCTTGGGCACCAATGAAGGTCCGTTTATTTGCATGGGAAGCATCATGATTAAATAGTTGGATGCTATGATTTTTTTTTTTTTTTTCCTTCTAAGATCTTAACAAAACTTGATAAAACATATATAAAAAAATTAAAAAATTAAAAAATTTATAAAAAAAAAAAAAAAAATCTTGAGTTTGAGCTACTACAAGAACTTTTATAATTGAAAATGATTTTATCGATTAAAACAGACCAATTGAACAAGTATATGGAACATGCCGATTATAAAATTTATAGAGGGTGAACCACTAATATGATGTAAAATTTTCCTGATCTAGTTGGTTTTGTGTGAAACATTGATACAAGTAAATTGAGTAAACAGAACATGATTCAACATTACATGGGAAAATCAATTCCAATTGCTTCCACTTCCCATGTGCTAATGAGAAATACTCCACAATATCCTTCTTTAAGAAGATGTTATAAAGCAATTAACCACAACAGATGAACAAAGGCATATGATTGACTAGACAACAAACAGCAGAAACTACATGAGGCACCATGCCTCTGGCAAATCCTCCTTAGAGTGCTAGAAGTCTAGAAGCACTCAACAACAATATGTTCTTTCTTTCCATCGAACCATTTTGTAATCCAATATGTGCAAAAGGATCTTATAAAACATCCCATGGGAAAGGAATTAACCCGACATTTGTTTATAGCATATTGAAGAGAATGATAAGAGTGAGGAAAAATTATCAATAAAATCCGAAAACAAGTGCTGGATAGGCAAGAGAATGAAAGATTATCAAATAAAAGAACAAAGTTATGAGAGAAAGATAATCAACAAAAATAACAAACAGTTGTAACCCAACAAACAATCATGTTTCACTGGACATCATAAATCTGAGTAAATCCTGATAGGACTCCAACCAATGATTTAAAATTTATGCAAAGAAAAAGACCAAGGAAGAACAAGCCTAATTGAAACTGTTAGAAGATGGGTTCAATTGTAGAATATAACTCATGATTCAGCACAAAAAAAAAAAAAAAAAAAAAAAAAAAAAAAACCAAAAAGCCTAGAAGTTACAAATTCCATAAAGCAGAACCAATCAGAACTTACAACCTACGTACATGGTTTAAGTAAAACATTGCTAACACTCTTCATAAGAATTTAAAGGAGCAAAACCACTGATGATGAGTTAATCCCTAGTGTTTACCAAATGTTACAAGATTACCTTAGCGACAAGCATACGAAGGGACAAAAAGGCTTCTACACGGAGCTTTGCACTACCTCGATGTCCTCGTTGAGCCTCGGTATCTGCAGCCTTAGCGTTAAATCCCAGGATTAATTCCACAGAAAATTTTGCAGATAAATACAAGGTATGTAGAAGGAAACAACAGATCAATAAGAAGTGCCCTAGAATTCATCTATGTCTTAGGCACAATTTGACATACTTTTAGAAGAAGAGATAACCAGTGTCCAACAGCAGCTGAAGCACCTTGAGACTGGAGAAATGCAATTAAACATTCTCCTGGTTCTGAATCATATTTTGAAGTGTTAACGAGTGGAACTTGCAAATCTCCACTTGCTAAAAGTATGGGAAAACCCAAACTTTGTTTACAGGAGCATGACATATCAGAACACGGTTGTAAACTAAGAATAAGTGCCCTGAAGCACCTAATTACTCCTTCACGAAATTCTTCTGCAGCCTCAGATGCAGAAAGCAAAGCCCCGTAAGTCAATTTCTTCAGCACCACAACCATCTACAAAAATAAACCATCATACTTCAGGTAAAAGGCTTTTCTAATCAAGTTGATTGCACCATTAGTGACAAGGTTTGCCTATAAAATAGAAAGCCCAGATTTTTCTCACAGAGAGGATAATCTCAAAAAGGGAACATCAAACACAAAAAGAATACTTTTGGGTATCCTGCAGGTATCACCAATGCCTTTTGTTACAAGACCAATCTGAATAATCAGTTATTGCATGAAGCTTTAGATTGATCTAGAATCCATAAACTGCATAATTACTACTTATCAAATAAACAAAAGTTTTAAAAGGCTGAAAGCATATAGCCTGACATACCATGCCATGACTATCACAATCCATACTGCTCGTGCCCTGCAACTCTCCTTCCTCACATTACAAAAATGGCCAAGTACTAAAAAGTAGGACCAATGTTAAACTACAAAAGCAGCATTGAACTCAACCAAAAACCAAAAAAAAAAATTAAAAAAAAAACAAAGAAAACGAGAATGAAAAAGACAACGGTTACAGTTAACAGCCAGTTCACGGGAAATCATATAAGCCAGCCTGATACCACCATGATCATTGAGTATTATTACAAAAGGTAAATTCAACAGTAAGAAGAAAATGTTGTTAAGCAGGAGTCAGGCTGTGGGCATAAAGTATCCACAAGTCAGCAGTACATTGAAAAGGAAGGGAGAGAGATAGACAGGTCCAAATAGTCCAATACTTTCCCATCTATACTATTTGTACTTCAGGAACAGCCTCTTCTTGATTCTTTTATAATGAAAATGTGAAGTTTCTCACATTTCAAGGATAATTGATTGGTTTACAACATCATACCAAAAATACATGAAGTGTGTATGTGAGTGTGAGAAGCCAGGCTGATAACAGCAAGCAACAAACATTTGATCTTGAAACATGTGAAACAAAAACTGACCAAGCTAAATGCCATTTCTAATTGAAATACCTGATCCACTGACCCTAATTGGCACTTCTTAAGAAGTTCTTCCAAGCAATGAAGCACGCCTTCTGCCACACTGTCGCTCACCTTATGCGGCATTTTTGGGACATCAGATATCAACTTCTCTTCAGAATCAACCTTTTTTAGGGATCTGCAATCAACTGCAGCATCCAATAGAAGCAGCAATGGGAACAACGTGTAGCTGAAAAGATAGACAACATCCTAAATGTCAAAATAAAATTTTGAAAAATACTGAAGAATAAAACCTCAAATATAAAATTCTGACTCAGAATGACTCAAAAACCACACCCAAAGTTTTCTATATTACATAAAAATAAATAAAAATTATTGATAGTAAAAATAGTACAAGAAGGGAACTATTAACGGCGGATTGTTTTACTTTAGCAAAGAAAATACTGATATGAAAGTTATTCCTACGAAGGTGCTAATTTTACCTGTGCTGAGACTACATTAGGGATGCAACTTGGATAGGTTAACCCTACAAAACCCAAAGCTAAGCCAACTTTTGGGCAGGCATGTACAATCACTTTTAATACTTGGATCAGAATTGGATTGAGGTTTTTCAACCTGAAGTCAATTTAGGTTGAGCTAGGGTCAAGGTTCAGGCAACCTGAGCCTAACCCGAACCCTAATTTAATATTTTTATAATATTCATTTTAAAGGGTGTTTAAAAAAAATTAAGAAAAAATATCAAATTCTAATATATTAGCTACTATTTCATTTTATTAGAAAGATAAATAAATTTAGTTATTTATAATTTTCTAATAATCTTGCAATGTTGTCCATTTACTATTTAAATTTTGACATAAACATATAGGGAAAAAAAAAAGGTTTACAAAAGAAATTGCGAGTGGGTTCAACCAAATTTAATACACATAACCCTATCAAGCCAACTAATTGATCAACTTGAGCATAACCCATGCTCAACCTAAATTCATAAAAAATGAGGTCATGTTGAGCTTGGGTTGACCAGCTTGGTTTAAAGGTCAGGTTGGGCTGGGTTCTAGCTGAGTGCTTCATAATTTAGATTGTTTGGGTTGGCTACAAACAAGACCTAAGCTTTCAGAGTTGCAGTTCTACCCTGAATGAGGTTCCTGCACCTTTTACCACACTTTCCTATCTCTAGGAGTAGCCAAGAAGACACCATGATATGGTGAACTCCAGCATTAAAGCAGCATACAGAGTACAAACTAAAACCACCAAAACTGAATACCTATTCCATTCCTCCATGTTTTGTTTGAATAGGGAACAAACATAACTCAAGTTTCTCCATGTTCAAAGCAAAGTTTCATAAAGCCATTCCTTTTTTCTTGTTTACCTTTTATTTGGCTATATTTTTCAAATGAGCCACAAGCTTCCCAGTACCATTAGGGAGAGGCTCACACAGCACTTAAAAAAGATTAAGGAAAACAAAAAATCATTGTTCTTGCCTTCTTTTTATTTCAGCATACTTTTTTCTGTCCATCTTCTTTAAGAATGTATTTAAGGTGATCCACACAAAAAGTTTGTTGCTCTTGCCTTTTTTATATTTGGCACGTTTGTTTTCTGTACATCTTCTTTAAGAAAATATTTGAGGTGTCACACACACACAAACACAAATTTGTTGCTCTTGCCTTTTTATATTTGGGCATACTTTTTCCTGTACATCTTTAAGAATATATTTGAGGCATCTCACACACAGAGAGATAGATCAGTCTGTGCTTTTCCTTAACTGATTTAATTAACACCCGGGTTTTTCCCCCCTAATTAAATGGCAGCAAACCCTCATACATATACACACATATATCAACTTTATTTCTGTTTTTTTTCTGCAGGCAGTTAAATGGCTGCAGACCTGCTCATTTTCCAGTTTACCTTCGCCAAAAAAAGATAGCACAATTTTTTATTTTAAAAAAAAACACAAGTTATGTTCGTTACCCTATTCTTGCCTTTCTAACTTCTAGTAGTAAATTTTTCAAAATAAAGGTATCAAATTTTTTTTAATTCTTAAGATTCAAAATCACACAACCAAAGCCTTGATATTACTTTTTAACAATGTTTTAAAAGGCTAAAGGCGATCTTGAGGCATTTTACCAAATGAGGCAAAGCATAAGCCTCAAGACAAAACAAAGCATAAGCCTCAATTTAAAAGTAATAATAATAAAAAGAAAAAATCTTTAAAATCATAAAAATATTAATAAAATCACATGAAAATTAAATAATATGAAAACTATGCAATGTATAATAACCAAATTAATTGCATGTCATTTTCAATGGCTTCTAATTTAGTGTTTTTTTTTTCTCTCTTCTAGAATCCAACTCTCTCTCATGCATTTATCAAATAATATTCAAAACCACCATCATTATCACTAGTAGGATCCTATTATCCTCTCCATCAATGTTAATATCTACCCACTTTTTCTTCTTTACCGATTAACTAGAGTGATCCCTTTTCCTTTATCCATCAACAGTAAGATAATCATTATATATAAGATTGATCACTACAATGACCAACAATTCTTTTATTTCTTCTTCCCAATCTTTTCCTTTCATTTCCATTTAAAGGATTAATTGGTAGTCAACTAAGCCCTTTTGTATATTAAAGGTTTAACCCTAATCTTAAATGCAAGACTAAACATAAAAATCCATACCAAAACCCCATAAAAGCACAAATCATTACAACCAATGAATACTGAGGTTTAAACATCCTAAAAAATATATACAGAAAGCCCATAAAGCCCTAAACCCATTAAAACCTTTTAAATATTAGAGGCTTAATCAGGGGAGGGTTAAACCTTGATTACCTCAAGGCTAATTTGCATAGCCACACCTTGTAATAACCTTTTCAAAGATTAATCAAGAAAATATTTTTTTTCGATAAGTAAACAAGAGATGCATTAGAAAAAGGCTAAAAGCCACAGAGCATACTGGGAGTATACAAGGCAGCTAAAGCCTTAATCAAGAAAATATTCATGTTTTCATTTTTTAGAAATAAAAAATTAAATCAAATTAAATGGGAAAAAAAAAAAGCATCCGAAATGCACCTACATATTTCAGAATCATTAAATTCTATTCCATTTATATTAAAATTTTCCAATCAAATAATTTGATAACATAACCAGAATTTTCAATTCCTATATATTAAATTAAAAGGGTGTCATTTTCTGGATAATTTTGACTCCATTTCTGCAATTTCCAAACACTGGACTGGAATGGCAAAGGCAGTTCATTTCCCACTCAATAATGAAGTCCAACCAGATGGGTCTTGAAAAAAAATGAAAGTTCAAAATTTCAGATATTTCACTCATTTAAATTTGAGATTTTCTTTCCACTCAGTTCTTCAATTTTTTTTCCTGCAAGCAATTGATTAGAAACAACTTGATTCAACTAGAATACAATTATTTGTTATGAAAAGCCTAAAACCCAAGATTCAAAATTCTGTTTTCTCCCATCTCATCAATCTTCTCAGAAAGCAACTGATTAAAAAAACAAAACTGGAGTCCAACCATTTAACCAAATTGAATTGAATTGAATTTTTTTTTAACTTTACTGGAAAACCTTAGACTCGAAATTTGTTTTCCTAGCAGTCCTTCAATTTTCTCGGCAACCAAGCACACAGAGAGGGGTGATGAAATGGGCTTACTCGAGAAACGGTTGAAGGGAAACGGAGGGAGATTTTCGGAGAAAGCGGAGGAGCTGAGGGAGCGCCGAGGAGTGTTTCTGAGGATTTTGGAGAAGCCCCAGAAGTTCCAAGCAGTAGGTTTTCAGCTCTGCGAAAACACTGCTTCTTTGCGCCTCATCGCCGTCGTCTCCATCTCCGCCACCGACGATGAAACCGCCGTTGTATCTATCAGTTTCTTCCATCACAGGAAAAACAAAAAAGGGCGGAAGCGCTGTCGGTACACTGGTTCTCTCTCGTCTCTTCTCTTTCAAATCACCTTGTATGGGCCAGAGCCGGATGCTTTCATACGGGCCTTATCACTTTGGTGGGCCTATAATGGGCCTTTTTCTCCGACCCGATATTCGATTTGGTTAAAACTTAAAACGTAGAATCCATCCCAACCGATGATGAGTAATAAAAGGCCGGTTTGCAAATGATTCTGTGAAAAGCAAACTGTAGTGCTTATTACACTTTCATCAAAAAAGCACTTTTATGGTTCATTAATATTATTTTTTTGTTTTCCACCTCATTCATTGATAAATTTTTTTTTTTTTTTAAATCACATTTTCACTCTAACCTTCCGTTCCTGAAAATTTTGAGGAAAAATACAAAGAAAAGAAAATAAAAAGGAAAATAAAAAAATAGGTTTAAATTTAATAAATTATTTTTATATATTTTTTCATACTCATTTCACTTAGTCCCCTCTATCATATAAAGATTAAAAATAATTTTAAAATATCAAAACTTTTGATGAATTTTAATTATATTTGATTTTCTTTTATATTTTTCATGGTGAAGTCAAACATAAGAAAACAATTTTTTTTTCTTAATACTTTTCGGAACCAAATATAGAATAATAATCACTTAGTTATTTTGAATTGTAATTGATTTTTATTATTAAACTTTCAATGCTTAAAAACATTTGAAATTGTACATTATAAAAGTGTATTTGGCAATATCACTACTCAAAGTATTTTTAATAAAAATGCTTTCTCTAAAGCTATATTTGGTTTTCGAAAAATTTGAGGGAAAATGTGAGAGAAAGAAAATAAGGAGAAAAAATAAAACGAAAGAAAATAAAAAATAATATATCATTTGTACATGTTTCTCTAAATTAATTTCATTTATTTTTCCTCTTTTAAGTAAAGATTAAATGATTTTAAAAAGTATAAATTTCAAACTAATTTTAATTATGTAGTGATTAACTTGTTTTAATGATTGAAAATATTATGTTTAAAACTAATTATTTTATTATATATTAATTTATTTTATCTAAAATATGGAACTAAGGTCTAAGGTGTTATACTAAGATGTATTAAAAAAGAAAATTTTAAAGTCTGTTTGGTCATGTAATTTTAAAAAAGGTTTTTGTTTTAAAAACAAAAAATTGTTTTTAAAATTTTCTAATATTGTTTGACTATTGTTCTCTAAAAATAGTTTTTAAAAACAAAGTGAAGTAGAAAACAATTTTTAAAGAAAAAGTAGGAGTTGTTTTCATATGTTTTTATAAACAAAAGGAAAACATGGGTCTCGCCATATTTTCTTAAATTTGTTTTTAATTTTTTTTTAAATTAAAGAATAAATTAAAAACAATTTTTTAAAAAAAAAGTTTAAGAAAATATGCCCAAATGTGCTCATAAATTTTTAAAAATAAAAAATTGTTTTTAAAAACTCTACCAAACACGCTTTTAATTTAAATGATTCACAATATTTTAAATTAAAGAATAAAAAATGAATTCTATAAAATATTAACTAGAATGAAGTTGTTTGTGAGAAAAAACAATTTTAAGAAATATCAATTTTATCATATCAAAACATTAACTAAAAAAATTAGTTATCAAAATTATTTTATTTAAGATAATTAATTACTATGGTAATCATTGTGATCATCATTATTTACATTCCTTTGCGGAGAGAGGATGCAGCAGGAAAGAAATTGCTAGAACAATGACAGCGGCAGGTCTGGCAAGAGTGTTAGGAGGCAATGACTTAAAAACTTGGGTCAACGACGATGCCGCTAAGGACGAAACCTGGCTGGGAATATCAATATGTGCAGCAGACAACAGAAGAAATGATGTTTCAATGGATGAGGAAATTTTAGCAATGGAAGATGGTGTCGTAGTCATGGCAGTGCTAAGCAAAGAGCTAAACTGAAATAACCTCCGACCGGTCTCCTTGAAATAAGTGAGTGAGCACCCGACGGTGCTCACGAACGCTTAAGAGTGGGAGTTTACTAAAGTGGAGTTATAGAGTTGCTAGCCTTTTTTTTCTATTTTTATAACTTGTTCTTCCTCCTCTTTCCGTCCCGCCTTTCAGAATGAATGGAGTAACAATAACAAAAAAATGCAATGAACAAACCTCCCATGCATTCTAACAATTCTTTGAGGATTTGTTGGTTTTAACTTCTATAGAAAATTGTAAAAAAAATTCTTATAAAAAGGAGAAGTTGTAGAAATTTTGGTATGCTCTCTTTTGGGATACATTTTTCCCGATTTTCATATCAATCACAATTTGAAATAAAAAATTAAATTTATACTAAAAATATCTTTAAAAAAAACATATTTATATTCTATATAAAGTATAATTATATATATATATATTTAGAATATTGTTTTTCTATTTAGCTTTCCATGTAAGAAATTATTTTTTTAACAGACACCTTTAATATAACTTTACATTGAGGAAGTTGCCTATTTAAAGATAACTTCAATATGAACATTTTTTTTGTTAAGAAAATAATTCTTTTTTAATGAAAATTGTTATATTAAAAAGCAACTTAGGGGTAAATTAATTTTTTTTAAATAAAATAAAATAGTGAATGTCAAAATATAAATAATTTACATTAAAATTGTTTTTAAAAATAAACAACTTTTTTTTAAAATTTAATTAGGGTGTTACTTACAACTTCCTTAAACATTAATTTTAGTTGTTTATTAAAGTTAACCATTTTAAAATTATTTAATTTAATTTAATTTTTGGTCCATTCCATTAAAAGTGTTACTTTAAAAGATAACTTTCTCATAATTGGAAGTTGTTTGTTCAAAATCAACTTTAAGGTTATGTTTGGTTCTCACAAATTTTAAAGAAAAATGTGAATGAAAGAAAATAGAGAAGAGAGGTGTAAAGAAAACTTGTTTATACATGAAAGTTGTTTGTTCAATAAACAAATTTATTTTTTAGAAATTTATAATTTTAAAATGATTTTTATTTACTTTTTCATAGGACTTTAAGAAAGAATTTTTAAACTTTTATATACACAAAACTTGTTTGTTCAAGAAACAACTTTAGTGCTTGTGAAAGTTGTTTGTTTGTTGATGAAACAACTTATTTAATATTTTTTTTTTTTGAGAGTTTAAGTTGTCCCCTCATTTCTTTGGAGTTTTTTTTTTTTTTTTAAAGACAACATCTACGTAAATATAGGAATTTATTTAAATTTAAAAATGATTAATTTTTTAAATTATTCAAATTAACTTAAAAAATAATTTTAATTTATTTGTCCTATGAAGATATAAATTTGTATAAAAATAAATAAAATATCATACAAGTTGTTATTTGAGAAGATAACTTTAATTCAAAAAACAAAAACTTGTATATTAAAAAAAAAAGGTTGAATTTTAAATAACAAAATTTATCTGAAGTTGCTTCTTTAAGAGACAACTTAAAAAATAAAAATAAAAAAATTCATAAAAAAACATGTTTAGGATAAAGATAAATGAATTTATTTATTTTAATCTCGATTAGGTTTGGGGACGGGTTCATATATATAATATTAAATAATATTACATATTTATTAAATATTATTTAAATTTTAAATATTATTAAAAAATTATAAACATTTATTTATTTATCATATTTATTTTTAATATAATTTAGAATCTTAAAATAATTGAAAAAAAAAAAAACAAGGTATAAGGATTTCTTATAGTTGTCCTATTAAGTTTCTTTTTTGGTTGAGGTGAGTTTAGATAAAAATAATTGTGACATGCTTAGGATGAGATGATCTATCCCAAACCCAATCCATTACCATCCCTAACATTAAAGCAATCATAAAACACATTTTTATTATAATCTAGTATAGTGAAAGAACCACAAGTACATCATCGAATAAAAGTGCTGGTAAATGTTGTTTTCAAATATTTATTGAATTCAACCATTTATTTTTTTGCATCTTTTATACCTTTTGTCACAAAAAGAGTAGATGGAAAGAGATTCTTGTTACAAGGATGTCAAACATCTTAGAATTCCAAGGCACTAATTCTAAACACAACCAAAATTTAATAAGCTTTTTATTAAAAAAAAATGTTCCAAAAGGGTCGACCAAATATGATAAAAACCGTAAAGAGCTTATCACCTATTTTAAGAATTTAATCATAAATCACATCCTTACCATAATCAAGTACATTAAAACAACCCCGAATGCATCTTATGATAAAAGTTCATCTAAATGTTGTTCCTAAATACTTATGGAATTCAACCATATGGTTTTTTTGTATCTCTGTAACTTTTATCACAAAAAGAGTAGGTGGAAGGAGATTTATGTTACAAGGATGTCAAAGGCATTAATATGAGACACAACCTAAATTTAATGAGCTTTTTATTAAGGAAAAATTATCCAAAGGGTCAATCAAATATGATAAAGACTCAAAAGAGTTTATCACCTACTTTAAGAATTCAACCATAAAACACATCCTTACCATAATCAAGAACATTACAACAACCATAAAGCACATACTTTGATAAAAGGGCAAGTTAACATTGTTTTCAAATATTAATGTAATTCAACCATATGTTTTATATCCCACAAAAATAATTACCTTAGGTTACAAGGTTGTCAAACTTTTGAGAATTCCAAGGCACAAAAACTAGACAACCTAGATTTAATGGGCTTTCCAAGACCAAATATGATAGACCTTATATAAGAATTATAATGGAGAATAAACACATGAAAAATGGATTGACTATATAAGCCACATGAAATATGATAGACCAAATATGATAGACCCTATAGGATCACCTACTTTAAGAATTGTAATGGAGAATAAACACATGAAAAATAAAATGGATTGACTATAAAAATAAAATGGATTGACTATATTAAGTTTTCATTGCCACATGGTATTAAAAAAAAAACATGGGAAGAGAAAGAATTACCACAAAGAAACCTTTGAAGCCCTAATTTGAACATTCTAGACCACTTCACCATCATTGTGGATATTAAGTTTGTTACTCTTATTCTAGGTAAATCACATCGATGAAAAACTTGAGAAACCCCTTCTATAGAAATTATCTTAATCTCTTTCTCTTCGTTGAGAAATCTTTTTTATAGTTATTTCAATTTCTAGGATTTTCTTTTTCTCTAAAAAAAAAGTTATTTCAATTTATTGGGTTTCATGTTTATATAGGAAATTATCTTTCCTAAGATTAGTTAAAAAACGAAAGCAATTTGATTTGCAATTTTTGAACTCTGCTTCTCCTATATAATGCACGCAATAAAATAACTTTTTATTACATATCACTGTCATGGTTGTGGCAAAATAAGTAATACGAGGGACAAAGCAAGCACAAATCACAGCCACTTATTTTGTGTTTGATGAGTAAAAAGGATACAAGAGGCGGATATTTGTGTGTAGATTATTTTGTTAAATTAATATTCACTTGATTTCTAATAGGAATCAAACATTTTGGGCCGGGGACACCTTTACGCCTAGTGGTTTGTTGGAGATTTTGGTAAATAATAATAATAATAAAAAATTAATTTAAAAAAAATTAAAATATGACAACTCAAAAATTATTTTCAAATTTGTAACATTTTTTTTATGATATTAATAAAAAATTATCTTTTTAATAGTCAGCCAATAATTTAAAAACCGGATCAAACGGGTCGATTTGATTAGTCTGATCATCGACCGACGACCAAACCGGTCCAATCCACACAAAAACCGTTTGACCATCGAGCCGTTTGTGAGCCGGACGAACCAACGATTAAACAGATGAACCGAATTATTAGTTTGTTTGCTTTTTTTTTTTAAAGCCAAAAAAAACATTATGATGCATTTTGCACTAAAACGACAATGTTTCCTAAGGGACCAATCACTCCATGAGGAACCCATTCAACCCACTTGTCATTAAGCAAGAGACTTGCAAGCGTAAAACTTGAAGTTTAACCATTAAACTATATATAACAAAATTAATATATATATTTTTAAAATTTTTATTGTATAAAACCCTTTTACATTTATTTTTATAATAATTATGTAATGTAATTATAAAAAATAGTATAAATTAATTAATATAATAATTTCAAAATAATAAAATACAAAATACATGTAAATAAAATTAAATATTATAATTTTTTTTTTCATTTTAAATATATCTTTATATTTAAATATTATATATGTTCTATTTAATAAAATTTAAAATATTAATATATTTATATTTCTCTTCATCATTGAATTTGATATGTTAAATATAAAAATAAAATACTATTCAAAATTTTAATTATATATAACTTTAATTTCTTATAATTATTTAAAATTTTATATAATATATAAATGATTATTTATGTCATCACCAATTCGATCGCGACTAGTAAATCGTGAACCGATAATTTTCCGATTCAATCACCGGTTTAGTTCTACAAACATTGAAGACAACTTCAATATTGAAAACTAAAGATTTCTTTTTAAAAGACAAATTCAACATTAAATGGAAATTATCTTTTCAAAAAATCAGAATTTTCTTTTTTCCAAAAATATTCAAAGGTAATTTTTAAATTGATGTATTATAAAAAATATTTTTTTAAATTAATATATTTTTTACAAATTCCCACACTCGCTTTGCCCTCTTGTTCTCCCTCATCCGCGTTAGGCATGTATCTTCTTAGATTTCATTGTTCAATTGAATAGTTAAGTGGTGTTTGTTTTTTTGGCTTTTTGCTGAAAGCAATTTAGTGTTAGAATTTAGGTTGTTTATTTTTCTACCTTTTCATGACTTATTATAAACTTTTTACTAAATAGAAAAAGTCAAAATATGTAACTTTTTCTAAATAGAAAAAATAACATATTGGTTTTTTTACTTTTTAATACTTAATAGAAATAAAATATTACAAAAACAAACAACCTAATTTTTAATACTATTAAGCATTAAGGTTCTATTTAGAATTAAGTAGAAAAACAAACACCACCTTAGTTCTTACAAGTATTATATCTCTGTATTATGGGGATTTTTTTAATGTAAGAAATAATTCATTCTTATCCCACCATAACTTGAATGATTTATTTATTTTTTTTCCACATATGAGAGAAGAAACTTTACATTTAGAGTACCATCAAGGCAAGCACACTTCACCCCTTCTTACTTTTCATAATAAAGTGGCTGAAGTAAGGAAAAACAAAAAGGAAATAGGATTCAAATATATTTTTATTGAACAATTAGAATTGTCTGGATCTATAATTGCTATAAAAGGTTTAATATACATATATTAT
This sequence comes from Vitis vinifera, assembly GCF_030704535.1. Lineage (NCBI taxonomy): Eukaryota > Viridiplantae > Streptophyta > Magnoliopsida > Vitales > Vitaceae > Vitis > Vitis vinifera. The sequence goes on along the minus strand of NC_081823.1, from coordinate 25,621,112 downwards.
TAGACCTTTTGAGTAAGAGTCAAAAAGGTCTTGTGAAAATGGAAAATTTTCGCATAAAAAATGTAAATTAGTTGTTGAGTATTCTAGAAAAAAATTTCACAATTGATTGATTGAAGAATAATAAATGGATTGATTATTTTCATACTTTTTTTATAAGAAAAAAAAGGGAAAAAAACTGGTTTTGAACCTTTAAAGAAATCCATAGATGCAGGATTCAAATTTAATATAGTACCTATGGGTAAGAAATTTATTGAATTGATTCTTTTTAATGAATAGATTTGATCGCAACTTCGAAAGTAGAATTTAAAAACATCAAATATGGAATGACACTCCAAATCATAGAATTATAATGAAATATATAATCAACCAACATTTATAAATGATTCGATCCTCTTATTTTTATTTCTCGAATTTAGAGATTTATGAATTGGAATCTTCATGTATACAGATACAAATCATCAAATGGGAACAAGAATTTCTAAGAACATTTTTTTTTAGCAGAAGACTTATTTTCAAGGAATGTTCAATCAATTACATATTAATCAATATTCAATTGATTAGTATGAGGTTATGGACTAAAAAGATGTTTAAGTTACTTCGTTTCTTTTTGTCCAAGTCACTTTTTTTTTTTCGAAGTTATTTCTCTTTTTATCTAGCTCACTTCTGTTTTCCTTTGTGAGTTTTGGTATAATCATTTTGTTGGTAGCTTGGAAGATTAGAAACATGACTATCCCTATCCAAGTGACAGTTTCTACATTAATTGCTACTTCAACCTCAAGCCATGAGATAGAGGGAAAAATCAAGTGGGAAACCAATTTTAAAATCAAAATCGGATTGCATTTTGGAGTTGTGAGACGAGTGGAATAGATCATAACACAATAAAAACCTTGAAATTAATAGACAATAATAGAATGAAATCATACCATTTAAATGCAATCCTATTATAGTATAGGAAGGTTTATTCAATACGTATAAAAAAGTTATTACCAAGCAGGTGGTTTCATGTACATACATACCTTTGTAGATTTTATTGTACGTATTGAATTGGCAAAATGAAGAGTGAAGACGCAGGTGGAGTTTGAATCTTTTGGAATCTAGATTGTTGGGCTCATCCCAAAGGCATCTAGCTGGCTACGTTGGTGTACTGGGGTTGGGCCCCCTCTGCAGGCTCACCAGTGAGTAGTATGCCCCAGAGGGCCCTTTTGCCAACAAGGATGCATGGGTCCCTTTCTCCACCACTTTTCCTTTGTCAACAACAGCTATGGAATCACAGTTTTCCACACATGTCTGCCCCACCATCAGTCGTTCTAGAGCTTCTTGCACCACCACCTCAGATCGGCTGTCCAGCGCGCTGGTAGCTTCATCAAGCAACAACACTGCTGCGTTTTTCAATATTGCCCGAGCTATGGCAATGCATTGCCTCTGCCCACCAGAGAGTTGTACTCCTTTGCCAGCACACCATGTATCGTATCCGTGCTTGAGTCCGGAGATGAAATCATGAGTCTGTGATCTCTAATTCGTCAATTTCATCTGATGATGCCTCGTAGACAATGTTGTCTCTTATGGTGCCTACGAATCATGGTTCAAAGTAGCAGCATCAGTCACCGACTCGGAGGGTCCCGAGGCGTATCGGTCTCGGTGTATCGGTTTAGTATCGGGCGATACGTAAAATAAGTTAATTAGAAAATTCAAAAAATTATAAAAATATTATGTAAATCATCATAAAAATATATACAATTAAATAAGCTCAAAAAACTAATAAAATAAAATTGTCTCACATTTAACATTATTTAAATAGTTATAAAAGTACTTGCTCAGAGTTATTTATGATAATGCTAATAAAAAAAAATTATTTTATTTCAAATATAATAACATTTTTACTAACAAACATACAATACAACAATCAATCCATGTTGAATGACGAGAGGGTTCAAAATCATTATCATGAGTTTTACGACGAGTATACAAATTGGGGTAACAATTCCTGTAATGAGGATATGGTTGAAAGAGTTGTTCATAACTCGAATATGTTGGTTGAGATGATTGACTTAATGATCCATAATCAGGAAAATATGGTTTCGAAGGTTGTTCGGGATCAACACCATATTGATAGTATCCAAAACCTCGATAAACAATGCTACTGCTACTAGAAGATTGATCATATCCATATGAATCACTAACTCGTGTTCCAGTATTTGAATATCCCTTTGGATGCATCATTGGAAATCAATCAAAATCATTTCTACTAAAAGTACTAGAAGAGCTATCATAGTCTCTAAAGTTGTGATATGATCTATCATCTACCCCTCTGAAATATGACTTTGATCCTATACCCAAATTCTGTAAGTGCTCATCGATACGATGATAATTTGATATATGATAATCATGCCCATTAGAATAATCATCATCACTGGGAAATGTAGTTAGTGTTTCCAAATGCTTTAGTTGTTCCCATATCCCTGGTCGATATCCATGATCTGTATTTTGTGTGGCATAGTAATTTTCACCTCCTTGTGCCCATGACATGCCAGGATCTACTTGACTAACATAACTGCCCCCAGTGCTTCCATGTCCTCTAGTACCCTCACCAGTGCCACCAACTCCTCTACTGCCCCCATTAGTGCCACCACCTCGCCTACTGCCCTCATGGTCACCATCATCACTACTAGAATTTGAAGAAATTTTTCTAAGAGTCTTATCTTTACGACGAGAATCAACATATCTTTCTTGTGTAGCATTACTTGTATGCCTATTAACTCTATGATTTGTGCCACCATCATCTTCATAAACTGTTTCTCTATCTTCTTCATTAGTGGGAAGACCTTTATCCAACCAATCCAATTTATCAGATGATAAAATAGGCTCATTTCCTTCTCATATCCACTCATGTAATATATCATCATCATTAAAGATATGATTCAGATCAATTGGATTGTATAAATCTTCATTGTTTTGCTCTTACATCAAATTCTTAACTCGAAGTCGCATACTGTAGTGCACATAAATTAACTTATACAACTTTTTCATTGTCAAACGGTTGCGCAACTTTGTGTGAATCAATGACCATGTGCTCCAATTTATTTCATAACCTGATGAAGAACAAGTTTGACTTAAAATTTTAACAACAATCTTTTGTAGATGTGGACTTTCGTTGCCATAGTTGTTCCACCATTAAGCTATAATAAAGAAAATGCATACTTATTAATCACTATGATATATTTAACAAAAAATGATGATAATTTCTTATTTGTAATAGATGTAAATGTATTGAATACTTGGAAGATATTGATTTATTGCTTTCTTTGTAAGTGCACTTCCAAATTCTCCTCCACCGTCAACAAATAATTTTACCTACATCATTAACATTTTTTTTTTGTTAATGCACATTACATATACAAAATGTATTATATAAAGGTCACAAACTATTATTATACATCGTTAATAGCTTTTGCTTGTCTATCCAAATCTGGCTCTAATCTCTTAATAACCTCATTTAATCCAATTTTAATTTCCAAATGGTTGGAGAAATGCTTTGAATATTGGAACATTGGATTTAAAAAATATGCTGACATAAGTTAAATAATAATCAGTTTATAATAATTTGTACTTGAAAAAAATAATAAAAAATATATAAAGAATTTTTTTATTACCTACAGCATGCAAATGTCTGTGCAATTGACCTTCCCACCTTCTATCAATGACTTCCCAATACTTTTCCCATTGCTTGACTGATGCCTTGATAGCCAATTTAGCTCTATCCATTGCTTCATAAATGATTGATAATGTGGGTTATCTTGATTAACCAATTTCAATACTTTGACGAGAGGTTCCATGATGGTTTGAACTTCCCTTGTCTTCTTCCAAAATCGATCAGTTAAGATAAGGTTGGATACCTTATCTCTTAGACTTTTTATGCTCCAATCTTTATTGAATTCACGCCACTCATTTTTTGTGCACATTCTCTTCAAACTAGTCTCATAACGTATAAGACTCTCAAGTGAAATGAATTCAGTGGCAAAACGGGTTATTCCTGGCCTTAACAGATCTTTATCCTTGGTGAACACTTTCATCAAATTCACTACTTTCAAGCTATTATAAATAAATTGTGTGATCATCTTAGCTTGATCTAATGTCTCCTTAATCTACTTCATGCTTACAATATCTTCAAGCTTTAAATCAATACAGTGGGCTGCACAAGGAGACCAAAACAAATGCTTCCACTTCTCCATCAACAACATATCGGTTGCTTTAAAACTTGCTTCATTATTAGTGACTACTTGAACAACATTTTCCTCCCCAACCTCTTCTACAACTTTATCTATAAGGGAAAAGATGTAGTTTGTTGTCTTAGGTATGTTGGCAGTGTCAACTAAAGAATGATATATCATACTTCAATCACAATAAATCATGAAATTGATGATAGGCTTTCTAGTCCTAGAACTTTAACCATCACACATGATTGTGCACCAATATATAGGTCATCTAGCCTTTAATGTTGTTATATATACCTCAAGCTCTTGCATCTCCTCTTCCAAATATGTATTTCCAATTTGGTATCCCGTGGGACCCTTGATGCTTGGACCTACTTCTGCTATGGTATCAATCATTGATTGATAGTAAGGCCCATTGTCAGCCGCATTAAAGGGTATTGCATTAAAGAGAAAGAATTTAGAAATAGCCTTACCCATTTTCTTCACGTCTTCATTAGAAAACAAGTTTTTTTATTGATTTATGCTTTGATGGGAACATGTAGGGATCAATTCCTTTTGGAGGTATGCTAGCTCCTTCTCTTACACTAAAACTACGTGTCAGTCTGCGTTTAATCCTAACATTAGAAGGTTGGGAGGAACTACCACCATTCTGATGCTCTTATCTACCTTCTTAAAAAATTCGATGACTTTCTTTCATTGCTTGTTTCATTTGTCATCTTTCAAAATCAGTCATAACAACTTCCTCAATTTCATCATCAGAATCACCCTTATCAATTTCATAGAAAATTTCTTTATTTAAGGAACTCAAAAGTCGTTCCTTTTTTTTTTCTTTAACTCTTCTTTTTCTTTTGAAGTATCAGACATATGTTGTATAACACTACGTGACACTTCTACCGGTACAAGTGGACATCCTTCCACTTGTCTAGATATATGTGCGATGTGTTGCTTTAATCTTGTTATACCGCAATGTATGACTTTCCTACAATATTTACACTTCGTGGTTCTTCTACTACCACCAACAGGTTTTGCATGCTCCCAACCAATATCATGTTTTGAAACCATATAAATAAATTCTACTAAAAAAGCAATAAACACGATCTCACCTAAGTTCATCATCTTTTGTTTTCCACTTATTTATATGTTTTTAAAATTAAAATAAATAAAAGTTAAATAAACGAATATTTTTATAAAAAAAATTCTTTTAAAAAAGTTTGTTTTGATAATTATTGATTTCGTACTGTAATTTAATTGTAGAATATTATAAAAATAAAAAATCTTCATGATATAATGAAGTAAAAGTGATTCAAATATAAATGTAATTTTTCTATACCATGTAAATACATACCCTTCATTTTGTATTATTAAATCATTTATGATTATTTTTTTTTAAAAAAAATTGTTTTAAATCAATGTTAATTTTCTAATTTAATTTAATTTTTCAATATTATAAGATAAAAACATAAATTAAAAATACAATATCTATACCATATAAAGTTTACCATATAAATGTATTTTATATTTCTATACCATATAAAAATAATTTAGTGAACCAATTTATTATTTTGATAATTATTGATTTCCTATTGTAATTTAATTGTAGAATGTTATAAAATAAAAAATCTTCATGATATAATGAAGTAAAAGTGATTCAAATATAAATGTAATTTTTCTATAACATGTAAATACATACCCTTCATTCTGTATTATTAAATCATTTATGATTATTTTTTTAAAAAAAATTGTTTTAAATCAATGTTAATTTTCTAATTTAATTTAATTTTTCAATATTATAAGATAAAAACATAAATTAAAATTACAATATCTATACCATATAAAGTTTACCATATAAATGTATTTTATATTTCTATACCATATAAAAATAATTTAGTGAACCAATTTATTGTTTTGATAATTATTGATTTCCTATTGTAATTTAATTGTATAATATTATAAAATAAAAAATCTTCATGATATAATGAAGTAAAATTGATTAAAATATAAATGTAATTTTTCTATACCATGTAAATACATATCCTTCATTCCGTATTATTAAATCATTTAAGATTATTTGAAAAAAAATTGTTTTAAATAATTATTATTTTTCTAATGTAATTTAATTTTGTAATATTATAAGATAAAAACATAAATTAAAAATACAATATATGTATCATATAAATGTATTTTATATTTCTATACCATACAAAAAGAATTTAGTGAACCAATTTAATATTATAAGATAAAAAATCATATAATTTAATAAATTAAAAATAAAATCTCCATATAAAATAAAAACATTACATATAAATATATTTAATATTATCATAATATTATCATTATGAATTCTCCAATTTCATATAAACATTATTTTCCAATTCTTCAATTTCGTAAATGGTTTTTAAAAATCATTATTGCAAGTCTCAAACAATTATTACATTTTGTATAGGATTTATCATTTTCTGCTTTTAAAAACAAAAAATAACAAGTATATCCAAACCATACCTTACTTCATTTGGATACATTTTCCGTTTTTTTTTTTTGTTTTTAAAAATAAAAACTTATATGTAAAAAGTAAGAACTCTCTTACACAATATGTATATACTAATCTTATGTTGTTAAAAATTATTTTCAAAAATTTTAAAGTGAGGTATTAAAAATTATTGCATTGTCAATAAAAGTTACCACCATTTTCTATTTTACAAAAGAAAAAAAAAACTGAAAAGGAATGATAGATTATAGCAACAATAAAGTGTGCTAAACCATATACACAAGGGTATATATATATTCACATGGTTCATTAAGCACAACACAATAGCAAAAAATGGGAAAAAAAGAGAGAAATGTGTATTTTGTAGTAAAACAATGATTTCACAACAACCAAATTGAGGCAAAAGAAAAGAAACAAAAGAAATATTGATCTTCTTCCTTTTATTACCTCTATTAGTTATTACCTGTTGGCTTCTTCCCAAACCCTTGCCCTCTGTCTTCTTCCCCAACACCACGAAGACCGATCTGCAGCCTTGCTATCTTCTTCCCCAACACACCATGAAGACCACGATCTGCAACCTTTTTACAAACAGTGCACCAAAGACGAAAAATCTACACTCTATCAATGGTGGATTTAGGGTTAAGTAAGTTATTCTTCAATTGAGGCTCTTTTTAAAGGCTTTTACAAGGGTCATGGGTTTGTTTCAAATTTTCACGGGTTTTCTTTTGTAGAGGAATCTCTGATTTTTCTAAAAATTTGATTCTTGTCGTGATGGGTTTCTTTTGTAAGGAATTTGTTGATTGGTTTTTTTTTTTTTTCCGAGTTGACCGAGTTAACTCGAAATATCAGCCAAGTCATCCAAGTCCAACCGATTCAAGGTCGAGTCTTGGTATAAATTGTATCTAGTATCGGACTCGTTGCGGCCGACGTTGAGGCGAATACGACTTGGTCGAGTCATACCGAACTGGACCAATTTTTTGAACCCTGCTACGAATAGTATGGGTTCTTGGTGTACTAGTGCAATGTGTTTCCGTAGGACCCTGAGGTGGAAAATTTTTATATCTTTTCCATCCAACTTTACGATTCCTTTGAGGGGATCATAGAATCTTTTTATTAATCCATTGATGGTTGATTTGCTAGATCCACTATGTCCCACCAATGTAGTGGATTTCTTAGCGTCTGTGTTGATTGAGAAGCCCTTAAAAATCATAGCATCAAGTCTTGCTGGGTAAGCAAAATCCACTTCATGAAGTTGAATTTGACCTTTCATTTTTTTTCAGGTTGATAGCTATTTGGATCTTTTGTATGGATTCGGGTGAGTCGGCTAAGAATAGCAAAATCAAAGCGAACATAGTCGAAGCCCTTGGCGAGATCACTGGTCATGCTTCCAGCGTCCGCGATGACATGATTAGTGCTAACTAGGATCATGAAAGTCTGTATGAATGCTTTTGATGAAATGTCACCATGGGAGAGTAATTTGCCACCGTACCAAAAGTCAAGTTACGAAGTCACATTGATAGCCTTTACTCATGTCCTAGCTCGTCTAAGAGCTAGATTTGCCTCAATTATTTGTCTCTTGCCTTCAATTTTCCTCAAGTTAGCTTCTGTTATTTCAAGAGTTTGTTGAGCTTCTTGTGGCTCAATGTCACTACCTTTCTCTGCATCATTTACTAAAACAATGATCTCATTATTGCCTATTCTAGCAAAACCGCCCATTAGAGCCATCGTTAACCATTGGTCGTTAAGGCGTATTCTCAAAATACTTATATCTACAGCTGTGGCAGTAGGGGGGGTGAACCAACTACCTGACAACAGGCTTTGGGAGGTTCCTAGGTCTATTCCAGCTATCCAAGCTTGACGAACACTCTCCTTTAGGGGACCTTGTTGGGCTATCATGAGCATTTTGAGAATTCGGGCTTGGAAGGAGAAGACGGTTATGGTGCGAAGGTTGGAGACAAATTTAGTGGCAAGCTTGCTACTTTCTTCTTGGGCCTTGATGGCCTTAGCAGACATGCTTTTGAGCAGCACCAGTCGAGTGTAGTGGGAGATAATCATGATGGGTTGAACTGCAATCATTACCACAACCAGTCTCCATGAGATAACCAGACCCATTGTACCAGAGATGATCACAACTGACAAGGTTTGGACGAGAAGCGACATACGATCACCCACCAATGATCTTACCACAATCGCATCTTTGGTGAGTCTGCAGCAAATGGCACCAGTGGGATTATCATCTTAGTCAAACCACCATACTTCAAAACTCAGTATCTTTGAAAACACCATCTCTCTCTCTCTTTGTCAAATTCTCTCTCATTACTGCAAAATTGTAATGTTGGTTGAGATTTACCAATAGTGAGAACACAGACAATGCAACAAAACATAGATAATAAGTTTTGGTTTGCTCTTGCATCTCCTCATGGTCAGACAAAAAATATACGGATATTATTGATCCCATGGCAAATGCATAAGCGAGTTGGACGACACCAGATAGAACCGCACTTAAACATCCTATACCGGTTTCTTTCCACTTAGGAAGATTCAGTCTTAGCAGTCTCCAGAACGATGGCACTGGAATATATGAGGATGACACAACTTCTTCTCCTGCACGCATGTTGGGTATAGAGGAGTTGAGGGAAGTAGAGTCGTTGTTGTTGTTGTGGAGATCGAGGGAGATGGTGGGGGTTGAGGAGGTCATAACCTTCAATGGCTGATCGGTTTGCTGGAGGCGGACGAGAGAAGTGTAGAGTTCGTTGGGGTTTTGCATGAGTTGGTTGTGAGAGCCATCTCCATGACCTGGCCATCCTGTACTGCAACAATGATGTTGGTGCTACGGATGGTGGAGAAATGGTGGGCGATGATCATGGTGGTACGACCAACAACGGTATTGTCGAGCACTTCTTGGACCATTTGCTTGGACTTGGAGTCTAGAGCGCTAGTTGCCTTGTCTAGAATGACCATTTGTGGGGCTTTGATGACTACTCGTGCAATGGTGATTCTCTGTTTCTGTCCCTCGGACATTTGAACTCCTCTTTCCCCCACCTAAGTATCATAGCCATTAGGCAACTCACAAATAAAATGATGAGCATGAGCAACCTTGGCCACAATAACCACTTCTTCCATGGTCGCGTCTTTCTTTTCGAAAAACATGTTCTCTTTAATGGTGGTGGCAAAAAGTACGAGTTCTTAAGCCCATTTGCGACCTCAACTACTTGAGTTGTAGCTTATAAATGGCCCACCCATTCAAAAGAATCTTCCCACCAAGTGGATCATAAAACCTCTGCAATAAAGCTACTACTGTAGACTTTCCTGACCTGCTGCCTCTGACCAACACCACTTTTTTCTTTACCGGGATTCTCAAGCTGAAATCTTTGAACATTATTGTCACGCCCCAAAACCCACTTCAAGGCCATGACAGTCATTCCACATTTCAAACCCAAAGACTTAAAGTGAAAACAACATAAATTTCCTATTCAGAGTAGTAAAATAAATAAATTCTATGATCCCCAATTCTCAACTTTAAAAACTAACACATCAACTAGAGTGTTATTGTCCAAAAAACTCCAAATTCAAATAATCTAAACATGAATTAAATTTTAACATCTAAGCAATGTCCAAAATAAAGTTTGAACCAAAATCCTAACAAAGAAAAATTCCCTAGCCTAGCCATCACTTCTCGCTTGAACTGAGAGTACTTGAAAAATTATTAACGAAGAGGCATGAGCTTAAAACTCAATAAAGAACATCAATACAATTTCATGGGTCAAACATTTTCAGTCATGCTTGCAAATAGGAGATATAACATATACTTATTTTCATAAAAACTTTTGAGTTCAAAATACGAATACATTTAAACTTTTCAACAAAACTTTCTCATATCCATTTCAAAACAATTTCTCATCAAAACCAAATCAAATACATTCAAAATATCTTTACTCTTGGTTATCAAATAACAAATGGTGCTCAATTAAGTGGGACTTTACAAATGAGTGGCTAGTTTCAAATTTGTTCCATTTAAGGTGAACAAAACCAAATGTCAACAATTATAACCCGTTGACTAGGGTCATATAATATCAACTATTATAACTCGTTGATTAGGGCCGAAAATGTCAACAATTATAACCTATTGACTAGGGCTATATAATCCAGAGTCAAACACTTTATTTCATTAATTCAAACTTACAAAACAAAATATCATATCTCCTCAATTTTTCACTTTTCATAAATAAACAAAGAAAATTCTTAAAAATGCTTTCCATACAAAACACATATTTGATCCATGCAAAAAGATAAAAATAATATTTTTAAACATTTCAAAATACTATATAAAAAGAAAATTATTTTCTTTTATAAAAATCTGCATTAATTTCCCTCACCTTGAAGAAGCACTAAAAAACTTGAAGTATTTAGCTTGACGAATTTACTCCTCACCTAACAAAATATCATACATAATATTGATTATTGATTATTTATATAAATATATAAATTTGATAATCTTAAAAATATTTTATTTAGTATTAGGGATCCTAATTAATTTCTCATATTAATATTATTACCATCCAATATTATTTTCAACTTCCTAAACAATAATTTATTTATTTTTTTAACTTATCTAAATTAAATCTTTTAAGAATATTTATTTGCATTAAACTATTATTACTATTTATTTCTTTTTTTTTTCTAACTTATCTAAATTAAATCTTTTAAGACTATTTATTTGCATTAAACTATTATTACTATTATTTAAATCTCATACTGAAACTTAACAAATACCCCATGCAATTTTTTTTCTTTTTTTCAACATGCCAAATCCTTCCTACGCATCTTTCATCATTTTTTTCCTCTCTAAAGTCAAAACTTTTAACTCCCATACTCACAAATTTTATGTAATTTTCACATCCGAAACTATATAATTGTTTTTTTAATCTAGATTTATTCATTTGAGTAATCAAAATTTATCGATCTCCATTAATAAATCAAACTATGTTCATAAATTTTTAATCTTTTTGACCTATAAATTAATTAAACGAACTCTAATCAAAATCAAGATATCCCAAATAATATCTAAAGTATTCAAAACTAATTAAAGAATATAAAATATTAATTTAAGGATTAAAAATCTTACTTGAAAAATTGATCTTCAAACCCTAAACCTCCAAATCTTCTGCCCTATGCTCTCTAATATTCATAATCTCTGTGTAAAAGGGTTTTCTAAATAGAGAAGATAGGAAAAATCTAATTTATATCTAGGAGTTTTAAATACGAAAAGACCTTTTTACCCTTATTAAATTACTTTAATTAATTAATAATTTTTAAATTACTATTTTACCCTTAAATTGGGTTTTAGGCATTACAATTATTGTCTCTGGAAATGAGGGATATGTGAATTGAACGTGCTTGAAGTCCACTTTCCCACACAGGTTTTCAGGGTTTGGCTTTCCATGTTGGCAGAATCTGTTTTTGGTACCCTTTTTATCACCTCCATTATTCACTCTCCCGTAGTGCAGGCTTCGAACAAGTATTGCAGGTTGGATAATCCGGGGCCTAGTGATTTGGTGATTGAGATTATAACAATAATTAGCTTTTTTTTTACATCAATAAAAGAAATCAGAAGTTAAATGTTTTTTAAAATGAGCATGAAAGAGATGATTACAATCCACCAATGGCCATGACAGTCCCTTCTTTAGTGCCATGATACATCACCAATTGGCTACCGTACCAACACAGGAAAGACCATATTCCAAAAACCACTCCGTTGCTGCCAATGGCTAAAAGTAAATTTGAAATGAAATATCTTAGAAAACAATTTTTTTTCCTCAGCCTGCAAATCGAGTACTTTTCAAATGAAATATTAGTTTAGTAGTCAACATATATAAAGAAAGTCTTGAAGCACTTTCATATGGATAAATCATGTCCATTAAGTTCTCTAATGATAGTTCATTCACTTAAAGTGAAAAAAGACCTCTTCTGTCCTAAAAAAGATTATGAAAAAACACTTGGTCCCGAAGTACCATATTACAGTGTTAGCGGTGTACTTATGAATCTTGTAAATTATACATGACCAAATATTGCACTCTTTGTTAATTTACTTGTGAGATATAGTTCTATACCAACTTAGAAACATTAGAATAAAGTCAATCATGTACTATAATAACATGGGTGTATGTTATTCTAAAGGATTAGAATCTTAATTTCTTGAATATATATAATTTAAGTTTAAAATTTATCATATTTTCATTTAAATATATAATAATTTGTTCATAATAAAAAAAAAGTTAACAATATAATGCAAATGAAAATAAACACAAAAACTAAAAAACAGTTCTCAATGAGTGCCACATGATAGGGTCTTCCTCTTTCTCTATAGACGCCTATGATTCAGAGACATCTTTGTGGAATCTATCTGTACAATCTGCCATGTCTCAGTATGTATAAGTTGAGATGGAGCTTATGGAGGCAAGACTCGACATCTATGTGGACCACGACGTCTCCTAGGTGGACATACATCTAATTGTGTAACATGTGTAATGGTATGATGCATGGTAGTCTCTATGGGAAGATGTGGAGGTGATGGTAAGGTGGTAGATCGTGGGGTGATCTCAGGTACAGTGATATCTGATATGGTAGCATCTAGGAGAGGTGATATAGGAGATGGAAGAATAACATCTACTGTAGTGGTAGTTGGTGCAATAACATCTGATATAGTGGGCTCGAGGAGAAGAGATACAAGTGATGATGGTGAGTTGACATGTGGTGTAGTGGTCTCCTCGAGACAAGGTAAAGGTGATGGTAAATTAGTAGATAGTGGGGTAGTCTCTGGTGTAGTGACATCAGGTATAGTGGCCTATATGGGAGGAAATACAGGTGATGGTAGAGTGGTATTTGATACGACACGCTCTAAGGGATAAGGTTTAGGTGAAGGTGATGGTAGAGGTGAAGGGGGAAGCATGGAAGCCTCAAGTGCAAATGGGTTAGATGATATGGATGGTGCTAACATGGTCTCGGGTGGATGCATAGATTGTATAGGCTGTCGACCAGCTCGCCTACCATCTCTCCTTCTATCTTTCCCTCGGCCTCGAATAGGTTGTATCCTAATTGTAGTGGTTGACACAGGTGGTATCATGGATGGGTATGATGATGTAGGCGATTAACGGGAAAAATGTATGTGATGGTCCTCTCCAATAACATGCAAAATATCAATAGCAATCCAATGAATGTCGCCTAATGCACTTGAAGTTGGCCAAATAGATCGACTAGCAATCTCAACCATACCAGTGATCTATTAAAAAAGAAAAAAAAGTTAAACAGATGAAGATGATTTTTAATTAATTATAATTTAATAAACCATTTATAAATTAAAAAATCTTACCAATAACTGATAGTTGTTGCTGTACTATGATACCTCATCTGATCTCTATGGAGAGGGGGTGCGATCAAACATCGTGTAATACGTCGGTACCACTCCATATATGGATCATGAAACTGCATAGCACCCACCATAGGTAGTGTCGTCGCAATACGCTCTGCACGACTAGTCCATAAGGTAATATACTGTGCATGGAATGCCACCCAATCATACTTATGTCGTCCTTGCCTATCCACGAAATAGAGGTCTTGCTCTATGGAACAAGATGGAGTTGGAGGCCAAACTATCGTAGCACTCGCTTCGGTCGATGCCACTCGACAATGTCAAATTAGATAAGAGGTGACATCGTCTGCCAAATCTCCTAGTCTGCTAGAGATATCACCAGAATATGGGCAACTAAGTCTTCCACGTAATGCTCCCATAAAACCTATTAAAATCAACATTTGAGATTACTAAAGTTAACGTTTATATGGTTAACAATAGCACATTACATCTTATATGTACCTGGTCATGGGTCTGTGCATCTAATTGGTCTCGATAAAATGTCAACACACGTGATGGGTTTTGAGCCTATGATAAAGGTACTCTCCACCTATATCCTAACAGATCAGCTAGTAAACCCTCGTCTAACAATGCCTCATTTTGTAATCCCTGGTCTAAATGCTCAACTGGTAAATCATCGGCTGCATCATGCTCTAAATGCTGGGCTGCTGGAGGGGTTGGTGGTCGATCAAAATCAGGTCGACCTAGGTGTAGTCTCTCCCAAGACCACAACTGGAAAAAATGTAACATTAAAATTTTACTTAAATTATAAACTTGAAGCAACTAAAAATTTTAATCTAATGTGAATAATTAATTATATCTGTAATAGTGTGACACATCCAACAATATCGGTGGCACCATCCAAACTCACTCAACACAACTCCCTATATAGGTGTGCTAATACTGCACTGCCCCAACTATACATAGATGTCTGAGTCAAGTCTCTAAGCAGTGGGAAATAACACATATGGATGTGGGTACCCTTCTTGTCTGTAAATAGCGCTGAACCTATGAGTCCTAATATGAAAGCCCGTGCATACCGCTCTAATGTGGCATCATCTTAATCAACTGGTAGATGAGAGAACTGGTGACATAGCCATCGTGTCGATATCGCTGATCCTTTAATCTTAGATGTAGGGGGAGTCACTCCTAAAAGTTCATAACATAGTAGTGACCAATCTATATCACATGTCCCAGTGATGGGAAGCCCATGAATACGAAGTCCTAATATGACAGCAACATCCTATAAAGTAATGGTCATCTTCCCAATAGGTAAGTGAAATGTGTGTGTCTCAGGACGCCATCTCTCAACTAGACTAGTGATCAATCCCCAATCTAGTGTTATGTGTCCAATACGGTATACACCATAAAATCCAGATCGAATAATATAAGGTCAAAGACGAGGATCCATATCTCACTCTCGTATAAACCTAGATATATATTGTTGACAAGTCAAGACTGAAGCAAGTTGTAAAAATACAAATAAATCATTTAGATAATAAACTGCAAAATTTTTCATTCTTTAAACAGATATTATGTGTTTTCATATACGTACCTGACCAGAGTCAACTAAATGAGACCTATGTCTATCCTGTAGAACCAAAACAGACATATCTAATGGATCTGGATCAGAACTATGTCCTCTATACTCCATATCTGTAACAAAATTTGAAGATAAATAAACAATACTTATTGTTTTTAAATAAAAAATATTTCTAATGGAAAAGTTTTAAAAATTTATGGAGTTTTCCCTTTATTAAGTATATATCAATTTGATGAATTTAAGTAGATCGGTTCATTTATGACCAATAAACAAGTCATACTAGTCTAAATTAAAATTAGAGATACAATTACAATGGAACATTTTGTTAACATTTTTAATAGAAAATTTCAAAATTTTGACAGAGTTTCCCCTATAGTATGAACATTATTCCAAATACAAATAACATGATTAGGCAAATAACATCAATATTTATAATCAAACCAAAACCAATAATTGCATAAAGGTAGTATTATAGTAGATTACATCACAATATCCAAGAAAATGACATGCATACGTCACATGGTCTAATAAACTCGATTACTGTTTTGACAAGAACGATGATTGTGGCCACTTTGTTTGCATAAGCCAAATGTAATAGAAGTCTTGCCCTCTCTAACATCCATTTCATTATGCAAACGACTTGATTTAGGTCGTCCACTTGATGCACGTTTCATCGACCCAAAAGGCATGATAACCAGACCATCATAAGGAGGCCACTCATATACATTGAAAATGGGATGGAACAAGGGTGCCCAAGTATTATAGTACGATTGTGTATTGTAGTAGTGTTGAACAAATGGTTTAAAATCAACTGAACAAAAATGACATGCTGCTAGAATATGACTACATGGGAATCCATATATGAGTGTTTTACCACATGTGCATGCATACTCATGTAAGTTGACGCGATATATTTGACCACCAGTTGAGCTACTCTTAGTACCCCTATTAGTCTTCACATGGAATTGTCCTTGGATGTGATCATATAAAACAATCTCATGAGATCCCGCCTTAACCACATTTGCCTTAATCTTAGCATCGACATATGGAGTGTATTCCTCATTTGAAGTAAGTCGATTAGCACCTTGTTCCCTTCTCACAACAAAGTAACTATTTAGCCGAAAAAATGTCAATTGAACCAAAGCAGTTGCGGGTAAGCTACAAGCCCTTTTAAGCACACTGTTGAACACCTCCGACATGTTTGTAGTCATGATGTCATACCTTCGACCTCCGTCATCAGAGAGCGCCCATTTCTCAAAAGGGATTGCTTCCAACCATTATTGTGCGGTTGCATTAATCCTCCCAATTGTGTTCATATGTTTATTAAATTTTTCAATCTTGGTTGCTAAGACTGCTCTACACATCAGATTTTTGAATATTTTATCCTTGAATCGAGTCATAAAATTGTTGGCAAGATGACGTATACAAACCCTATGATATGCGTATGGCTCAAACCAACCAAGATGAACATCGCTCATTGCAGCCATAATGCCTGGATGTCGATATGATATAACACAAAGTTCCCTCCTATGAGTTACTCAAGTTCTAATACATGCCAAAAACCATCCCCAACTATCAATATTCTCACCCTTTGTTAGGCCAAAAGCCAATGGGAATAATTTATTATTTCCATCACAACCCATAGCAATCATTAAAGTGTCTTTATATTTCCCATACAAATGTGTACCATCAATATTGAGTACAGGGTGACAATGCTTGAGTCCTTCAACAGATGGCTGAAATGTCCAAAAAACTCGCTGAAATATCTCTGTATTCTCCATAATACTAGGAAATGTTTTTGAAATTACAACACATCCTGGATTTGTCTGCTCTAAGGCAATGAAAAAATGTGGTAGCTCTGCATATGACTTATAAAAATCACCAAATAAGTTTGTAAGAGCTTTAAGCTTTGCTTTAGATGCATTCTTGTATGATATTTGGTATCTGAATTTCCCAACAATACTTGATTGAATAGCAGCCACTGACAATGTGAATTGTGCCTTAATCATTCATTGGATATGAGTAGCAATCAAGTTGGAATCTAATTGTTGATGGTCCCGATTCAAGCAAGGATTTACACATTTGTGGGGACCATTGTATTTATTGATTGCAAATGAAGTTGTACATTTTACAACCATAGCACGAAGTTTCCATGGACATTGAGATTGCTCGGCCTTTTTGCATCTTAAGACTAACAACTTTGTAGTTGACGAAACAACAACGTACTCTTGGTGTGCACTAATAAAGTACAACTTCGGAGCATGTTGTAAATCTGCTTTTGAATTAAAAACTTGGCCAACCATGAACTCTCCACTTGAGTTTCCAATATTAGTGTTCTTCCATGGGGTCCAGTCACTTGAAACGACATTACCAATGTTTTCTACATTTTCAAACTGCAATGATGGTGCCGAGTGATACGGAACAGGGGAAAACTATATTGGGTCCTTAGGATCTAGGCTATTTGACATATCACAACCTTCCCCATCCACGAAGACATATCTCCTTTGTTCACTTTCCATTGCTTCGTGAAGAGCTAAGAAAGATGAAACAACATTAACATTATTGTTTTCCTCATCAATAAATTCGAACACCCCATTGCCATCATGTTGAACATCTTCTGCTCTCTCACTTTGATCATCACCTTCTTGGGATTCACATTCTTCTTCATCTTCATCTACTCTACACTCATAATTCATTGCAATTGGGGCACTACAAGGTCCACAACCATACTCAAATTCCTCAACATTATCATTTGTCCGAGTAATAATTGTGTGAAGTTACCCAATAATTGTTCCCTCACCTGTGGTTGTACTAACACTTGTTCAATATACAATTCAATTTCGTCCATTCCAAATGTGTTAACCAATTTCAACATTTGACATAAACTATTATCATCCCATATTGGACAAGGTTGGAACCTATTTTCCTTTTTTAAAGGATACCTACAGTTGAGGACTAACTGAAATTGTTTTTTGTCAATGGCAATTCTCAAGTATATCATAGATAACAAGTGTTCATAGGTTGAACTAACAGGCACATCCAAAGGCACAATTACAGCTAAATCCCTGATATACTTTACATCTATTTCCGCCCTCAACATTTTTCCTTTACAAAAGCAAATCACAGGAACAATAGATTCAGACATGATTTACCTACAAAAAATACAATATCAAATGGTTTAATAATCAATGAAAATAATAGCAAGAGAAATTGCATATAATCTTTTAACATGTGAATACACAATTATATAATAAAACACCTTCTTACACATTAGAAGGAAAAATATAAATCATTTCATAATAATAATTTTTTTTATTTAAATAGTTATCTATGATACAAATACAATCATAGATAAATGTTTTGATTTTAATAAAATTGATGCCAACATAAAAGTTGACATTTGATTAATGAAAAAATGAAAAAATGAAATTGATCCAAATTGGTACAAAATATATTAATGAAAAAAAAATACTCGGATTTCGAATTCACTATAAATCAATTTCGACATTAAAAAGTCAATAAGATCTATAATTTATCAAGTTAGGTTGAAGACCTTAAAATTTTATCTAAACTGATATTTAATTTAACTTTAAATTTAAATCCATTAAAATCTCAATTATGAATCTTAATTGTTTTGATCAATTATTCACAATTAAACTCAATGTATCTTTAACTACCTTCTAATAGATCTTATAATGAAACTATCTCATCTTATCAATATTAAATATTTGACGAACTTCTTATAAACCCAATGTTAAGTGGGTATGATCTCATGTTCTATATTCAGAGTTGAACACTTAAAGTAATGACATTAAATCTGCTCATAACTTTCAGTCTTAAAAAAAATGCATAGAACTAAACCATTCTATTGATGAACTTCATCATTTGATTGGAAATTAAACTTATGTCATCCTAAAAATAACTACAAAAAGGCAATTATTGCTATTAAATTAATAATAGAAATGGTTGTAGCACAAGGAAATGATTTCTGGAGAACAATTTGGGATAATGACCAAATGATTAGAAATTCCAAAAAATAAATAAAAATAAAAAACAAAAATTCAAAATCAGGAAGAGGATGTGGAGGGAGACTACATCATTTTGATGAAGCATAAAGAAAATGATTGAGAGGAACTTTCCTAAACACTTTTGAAAAGTTTGATAGTTTGTCCTATGTTGGATTTTATTTTATTTTATTTTTTTAGAAATTTATATAAGCATGTATTGTGAATTATATGAAAGAAAAAAATAATACATATCCTAAACTTAAGGAAAATAAATATTATTTTATAAATTAAGGGAATTAAATAGTATTATTATTTGTGACTATTCTTGATTTATAAATTCTTATCATTGTTCTTGTGTTTCGATATCCTATATTTTTGTTGTCATATCTTATTCTTTATCATGATTGATAAAAATATCGAGTAAAGACTTAATAAAAATATCAAATTATTATTATTATTTTCTTCCTCAAGCATTTCAATTAGGACGATGTTTTCCAAATAAAAACTTGTACATGTACTAAAAATATTTTCTCTCATTTTTTTTAGTGGGTGATTGTTTATATCCTTAAAGAGCTTATACACGAATTGATAAACTTTATCTTAATGTGAAATTGGCTTTTGATGGTGCCAAGATTATTATATATATATTTGAAATCTCTTAAATATTCTTAAAGAGATTATGACTTTTTTATTTGGGTCATCACCGTTTTTTGGTAAACACAGTTTCACTAGACAAGAAAGAAAAACCAATTACCCTACAAACCAGAGAAAAATAAACAATGAATATATTCCTCCTAAAAGTTGCTTGTCCTTGAAAATGGACCAATTAATTTTACACTTAACATAGTTGGCAAGTAGGAAAGTGAACCAACCTACATTTTAAATTTCAAAAACAAATGAGCAATGCAATCTGTACGACAGTGGACCATCACATTTATAAACACATTTATTAATTTTTAACATATAATTTAGAATTCAAGAAATAATCCAATTACCACTAAAAATTACAAACTAAAACTAGTTCAAAATGAATATTGTTTCTTCTCTACACTTCATTATATTTTTTTATAAATTTTTAAACTAAACAACTGAACTTCAAATAATGTATTAGATCAATTATTGAGTAAATTTTAAAAAATAATTTGGAACTAAGAAATATGCCCAGTAAATACCAAAAAGTGATTAGACCAAAACTATTTTAGAATGAGTCATAACTTTGCTAGTGCATGCAATTATACTTTTATGAATTTTTCCGTTAAGCTAATAAATTCAAAGTGAAGTGAGATTTAATGTTTTAATTTTTTTTAAAATAAATCCATTAATTTTTAAGAATAATATAAAATATGAAAATTTTATCCAATTAATTACATATTGAATCAATATCTGGCAGCTCCTATATGTTCTAGGTTTGGGACCTGGTCAAGAGAAGGCTTCTATGAACCTAAGTTTTTCCAGCAGCAATAACTGTTATTGTTCTTGATCCAGTGGAGCAACTTTTGTTCTCTGGAAAGCGCAGATGAGAGAATTTTCGTTAGCATGCTTGACACTAGGGTGGTGGGGGATCCATTTGATGTTCCAAAGGATCTCTTGATTGTGCTAAATGGACACAAGTATTGTATGGTGGTTTAAGTTTATCCATATTTGTTAGAGAATGGTTGATTGTCACAGGCAGAATGTTAATAGTATTAACAGGCATACACAAATTTTCAACTGACAAATTTTTCACTTGGCAATGTAGCAGGTCCATAACTGCATTGGCCTTCAGTAGATTGGGTCTGGTGTCAGCGTCTAGGGACTACACTGCCCACCTCTGGGATGTTGCCAGTGGGGTTATCATCAGAAGGTTCAATCATCCAAAAGGTGACCATAATCTTCAATTATGGTTTGTAGGTTTTATCTTTCTATTTCTTAGAAGGATAATTTATATCTATTTTCTAATCTTTTGTTTGGATGCTAAGAAGTTAGTTTTAATCCAAAAACTGAAATTCTCCCTTGAAACTCATTTTTCGCCATCTTTAAAAACTTCATATAGGTGGAATTTGGGAAACTGGTTCTGGAAGATCCTGAATTTGACTTGGGACGAGAACTTGAAGGACTCGTTGATATGTTCTTTGTGCAGTGCATTAACCACAATGTGGAGAATGTTCTAGATCTCTCAGGTATGACAATAATATTCATTGTTTGAAGCCCTCCACCACAACTCTAATAATAAATCTGAAAGAACTTAGGTAACCAGTTGAATAAAATGATCATTTGTCTTCTAATATCTGTTTTTTATTTGTGTTATTGGTTTCTATACTTATTTTGTAGATGATATGCCAAAGTTAGTTCGAGGAGACTTTGCTAGAGTTGTTCAAATATTTGCAAATCTAATCAGCAATTCTATCAAGTTTACAACATGTAAGTTCAGCTTTCCTATTGCTAAATGCAAGCTCTAGTTGTGCAATATTGCAGCTTAAGTAATTGAATGGGAGAAGGAAAAACTCATTATTCATGGTTTTTTAGGGAAAATTTCTCAAAATCCCAGTTAAAAAAAGTTAATGTCCCTCATATTTCACTAGCCTACAAGCATCTCCTAACATGTCAACCATTTTCTGGCTCTGTTGATTGTGGATAAGCACAGGATTGAAGATAATATAGTTTTCTTCTTCTCTGGGGGTTTCTTCTATTCCTTGGTTTATAGAAGGTTTATAAGAGAAGAATGATAAAAAAAGGAAAACTGAAAACTAATGTATATTTCTTTCTCTTCTTTGTTTTTCTTAGCAACCAAATGGAGTTCTTTATCCTTTACAGTTTAGTTTTCCATCTATATGCACTTCATCTTTTATAGTCCATTTTTTTCTCTTATAACAACTCCAAAAACGGGTAATATATCTTTATGATGTACCATACTCCAACAAGCAAAAAGGGAACATAAACAACAATCTTATATGCTAAAATGATGCCTATAAAAAAATAAATAAACTAAAAGAATTTTATTTTATTTTATTTTATTTTTTTTTTGATAGGTAGGCTAAAAGATATGCACAACAATTGGATGCAAAGGTGCAACTTTGTTAACACAAAGCTCGCTCAAATAAAATACATTATTGTGCAGGATGGAGGATGCAAATTTCATAAAAGATGACAGAAAATTTGTTGTAGTCTATCTTAGGAAAAAAGGCATTGTGAATGAAAATACTACTGAATATCTGAGAAATTTATTTAAGCACAGTCCTATTTTCACTTATATCACATTCTTAGATATCCTTCCTCACATATTAGAGAAGCAAATGGCAAAGTTCAAATGGGGCTTATCTGAAAACAATTGCCTTCATAAAGGGGTCAGATTGGTTGCTAATTTATTTAAAAATTTCCTTCGTAGAGGGGTCAGATTGAAATAGTCAGTATGGTGTGAGGAAGAGAATCTCTAGTTTCTTCCAGCAGCATTTTTTTGTTGAGGATTTGTCATCTTTGGACTATTTTTTTTACTTTCCTTTATTTTCTCGCCAACCAAACATTCCCAGAATTTGGAGAATGATGTAGAAACTGACCCTACACCTTCAATCTCCTAGCTTAAGATAAATCTGGCCCTTGAAAAGTAAAGTACTCCTATTTTTTCTATTTCTATAACAAAAATCATCGTTTTTTTTACAATGGTCCCTTCCATTTTGGTATTTTTAACAAAAAAAATCTATACTGGCCCCCCATTCCATATTTGTTTTCTTAACCAAAAAAACCATTTTCTTTCTGCTAAGCTCACAATAAAAATAAAATAAAATAAAATCAAGCACATCTTTACCAAACAGAAACGAAACACATCTACAACAACAACAATGTGAAAACCAAATAGAATTACAAAAAAAAAATTAAAATTTACAATAAACTGAAAAACTCATAAATCTTACCTGACCAATGACTTCCAAATTTTGAATTTGAGCCAAGGATACAACAGGAAGGACGAAACCCTAAAGGGAAGAAAGCTAACTGGGAAAGGAAGAAAGCTAAATGGGAAAGGAAGAAACCTAACTAGGAAAGGGACGGAAAAGGTAAAGGATTCAAAACCATAGTTATCAACTACGGTTTTGACCGATTTAAAAAAATTTAAAATTGTAGTTGGTGACTACGGTTTTATGATGTGGCAATCTACGTGGCCCAGACGCACTAGATTGGGTATTATTTTCAAAATTGGTTTACTTTATGGAATTTTTTTTATAAAATGTTGCATTTTGGGTCAAAGCTCAAATAATAGTGCACTATCATGGAAACAATGTTAGCTCAAGTATAAAATTATCAAATGCATGTCAAAGATCAAGACAAAAATCAAGCAATATTCATTAAGCATAACAGTTGATAACCAAAAGAGAAAATTCATATATAGGGCCCTCACCAAATCCCAAATTATTTTTGCATGAATTAATCCCATGAATTTTCATTATTCGGAATTACGAAATTAAATTTACGCTTATTTCAAAACATTTTAAAAATCAAGGAAAATATGAAAATTGTTTGTCGAAGAAAATGGTGGCAAGTTTTTATTGAAAAACGGAACTTTCGGGACTTAAAATTTCTAAGAATTAAAATTTGAAGAATTAAAATTATTTGAAAAAACTAGAATTTGGAAAATTATTGGCAAACTAGGGTTTGGGAAATTATTTTTAAAAATCAAGGATGAAGAAATGGAAGAAAGCCACGTGGCTACTATGGTTGCATGCTAAAGGTGGCCATGAAAATTGGAAACACGTAGGAGTGGGCCCAGGGTGGAGTGATGCTGGCAAGGACGAGGGTTTATTCTACATCTTTCATCATGTTTCCTCTGCTTGGGTCACAACTGTTATCACTAAATCATATGCCTTTTTTTATCAAATGATGACCCCACTATTGGTGGAAATTTGGAAGATAGCTTGATGGGTCCTTAAAGAAATAGCCTCATGAGTAGCTCTCTTGATTTTCGGTCCTGAATATTCCTTCGATTACCCATTCTCACTGTCCAGAACAAAAGAGAATCGATCACAATGGCAGTCACCGGAGGTTTGAGCTAATCCGGGAGCTCTCCGAGTAAGGCTTGCAAGTCACATGCCCTTGTCGCAAACCTACCATTCCTCTAGACCTGGACGACGAACAAGTTGGGGGAACTTACAGGAGACATCAACTAGTTCAATAGACTCTCCACACCTCCGTAAAATCTCAGCAATCGTGACCTCATTTTTAACTGAATTCCTTGAGCAAGTGGAGTAAACCATTCTACCACCAACTTTAAGCAAAAATATACCTTAATGGGTATCTGAATTTGTAGACAGTGGGTCCCCTTGCCCATTCCTACATTCCACTTGCACTCTCCACTGAGTCACTCCCATGAATCACATTCCCGCCAATGTCAACAACAAAGTCACCACGGATGATGCAAGAGCAGAGTTAGATGGGTTTGTAGCTCCAATAATCTTACTACCAGTGGTAACAACATTCTTGCACTCCCAAATCATGGCAACAATTGGGCCATAAATGATATTCTCAACCAACACATTGAAGAATGGCTTTGACGACAAGTCCTCATGGTGCTTCTCAGCAAAACCACGTTCCATGCTCAAAAGCTTCAATATTTTCAAAGAGAAACCCTTCCTTTGTAGCACATTTTCAACATGACCAGCTTCTTTCTTATACCAAACAAAAACTATCATTGTTCCTTTGGGATTTGTGGTATTCCCCTAACAAAGTGAGCAAACGTTCATCACATGATTGATTATTCAAGACCTCCACTATTTGCATAACATCATGGTTAGTAGCTAGATCCTTTGAACCTATTACCACCTTAACTGGGTTGGGAGTCATAAATTCTTAAGTTGATTGATGAATCGATAGAGGTCATGTTGCACTGAACCTTTCCATTTGGCGAGTAGGACATGTCTGGCTTAATATAGAGAAGAACTTCTGGTTCAAACCTCATGTCCAGCATACGATCTACTTCATCTAACACCACAAAAGATACCTCTGTAAGCCAACACATACCCATTTCAATTAGATCTTTCAAACGTCCAGGAGTTTCTATGACAATGTCAACACTAGACTTCAAGGAACTTATTTGGGGTCCTTTAGAAGTTCTTCCATGCAAACAAACCGACTCCACTCCATAACCTAAAACCCTACAGAAGTCTCTTCTAAGTTCATCAATAGTTTTTGCTCTGGTTTAGCAGCTACGGGGTGAAGATTGGAAGAAACTGTCCTACATAGTGAGCCAATTGCCTACAAATCCCAACCAACTGCGAAATCAAAGCTGAGAAGAAGATGGCTTGAAGGATGAAGATGATAAGGCGAGCAGAGGGGCGTGCATGGTGGTGACTGGAAATGACGTGAGGAAATCGAAGCATGCAACTTTCAAATCATTTGTCGAGTGGAAGTTGTCAGATGATGTGCTCGAGTGTTGCCGAAATTTCACATTCGTCATTGAAGATGCATATTTAGTTGGATTAGACAAAAATGTATTCGCTTTTGTTGGTGTTTTCTCAAGCAAACCCTCAAACTCGGATTGAGCCCATGTCAAGCAATGGTCAATATTTTGTGGGAAAGAGTGCACCGTGCACATGGAGCTTGTTTCTTAGGTGGGTTTCTGGAGGTACCATAATTTTCTGTCAGGTGAGGAATTACCATCTGCGTGTTGCATTTGACGCCTAAAGCTCCCGTTTCAAGCAACAATTTCTGGAAATAAAAGCACCCCTGATCAACATACAACCTCACATAGACATTGTCTAGTGCAATGGACTCCATGTACGTGGGAAAATGAAGGAAATGAGCCAAAAACGAGCTAGGTAGTAGGGTTGGGAAGGTGATGAGCTGAACGGGATGAGGTGTTGTGGTGACTAGGTTCAGTGGATATGAAAGGCAGGGACTGGTGGGTATGAAAGGTATGGGTTAGTGAGAGAAATAGGTTAGTGGGTATTGGAAGATGGTGGTGAAATGATAGATGGAGATATGGACATGTGATGGGTAAAGCGAGTGGAATTTGAATATATTTCCATTGTCCCTCTTAATGCTTGTTGCTTTCTCCGTACTTCGCCATTAATGAACTGAGGCCTAGGCTTGAGAGGGTAAGTTCCAGGGAGCTTTAGCGAGAGAAAGTATCAGAAGATTAGAGAGAGAGTGGGAGAAAAAATGGAGGTGGGTGGAGGCTGCTATGGAGGGTGTACAAGCTTAGGATAAAAAAAATGGCTCACAAAGAAAGTGGCCATGCACCATCATGCGCAAGTGAGCATTTGGGGTGAAGATGAATGGAGTTGAGTGGGAAATGAATGGTGGAATGGATGGTGAAAAGCAGTGAGAGAAATGGGTTAGTGGGTATTAAAAAAAAATGGTGAAAAATTTTAGTTGTCAGATGTTCCGAGTTGTCCTCAAAATATCGGTTGATGAACCTAACTTTCCAACGCATACCCCACTTCACTAACCCTTCACATCTTAACTCAGACCAACACTTACCCTTCTTAGATGTCAAATCTCACTAACCCACCATCACTTGCTGGGATGGAAATTTTCTCGGTTTCCAGCTTGCTAAGCCTTGGCCAGAGGTACTTCTGAATGAACTCCAACATAGGGCACAATTCCAAGAGATACAACTAAAGCGGCTCTGGTAGTGGTTGGAGAGGGACCCATCCTAACCTCTTAGCTATTCAACTAATATTTGTGTCTTTGGGAAAGCAAACTGATGAAGTGTTAATAGCCTCACACTTTCTACAGTTTGCATACATATCTGCCAGTGTATTCCCCAAGAACCAGCCCAATACCATCCCTCTTCGACCAATAAATCCATCAATCCACTTCCCATATCAAGTGCATCAGAAAACTAAAGAGAAATAACATAGACCAGAATAGAGGAGAACCAAAGAAAACTAGAAAAAGCAAACAAACAATATATGAACTAAGAAAAGCCACATCTCATACTCTTTCAATGGGCTCAGACTAGTGAGAAAAGTACTAGCATGTTCAAACAAGAAAATGGCAACCAATATCTTCAAATAACGCAAAATGAAATAGAGCATGATTTCATATTCTATATAAACAAAGGGAACAAACAGAAAGCATATGTAGATGATTTCAGGCATGCATGTTTTCTAATGTCCTCACTCAATCATCAAAGACAAACCCAAATATCAGCAAGAAATAGAGCAATATGGTGCAAAAATAGGAAAACAGAGCATGCAGTGGTTGCACCTAAATAACTCCAACTCAAACAAGGATTGCTCAACTTCAAGCACTAGATTATGTAGCTTCCCCAAACTCAGCAAAATCCTCTTTTATTCTTCCATTCTCCTTTCTCACATCCCCTCAAAAAGATTTCTCATTTGCTCGCTATTTTTTTCTCAACGTGCTAAAAACCTCTTTCCACTCTTTTCCTCTCTCTCAGTTCTCATCCTCACCTGCTAAAAAAAAAACTCTATCCCCTAAACGCAGAGATACCCCTTCTTCCCAACTTTCTTCTCACATATTTTTCTCTCAAAACTCTCAAAACCTTCGAAAATCCCTCACACATGAGCCCACTTGCTCCACGCCCCTTGCTCTGTTTTTCTTTCTTTTTTTATCCGCCTCTCTTAGCTTCCCTTGCAAGCTTTTAACGGCTCCACTATTCTTCCTTCAACAAGTCTCCATCCTCAACCACCACCATGGCAAGGTGGCTATATGTCCCATGCAGCTTGCTCCTGGCAGCCGTCCCCCACTTCCATGCTCTTCCCGGTCCAAAGAGGGATGGTAAAAAAGGAAAATAAACCTTTGGTTCATTAAGGGGTCTACAGACATGTTTTTAGCGTAAGCTTAAATTATGTTTAATTGTAAATCTACATATAATTTATTTATTTTATTTATAATTAAGTATATTTATTCTTCTTAAAAATGAAATATGAACTTCCTTTAAAATAAAGTTTTTACTATATAAATAAAAATAGAATTATAAATAAAATTTTTACTTAATTAACTTATTTTTATAATTAAAAATTTTGAAGTTTGGATGAAAATTTGATTCTAAATTTTTAGAGATTTATAATAATAAATGAGGGTTAAAAATATAATTGTAACATTTCCATAAAATAAAAATGATAACATTTTTATAGTTTTAATTATAATATGTGAAATTGTATTATTAAATGAAGATTTAACGGCTTCACTTAAACAATATACTTATGTTTTATTATATATCATACTTTTGTAAAAATGAATTATTTTCATACTTCTATTATTTTTATTATCACACAATCAAATTAAATTTAGTTCTTAAACCTAAGATAATACCAAATACTTTGTATTCTTACTAATTCAAATTTATAATTTTTGCACTTAATTTTGTATTCTTACTATTTCAAATTTAACATGAAGGTTTTTTGCTACTTAATTTTGAGTTTGATCGAATATCGCGATGTTTGGTTTTTTTATTGAATATAAAAAATTAAAATATTTGACTTTTTATATTAAGTTAAAAATAACATGAAAATATTAATAAATATAATTAAACTCAACCTATTAATAATAAATTTACTTTAGTTATATTGGTTGATATCCACAAGTCACTTTTAACTAATAAAAAAAAATCAAATATTTTAATTTTTTCTAATCAATAAAAAAAAACAAATACTATTCCCTATTATATATTACTATATTTGGATGTTAGCAAACTTGATATAAAGAAATTAGAAATAAAAATAAATAAATAAAAATGAAAAAAATGCTGATTTTTTTTTTTTTTAACTTATCATCCATGTCATATAATTATTATCGTAGTTTACAAATCACATTTAATAAAATAAAAAAAAAAAGTTATAATAGGGAAGATTGTGAAATGATAAGGGTCGTGATGATATTTCTTTTCATGGTAATTTAGAAATTTAAATTGGAAACACATAACCGACGTGCGCATCAGCTATGACATCATCCAGTTCCATTGATTCTCTCCTTCTTTTTACTATAAGTGCCCTCTCTCTCCCTCATTTTTCTCTGTGGGGGGAGATGGGGAGAAATATCGGGTCTGTCCGGTCCATTTTCATGCATGCCGACACCGCAGATTATTGTTTGATGGCTTTTGGTTTGCTCGGAGCCATCTGTGCTGGGCTTTACAGGCCGACACTTTTGTTTGTGGTCAACAAGATTATGAACAATATCGGCAGTGCCTCCACTTCCGGTGATGCCTTCTCCCATAAAATCAATCAGGTTTTTTTTTTTTTTTTTTTTTCTTCTCATTCATTTTAATTATTCTTATCTCATATTTAAGCTAATTTAGATTTGGTTTTTGGGTAGTGCAGAATGCCCTGATACTGCTGTACATTGCTTGTGGGTCATGGGTGCCTTTTTTCCTTGGTGGGTTTTACTTTAATTTTTATTTATTTATTTTAGTGTTTTGTACTCAATCAAAGTTCATTGATGATCCGTGATTAGTATTTCTTCTTTCTTGGTTTGAATTTAGGAATTGGGAAAGTAGCAATTGGGGTAGATTTAGAAAATTTTAATATATTTTTTTTCATGAAATTAATTATATTGATATATAATAATTTTAAAATAGAGATAAATATTAATCATTAATAAAAAAATTAATAATTTAATTATATGAATATAAAAAATAAATATATAATATTGATATATATTTATTTTTAAATATTTAATAGTTATTAATTATATTTAATAATTTAAGATTATATGTTAATATAAAAAAAGAAGTTTATTTTATGAATTAGAATATTTAGATTATCTATCCGAGATGCCGAGACGGATGAGTTGGATTTGATTTGTAGAGGGTTATTGCTGGTCAAGAACTGCCGAGAGACAAGCTACAAGGATGAGAAGTAGATATATGAAAGCACTGTTGAGGCAGGACGTGGAGTATTTTGATTTGCATGTGACCGGCACAGCAGAGGCCATCAGTAGCGTCTCCGAGGATAGTCTCGTGATTCAAGACGTTATTAGCGAAAAGGTTGCTGATTTAATGCTATTCTACTTGTATTTGATTCCATTTTTTTTTAATTTTTTTTTTAATTTCTCATTTTCAATCTCACATGGCTGCAGGTCCCAAACTTGTTGATAAACGCTGCATCTTTTGTAGGGTGCTACATAGTAGCTTTCGCTATGCTGTGGAGGCTAGCTATTGTAGGCGTTCCCTTTGTCGTTCTGCTTGTGATTCCTGGTTTCATATATGGACGTGCACTGATGAACCTGGCCAGGAAGATGAAGGAAGAGTACAGCAAGGCTGCCACAATAGCAGAGCAGGCCATCTCTTCTATAAGAACTGTTTACTCCTTCGTGGGAGAGAGAAAAACTCAGTCTGCCTTCTCTGCAGCTCTGCAAGGCCCCTTTAAATTGGGTCTGCGCCAGGGTGTGGCCAAGGGTTTGGCCATTGGCGGCAATGGGGTGGTTCTTGGAATATGGGCGTTCATGTGTTGGTACGGTAGTAGATTGGTGATGTATCATGGCGCTCAGGGAGGAACCGTTTTTGCTACTGGGGCTGTCATGGCCATTGGTGGATTGTACGTAATGATCTCTTTGTCTCTTCAATATTTTCAAAAACATTTGGCTTCTGAATTCTTTTTATCAAGAAAAAAATGTAACAAGTTTTGTTATTCTCTTCACCACCAGATCACTAGGCCCCGGATTATCCAACCTTCAGTACTTGTCGGAAGCATGCACCGCGGGAGAGCGAATAATGGAGGTGATAAAAAGGGTCCCAAAGATAGATTCTGACAACATGGAAGGCCAAACCTTGGAAAACCTGTGTGGGGAAGTGGAATTCAAGCACGTTCAATTTGCATATCCGTCATCCCCAGAGATAACAATCTTTAAAGATTTCAGCCTCAAAATCCCGACGGGCAAAAAGGTGGCGTTGGTGGGTAGCAGCGGGTCGGGAAAGTCCACAGCAGTAGCTTTGCTGCAGAGGTTTTATGATCCCCTTGGTGGGGAGATTCTGCTTGATGGGGTCGCCATTGATAAGCTACAACTCAAGTGGCTAAGGTCGCAGATGGGGTTAGTGAGCCAAGAACCATCACTTTTTGCCACCACCATTGAAGAGAACATACTTTTCGGCAAGGAAGACGCTACCATGGAAGAAGTAGTTGCTGCAGCCGAAGCTGCTCATGCTCATCATTTTATTTGTGAGTTGCCTGATGGATATGATACTCAAGTGGGGGAGAGAGGAGTTCAAATGTCCGGAGGGCAGAAGCAGAGAATCGCCATTGCAAGAGCAGTCATCAAAGCCCCGCGAATACTCCTCCTAGACGAGGCAACCAGCGCTCTTGATTCCGAGTCCGAGCGAGTGGTCCAAGAGGCGCTTGACAGCGCTGCCCTTGGCCGCACAACCATCATCATCGCCCACCGCCTGTCCACCATCCGTAATGCCGACATTATTGCTGTGGTACAGGATGGTCACATAGTAGAGACCGGCCCTCATGACCAACTCATTCAAAACCCCGCTGGACTCTACACTTCCCTGGTTCGCCTCCAGCAAGCCGATCAGCCATGGAAGGCTGTGACATCCTTAACCCCCGCCACCTCCCTGTATCTCCATACCACTAGCAGCAACTCCACTCCCCCCAACTCCCCTTTACACAGCATGCCCGCAGGAGAAGAAGCTGCCACTGTTACCTCGGGCATTCCAGTGCCGTCATTCTGGAGACTGCTCGCAATGAACTATCCTGAGTGGAAGGAAGCCAGCATAGGATGTTTGAGCGCGGTTTTGTCCGGTGCGATTCAGCCGCTCTACGCGTTCTCCATGGGATCAATGATATCCGTATATTTCTTACCTGACCATGAGGAGATGAAGAAGCATACCAGAATTTATTCTGTGTGTTTTTTCGCGTTGTTTGTGCTCTCGTTGCTGTCAAATATCTGCCAACATTACAGTTTTGCTGCAATGGGAGAGAATTTGACAAAGAGAGTGAGAGAGATGATGTTCTCCAAGATTCTTAGTTTTGAAGTGGGGTGGTTCGACCAAGACGACAACTCCACCGGTGCTATCTGCTTCAGACTTGCCAAAGATGCGACTGTGGTAAGATCATTAGTGGGTGATCGAATGTCACTTATCGTCCAAACCTTTTCAGCTGTGACCATCTCGGGCACAATGGGTCTGATCATCGCGTGGAGATTGGCTATGGTCATGATTGCAATTCAACCCCTCATGATTATCTCATTCTACACCCGAACGGTGCTACTCAAGAGTATGTCTGCCAAGGCAATCAAGGCCCAAGAAGAAAGCGGCAAGCTCGCCGCTGAAGCTGTCTCCAACCTTCGCACCATCACTGCCTTCTCATCCCAGGCCCGAATTCTCAAAATGCTGGAGGTCGCCCAAGAAGGACCCATACAGGAGAGTATACGCCAGGCCTGGTTCTCAGGAATAGCTTTAGGAATTTCCCAAAGTCTCTTGTCATGTAGTTGGGCTCTTGACTTCTGGTACGGTGGCAAATTACTCTCCCACGGGTATATCTCATCAAAAGCATTCTTACAGACTTTTATGATCCTAGTTAGCACAAGTCGTGTCATCGCGGATGCAGGAAGCATGACCAATGACCTTGCCAAGGGCATCGATGCTATTCGCTCCGTTTTTGCCATCCTTGACCGCCTCACCCAAATCCAACCTGAAAACCCAGATAGCTACCAACCCGAAAAAATAAGAGGTCATGTTCAAATTCAAGAAGTGGACTTCGCTTATCCAGCTAGGCCCAACGCCTTCATTTTTAAGGGTTTCTCAATCGACATAGACCCTGGGAAATCAACTGCATTGGTAGGAGAGAGTGGGTCAGGCAAATCAACCATCATTGGGTTGATAGAAAGATTCTACGATCCCCTCAAAGGAATTGTCAAGCTTGATGGAAAAGATATAAGGACCTACCACCTCAGGGTCCTACGGAAACATATTGCACTAGTCAGCCAGGAGCCCATATTGTTCGCTGGCACCATAAGAGACAACATTGCCTATGGCGCATCATCAGATGAAATCAACGAATCAGAGATCATCGAGGCTGCAAGGGCAGCCAATGCTCACGATTTCATCGTTGCACTCAAGCATGGCTATGATACATGGTGTGCTAGTAAAGGGCTACAATTGTCTGGTGGGCAGAGGCAACGGATTGCTATAGCTCGGGCCATATTGAAAAACGCAGCAATATTGTTACTTGATGAAGCAACGAGCGCACTAGATAGCCAATCAGAGACAGTGGTGCAGGAAGCTTTAGAGCGTGTGACAATGGGACGGACGAGCGTGGTGGTGGCCCATAGGTTGAGTACCATTCAGAATTGTGATTTGATAGCCGTTGTGGATAAAGGAAACGTGGTGGAGAAGGGGACCCACACATCCTTGTTGGAAAAAGGCCCTACTGGGACCTACTACTCACTGGTGAACCGACAAAGGGGCCTGATATCACCAACATAGCCAACCAGTTATTACTCCACAAAAAGTACATATCAATAGATTATCTTCTATATAATTCAATTCGTTTGAGTAGTAATCATACTTGAAATGCCCAATTAATATGTTAGTTCTCTTACATTATTTACTTACATCTTTTATGTGTTATGGAATGATTTTAAGGTGCAAAAAATGTCAAAATGTGCATAAAGAAAAATGGGCCCATGAAAAGATAGTGAAGATGATGTTTGTAATGGATTAAATGCTTAAGTTTATGCAAGTAATGAAGCCTCAAGGAAAAATGAGATTAGAAAAGGGAGAAGTAAATAGTTCTTTTACACCATCATGTGAATTTTTGCATTAGCATATGTCAAATGAGTATAAGGAGTGAAAGCCGTTGGAAGTTGCAAGAGATAAATTGACGATCGACTAGCTAGTGATGATAGTTGCCTTGGGGATGAGCCCAACAGTCTGGATTCCAAAACATGTTTGTTCTCTTATTCAAATTTGATTTATGTCTTTGTACCTTATTTTTATGTTACTTTGTTAAATATTTGAACATGTGATTTATTTTAGGCTCCAATTATGATATGGAAATATAATTTTTTTTATAGGCATCAAAAAGGTCACATCGATCGAATGGTACCATATGTGTACCTTTATATCTCATTCATTTGTAACTAAGTCTTATTTATTTGTACATTTATATCTTGCTATAGTGTAAATTTTATTATACACATCTAGTGGCCTACATGGAGAGCTTGGTAGATACGAGGCTTATGTATTTTTTAAATTTTATTATTATGTGTGATTGATTTTAGGGTTTTTATCGTGTTATGGGCTATTGTGATTCTAGTATTCACTCGTTTCACAACTCCGAAATATAACTTGTTCTCATTCTTAAATTAGTTTCCCACTTGGTGCCTTTTTTTTTCTCTCTATTTCATGGCTTGAAGTTGAAATAAGGTCAAAGATTTCCTAATCAATCATCAATCATATTGTTAATAAAAATGCGTTGGTTGATTACCATACAATTTATTTCAAATTGTAACAAAAAAGAGTTCATACGTATATAATAGTATAAACTTTTTCTCTTATCTGATGTGAGATATTACAATTACCCTCATATGAAACAATATATCCTCATTGTATTCCACATTATTACGAAACTAAACAAATAGACATCTTTTATAAGATTGAATAAACAGAAATCTTACATTAAGTTCAAGAATTGACTTTGATATAATTTATAATGACTGGTTCATCTTATATAAATATTATTTATTCTAAACATAGTAAGCTCTTACAACTTTAAAACGTATCTATACATAATTAAGAAGAACCATTATATATATGTAGTATCAAATATTCTCATATCTAATGTGGGATATCACAAGAGTGCTAAAGAAATCTTAGGCGAATTTCTGACTATGATTTCATTTGATTTTTAGTCCTTGAATATGCCTAGCAAGTTCATTTCCACTGGAATCCACTTCAAGTTGCTTTTGTGATTATTGATTCTCTCTAACAGCTCTTTCATGTAATCTATGATATCTCTGACTATAGATGTTTCGTCTGAAAGAAACAGAAACTGTTCTGGAAAAGCTTACCAGATACAGAGTATATACAAATATTTATATGAGAGGAATTACATTTGGATCAGATCAAAAACTCAGAAAATCAAAGGTTGTTACAAGAGATAAACATCTAAACATAGATTACAAATATTCAAATATAGGATAGAGCCAGTGGAGATAAACTCGTTATCACATTTGAGATAAACTCAGATCATTATCCTTATCACTAACACCGTCCATCTGTTAGAATAGCAATGAAACCAGCAAATTATTCCTAGTGTTCCATATATTTGGTCCATTGGATGTTTTTGGCCTAGACCTTGTCAAATGCGTTTGGCCGAAAATAAGCCTCATTCTGACACTCAACATCCAATTGATGATAAAATAGAATCATGGTTTGCAAACAATGAGTTGATTGGCAATCAGGAAAGAGAACCCTTAGCTTAATTCTCTACTCTCACTAGTGAACAAATAATAATAATAATAATAATAATAATAATAATCATTATTGAAGTGATTATAATGAAATATCCCTTTTTGGTACCATTATCGTTATCATTAAAGACCAACATAAGCCACTCATTTAAAAAGATATCCTTGATAGCCATGTTATCACCTAAATGAACCATTCGTTTAGATTGATATTCATGGACACTGTGTTCACACTAACACGGTCATGCAAGCCTAAAGGGTATCTTTTCTATTATGGGCAGATGTTAATCAATCCAATGAGAAGACAATTGCATAAAAACTTTATGAAATATAAATGTTTGGGAATATTCTAGATGGGAATTAAATGGAAATTTAGTGTGCTTACAATTATGGCTAGTGATCATTTATAAAAAAAAATGGACTCTAATCATCAGTAAATAAATAGCTTAAAGCAATTTACTTATGATATTTGATTAAAATTTTGTTTCCTCAGGATTACGAAGGTATGTGTAGTAGTGGTTTAAGGATTTATAAGTGAATTTACAGTGTCTTTGACAATGTAAATTTATATATATATACATATAAACTCATCTCTTGAAAATATAAGTATAATATAAAAAAAATTAATATAAAAAATAAAATTGTCTTTTCAAAAAGTGGACTTCTCTATTGAAAAAAAATGAATTCAATGTAAAAATAAAATAAATAATAAAAAAGTATCATATTTTTGTATTTATTTTTCAAACAATCACTTCTTAGTATTAAAAAATAAAAAATCATTTTGTCACATGGATCTCATTGATGACTAAAAAAGAGTACTCATGTTCAATTCACCACTCCAACAATTGAAAAAGACCACATTCTAAGACCAATAAAATAAAATCTCAAGTTCAAATAATGATCTTACTGAAGATTAAGATAAGGAACTCTTATTCAATTCTCCACTTTAACTATTGAAAACGAATTATTCAAACTTTATTAAGTCTTATTAGTGATCATTTATTAAAAAGAATTTATTATGAGTATCAAATGATTGAACAAATTTGTACCAATTTACTTTTAACATTTGATTGGAATTGATCACGAGGAGAATGACTTTAAGAATCTCTTTAGTGGTAATTCTATCAAGTAAATTTAGGAAGCATTTCTAATTTTTTTAACTTTGAAAATTTTTTATCAAAATAATTGCTTCCTAAAATCACTACCATATAAGTTGTTAGAGTGTATTTGATTAAGGATGGTAATAGGATGAGCTTTTTGAGTGTCCGTCCTATTTCGTTCTAAACGACACGAGTTTAAAATTTAAATAAACGGGTTGCAAGTAGATTTGAGATTTTTTTTTTTAACCCAAGATGGGTTCAGGGCAGGTTTGGATATTTCCTTGTCCCACCCTGCCCCCATCCTGTTTATATATAAAATTAATTTAAAAAAATTAATTTAATTTAACTTTTATTTTCATATTTTTATTATATAATAATAATAATAAATATTTTCAATAAAATAAGTTATAAAAAATTATAATATTTAATTATTTATAAAACATATTTATTTTAATGTAATTCAAAAAATTTAAAAATAAGGTTCATCTGTCTTATTTAAATTTTTAAATGGGACAAGGATGAGAATTATTTTGAATAAATGGAACAAGGTTGGGATGGGGGCAACCCGTCCCGAACACACCCCGTTGTCATCCCTATACTTAATATTATTTTTACTTGAAATATTTTTAGTAAAAATATTTTTTCTAAAAAGTATTTTGATGAGAATGAACTTATCAAGTGGTTTTTCATAAAACACTATAAGTGATTTTTCAATATTTTAAAAATATTTTCTAAATTTTGTCAAACATCTTATTTTTCTTCAAAAATACCTTTTAACTTAAAGAGTGTTTTTCATAAACCCGGTCAAATGGACTCAATGGTGTTTGTTTGTTTGTTTGTTTTTGTTTTTTTTTTCTTTTTGCTAAAAACAATTTACTTTCAAATTTTAAGTTGTTTATTTTTCTATTTTTTTATAACTTATTATAAATTTTTTGTTGAATAAAAAAACCCAAAATATTTGAATTTTTCTAAATCGAAAAATAACATATTAGTTTTCTTTTACTTTGTAATGCTTTAATAGAAACAAAATATTATAAAAATAAATAATTTAATACTTAATATTATTAAACACTATTTAATTTTAAGTTGTATTTAGAATTAAGTAAAAACAAAAAACAAACACTAATTTGAGAGTGATTCTTGCCGGATTAAAAATATTTTCTAATATTTGGAAGTCTTTTTTCAAAAATCCCTTTTAGGAATCTAAAAAATTGAAAAAACTCTAGGTGATTTTAGATCAATTGTCTTCTGTACTTTTATTCTCATCGGTTGCAAATATATATACACAGAGAAGAGATACATCAAGACTCCTAAACAAAGGAAACTCTTAAACAAGGCAAAACTAAACAAGGAAGAAAATATGTACAAATTACAAACACAATATTTGCCTACCATGCCAATCAAGGCTTACCAAAAACTTGCCAATCAAGGCTTACCATAATCACTAATACCCCCCTCAAGTTGGTGCATGAGGATTCCGAATGCCCAACTTGGAAGAAAAAAGTCAAACTATCGTTTTCCCAAAGCTTTCGTAAAAATGTCTGCGAGCTGCATGGAAGTATGAACATACTTAGTGTGAATAGCACCATTTTGTATCTCATCACGTACAAAATGGCAATCAACTTCAATATGCTTTGTTCGTTCGTGAAAAACAAGATTAGCTGCTATGTGTAAAGCCGTCTGACTATCACAGTACAAATGCATAGGGTTAGAATGCATCACACCAAGGGTAGACAACAATCCTTTCAACCATTTCAATTCACAAGTTGTGGTTGCCATGGACCTATATTCCGCTTCAGCCGAAGAGCGAGACATCGTATGTTGCTTCTTGGTCCAATGTATACTTGCATTGACATAAGAAGATACCATCTGAGTTCTTTGCAACTTCAATCCCCAAAAAATATTTTAATTTTCCTAGATCTTTCATATGAAAACACCGACTCAAATAATCTTTGAACTATTGCACAACCATTCCATCATTTCCAGATATAATTAGATCATCAACATAGACAAGAACATTGAGTTGAATGTGTTGAGCTTTATAAGTAAATAATGAGTAATCAGAATACGACTGCTTAAATCCATAACCTGTTAGAGTCGCTGCTAACTTGGTAAACCAACACTTGGGTGCCTGTCGCAAACCATATAATGTCTTTCGAAGTCTACAGACTTTACCTGTGTTAGAGACGCAAAACCAGGCAGCATCTGCATATATACCTCTTCTTCTAACTCACCGTGCTGAAAGGCATTATGTACAATCCATTTGATGCAGTTCCCAATCCTTCGCAGCTACAACAGTAAGAAACATTCGCACTATGACCATCTTTGTTGTCGGGGCAAAAGTCTTATTGTAATCTATGTCTTCGACTTGTTTGTTTCCAAGAATCACTTAGCGCGCCTTGCATCTCTTGATGCTTCCATCAGAATTATATTTAATCTTGTAGACTCATTTGCTCCCGATTGTATTCTTCCCGGGAGGCAAGTCTTTTATTGTCCATGTTTCATTGTCTTCAAGAGCCTATATCTCCTTTCTCATTGCCTCTCTCCAACATTCATCTTTTATTGCCTCAGCATAAGTACTTGGTTCACACCCTGTGGTAACAGCTGCTAGAAAGAACCAATGTTGTACAGAAAATTTATCACAATTCACATAATGTGCTAAAGGATAGGGTGTACCTAAGGATTTTGATTGGAACGATGAACTCGCTGAGTGGCTTACTTGAATGGTATGTGTTACATAGTCTTTCAACCGAACATAAGGTTGCTTAACCTTTTTCCCTTGCCAAACTATTCCTCAGACACCATAGGTCTTGACACGTCGATGTCGCCCCTGTCTCCTACTTCAGTATTCCCATCAGTAGTCATCTCCATATTATGACCCATCTCAACATCAATCTCGTGCTCTACATCCGAGACAGAAGCCTGTTGCTCCTCCATGTCATTCTGCATATATGGGTCCTCATCATCTGCAGAGAAATCCACGACTCTATTATGGGTCAAGGAAGAGTTAACATTATTATTGAAGTACAGAAATTCTGCTTCAACAAAGATTACATCCCTTGAAACAAAATATTGGCCGCTTTCCAAGTCATATAACCGCCAACCTTTCTTTCCAAACGGATACCTAACAAAAATACCTTTTCGGCTTCGACTAGCAAATTTGTCTTTATCCCGATTCTGGTCATGGGCATAGCACAAGCACCCAAAAGTTCGAATGTGCTTATAGGAGGGGGTTTGTCCGTATAAGATCTCATATGGTGTCTTACCATCCAATAAAATAGATGGTGTCCTGTTAATCAAATATCCAGCTGTAAGAACACATTCACCCCAAAACTCAATAGGTAAATATGCCTGAAATCGCAGGGCTCTCGCTACATTAAGAATATGACGATGCTTTCTTTCTACACGCCCATTCTATTGTGGCGTCTCAACACACAAAGTTTGATATAAAATTCCATGTTCAGAAAAATATTTTGTCAAACACATAAACTCGATACCATTATCACTCCTAACAATTTTCATATATTTTTCAAATTTTCGTCTCACTATTACGATGAAATTTTTAAGAACACAAGCAACCTCATCTTTTCTATTCAACAAATATATCCACACTGCACGTGAACAGTCATTAATGATTGTCAAGAAATAAATACCTCCACAAGAAGCAGGAACCCTATAAGCTCCCCATAAATCACAATGAATCAGGTCAAAACATTCTTTAGCTTTATTATCACTAGAAAAGAACACTTCTCTGGTTTGTTGAGCTCTAAAA
Source organism: Vitis vinifera (assembly GCF_030704535.1). Lineage (NCBI taxonomy): Eukaryota > Viridiplantae > Streptophyta > Magnoliopsida > Vitales > Vitaceae > Vitis > Vitis vinifera. Next base: position 25,580,239 of record NC_081823.1, on the reverse strand, counting down.
CAAATATCACAAAACTTATTCTTCACACCATCATTTCTACCAACACTATCAACTTCATAAATTAAATCTACTACCCTAGAAGAGGGATGACCCATTCTTCTATGCTAGAGCTCATAAGACGCAATACTAGTTGTCTTGTAAGCACAAATAAGAGCCACTCCCTTGAGAAAATAAAACCCCTCGCGTTGTTCACCCACTCTAATCAGCATCCTCGAATTGCAATCCTATATAGCACAAATTTTATTAGTGAATTGAACAACAAGATTGGAATCATCAAGAAGCTGCGACACAGAAATCAAATTGCATTTCAATTTAGGTACAAACAAAACATGTCGTAGTTTCAATTTTTCTCCAAGAGTCACAGTTCCTTCTTTCAAAGCTTTGGTCTCTGCTCCATTTGGCAACCCAACCGGACAAGGCATAATATCACGCAAGTCATTCAAACATTCATATGTGTCAATCATGTGATGCGAAGCCCCTATGTCAACAATTCAAGGCAAAATATTTTGCTTACCTGTCAACCTCTTATTAGCACCACCTTTGTGTGAGTTCAACATGGTAAGAATTGTGGCCCATTGTTTGTCACTCAACCCACTAATTCCTGTTCTATCAGAATCAGTCACAACACTTCTCCCACCATCAGTTCCTGACGTTTGAACTGCATTGGCTCTAGCAGTCCCTCCATGTCCTCGTCCTCCACCTGTACCCTACTGAACACCACGTCCACGATCACCACTACGCTCACCTGTGGTTGTGTGTGGCCTGTCACCCCACCATTCTGGATAACCAATCCGTTGAAAGCAACTATCAGCTTCATGTCCCTTCTGCTTGCAATTTGAGCAAATCACGATCTTGTCTTTTCTATCCCCTCCTAGGTTTCGACCACTAGCTTGCACTGCAAAACTCATGCGGCTGCCTCTTGCTTCCTTTGTCCGAGTCATGGTCCGTACTCGTTCTTGTTGTACAATCATAGCATAAACTCGATTTAGATTCGGCAAAGGTTCGGTGCTCAGGATATTGGAACATACCGTCCCATATCCATCTTCATCTAATCCCATCAAGAATTGATGAACTCTTTCTTCTTCCCGTTTCTTCTCCAACTGAGTGGTAATGTTACATTTACACCCAGTACAAGTACATACTGGAATTGAGTCATAATTGTTCAGTTCGTCCCAAAGAGACTTGAATCGACCATAATAGACAACTATGCCTTGCCCTTCCTGCTTGCAATTCACAAGATCTAATTTCAATTGTTGTACACATGGACCATTCCCAATAGAAAATTGTTGCTTGATTTCTTGCCAAAGTTCCTTTACATTTTCCATGTAAGATATGGTTGATCGAAGTGTGGGTTCAACGGTGTTAAACACCCATGAGACAAGCATTGAATTGATGGTCCACCAATCTTCAAGTTCTGGTGAATCGTTGTCCGATTGTTTGATTGATCCATCCACGAATCCATATTTCTTTTTGGCTCGCAAAGCAGTACGCACAGCACGCGTCCATTCATCATAGTTCTCACCTTTCAGTTGAACTTGGGTAATTATATTACCTGGATTATCGTTGGAAGTCAATGCATAGGGGGTCAGTATTTTTCTGTCAGAGTTGGACCCTCCATCATCTCATTTCTTCCCATCACCAGCCATGATGATGTATGTTTAGCTCACAATGGCTTTGATACCATGAAAAAACTCTAGGTGATTTTGGATCAATTTTCTTCTGTACTTTTATTCTCATCGGTTGCAAATATATATACATAGAGAAGAGATACATCAAGACTCCTAAATAAGGAAAACTCCTAAACAAGGTAAAACTAAACAAATAAGAAAATATGTACAAATTACAAACACAATATTTGCCTTCCATGCCAATCAAGGCTTACCAAAAACTTGTCAATCAAGGCTTACCATAATCGCTAATAAAAATCATTAATATAACTTATTCATGAATCTCATGCACGAATGATATATTTTATTTGGTAACGTTTTTTAAAACAAATATTAAAAAATAATTTTTGATAGTAGGTTTAAAATCTAATTTTCAATTTTTTTGAAAAAAAATTATGTAAAAAAAATCGAATATGAAAAACAGTTTATATCATACTGTTCATATTTACGCCCATATACAATCCAAAACCTCTTCAAATATTCTCCATTGTTAGTCAAAACTTTGTACGAAAAATGACCAGAAATTCCTCAAATTTATTATAAATAACAATCTATATATATTTAAAACAAATTCTTCAAAAAAAAAAAAAATCTTCTTAATTAAACAATTGTTTTTTATTATGAAAAATAAAAAATTATTTTCAATCACAATTTTCAAACAGAAGTGTCGTGTTTTCATCTTCCATCCATTTTCCTGGTATTGAAAATATATATATATATATATATATATATATATATATATATATATATATATTATATTTAATCTCAAGGTGCCCTGAAAGCAATTGTTCATCATCAATTTATTTCATTTCCTGTTTGCAACGAATTCAAAGTAATTGAAATCGCAAACTTTATCAAGTCTCGTTACTTGTCAACTCCAATTATTAAAGTCTTATGACAATAAATACAATCTAGAAAAAAATAAAAAAATTGTGTCCTCAAATGTTACGTCCAGTAGTGACCTAAGGATTTCTAAACGAATTTATGATCTCTTTGACCATCTGAGTTTTGGATATTGTCAAAACATTGTTCACATTGGGCTTGTTTGCTCCATGGCATATTTTTGGGCCCACAATATTGGGCCTAATCTCAAAATGAATATTAAATTGATGATAAAATAAAATATTCGATTATTTTATTGAGCACTTACCTGTGTTTGTTTTTTAAATGAATAGAAAAAACTAAAATATTTAATTTTTTTTATTTAACTAAAAGTAATATATTGATATGGACTAATGTAATTAAAATGAATCTATTATGTCGATTATTTTATTGATAACTTAATTGGTGTTTGTTGTTTTTCTAAATAGAAAAGTTAAAATATTTGACTTTTTCTATTGGGTTAAAAATAATATATTAATATCAATCAATCAATTATTATCTCAATTATTAATAGGTTCAGTTTAGTTATATTGGTTGATATGAACATATTACTTTTGACAAAAAAAACCACCAAAAAAAAAATATTTTATTCATTCACTACTTTAATTATTGAAGAAAAAATTATATGGTATATTTGGAAAGTATAGTTGAAAACAATTTTTTGTTTTTTTTTTTAAAAAAAAAAAAATTGTGTTGGAGAACAAATTTTAAGTGTTTTCAATTAGTTTTTATGTAGTATTTTGAATAATAACTAAAACTATAAATAATACTTTAAAAACTTTTGCATTATTATATATAAATGTGCAATAAAATCATAAAGAATAAATAGAGAAAATTATTCTTTATATTTGATTCTCAAAAGTTTTTCTTTTAAAAACGGTTTCTAAAGATATTTCCAAGCCTTTAAATTCTATTATTAAGTATACTTAGTGAGCATTTATAGAAAAAAATTATTATAATTATCAAATAATTAAATAGCTTGAACCAATTTACTTAAAATGTGTTTGACAGTAAATCATTATCGAATGTCTTAATGACATTTAATTGAAATTTATCTATCTTTTTTAATAGAAAAATGGATATTCCACCACATGCATGATTCATAACTTTTTCATTTTCCATTAATTTATTTTATTTAATAAAAAAATAATATATTTTACGAGGAGGTGAAGTGATAAGGGAAAAATGGGTTTTGACTCACTAATTTTAAAAAATATATATACATAAAATCTCAACTTTTATAAATTGGTTTTATCTTCATCCATTTAAAAATATTTTAAAATATATGCACCTTTCGTAAGTCAAATAATTATTTCTTGAAATACTCTTTTACTTGGTAATATTAAATTAAATCATCAAAAAATTAATTTATCTTTTTAATTTGATAAAAGTATATTACAAATAAATATATTATAATTTTTTTATTACATAATATGAGATACAAATTATTGTGAAAATTTTATTGAGAATTCACAAGTGATAAATAAAATCTTTATAATTCCTTAATAATGATTTTATAACTTTTATTATATAAATCCCCTTATTTTTTTAATAAAATAGAATAAAATTTATGTTAGCTTACATCAACAATAAAATAAAAAAATTTAAAAATTAAAAATACAATTAAAACAAAAAAAAACTTAAAAAATAAAAAATAAAATATTGACTCATATTTTCAACTCTTTCCGGATATTTATGTTTTCTATATTTTTTACTAGCTTGTTTTAGCAAAGTAAAAGCTAATAATTTATTTTTACATTTTTAACTTTAAAGTTTTTTTAAATTGTATTTTTAATTTTAAATTTTAAATTTTATTAATCTTAAATTAGTTCCCTTAATAAAAAATAAAAATAAAATTGTCAATTGATATTATTAAAATGGCAAGTAGAAGAGTCATTTTATGGAATAATTATAAAAAATACATGTATTTTAAAAAAATTTAAATGGATTTAAATAAAATTGATTTATAAAATTTGAGGTTTTTTTAAGTGGAAAGCCACTTTCATGATTAATAATAATTGTTACTCATCAAGTATTTGAATCATGAATAAAAATAATATTAAAATCCCAACTATTCAAAGCATTTAAACTTTAAGTTTCATCATTTGTCAACTCCAATGACTAAATTCTGTAACAATGATCACAACCATGAGTTGAAAAATAATGTGAATCCAAAGAGAAAAAAATCTTAGAACTAGTCGAACAAATTTATTCCTCAAGGTTAGTAGGGTGTGCCAATGGATCTGAGAAGAGTGACCTCAGAATTCATTAAATGGATTTTGATGGTGTCTTTGAAATGTAGGGTTTGACTTATATTTTATGAATTTTGTCCAAACAATGTTCACATTGAGCATATTTGGTCCACTAGAATGAAAATGTTAGGTGGGATTTGGACTGCATATAGCTTTCTAATTTAAGAAAGAAAATCATATACTCATAAAAAAATTAAAACCATAAAAATATAAATTTCAAATAGTTATTTAAAAATAATTAATATTTTTGTATTTTTTTTATTTAAAATATTATTATTTTTTAATGATATAAATATTATTTTTCACCATCCTAAGTTTTGATTTAAAACTACGAGTGTATGAAAAAAATATTCATCTTTCTGTTCAAGAAGATAGGAAAATTTTATATTTAATTATATACTATTTATAAATTTCAATAAAATATCATAAATAAATTGGTTTGAGGTATTTAATCCTTTGATAAGAATGGTTTTTTTTTTCTTAAATGAACACTAAATATACTTAGTAACATTTAAAAACTTATTTGAGAACGTTTTAAAAAATAGTTCTCGAGAAATAGTTTTTGAGAACTCAAATATAAAGAAGAATTTTTTTTATTTATTCTATATTTTTTATAACAGATTTTTTAAAACAAAAATTAACAAATGATCTACAAAATAAATTGTATTTTATTTTAATTATTTTAACAAAAAAAATCATAGTTAAATAATCTATTTGACACTATAATAAGTAATAACTCTGTAGAGCAGGGGCAGAGCCACCTTGGGCAAATGCCCCTTCTGAAATTTTGGAAAAAAAAAATGTCTAGATATTTTAGGCAAAAATGAATAGCTACCACTAGGCTATACAAACACTTGGATATTATTTTTCCCCTTTGATATAAATTTCATTTCCTCAACCCTTAAAGCTTCAAAAACATTTTTAAAAACATTTTTTACAAATAATTTTAAAAATAATTCTCAATTGTAATCAATATATACAAGAACTAGTAATTTTTATTTTTATTTTGGGGTTTTTCTAAAAACCTTTTTTTAAAAATGGTTCTCGGTTATTTTTTAGAATAAAGATCGAGAACTCAAATATGAAAAATAGTTTTTTTAACTTATTCTCCGTAAAAGTACTAAATATTTGTATATAATATTATGAATGTTTTTAAAATACTTTTCATTTTTTTTACTATGATTCAAAATAAATAGCTGAAAACATCTCAAACTTGTTTTTAAAACAACTTATTTTTTAATCAAATTTTATAATTTTATTTTTGTTAAAAGTTAATGAAACATGTTTTTGAGTTAGAAAAGTATTTCTATTCTAAAGAATAAAAAATTATTTTTTAAAATAATTTTCAAGATGTTATAATGAGTAAGGTGGATACAATTTTGGTCATGCAATCAAAAAATAGTTTTTACTTTTAGAAATTTATACTACTGTTTGGTCATTGTTCTTTGTTTCCGGTTTTTAAAACCAAAGTGAAATGAACAAGTAGAAGTTATTTTTACAAATTTTTAAAAGCAAAAAGGAAAACATAGAGAAAATTAAAAAGACTATACAATACAAAGAAAATCAAATGATATCATTGTTCTTCTCTCTTCATGATCCATTATCACTACTGAAAATCTTTAAATGTGATCTTTTTTTAAATTACACGTAATTTTTTGAATTTCTTTTAATTTCTACATAAATTTTTGTCAAATAACTAAATTTCAAATCAAACCATACTTGATATATAAAATTTATTCATTTTTTAAAATAATTTGAAACTAAAAAATCAATTTAATTAGTACTAGAAAGTTATAAAACTCAATAACATTAGAATATCATATATCAAAATTTATTTTAAATGACTTGATTAGTTTATTATTTACATATATCTTATTTTTACAAAAAAAAATTTACTAGATAAATAAATTCCAAATCAAGCAAAACTTAATACGTTGGACTCATTAATGAGTCTAGTAATTTTTAAAACTAATTTAAAACTCAAATAATAATCAATTAATATCATAAATTCATGAACACAAATTAGTTTAGAACAACTCTATTATTTCTTTTTTATATAGAATTATATTTTTCTAATTTTTTTTCACTACACAAATAAACTCCAAATTAAACAAGACTTAATGTATTTGATTCATTAACAAGTTTACTTATTTTTAAAAATAATTTGAAAATCAATTATGAATCCATTAATACCTTAAATTTATTGATAAAAATTGGTTTATAATGACTCTATTATTCATTTTCTACAAGTAATTATATTTTTATAAATTCTTTCACTAAATGAATGAACTTCAAATCATACAATACTTTATATTAAATTTATTAATAAGTTTAACAATTTTTAAAAATAATTTGGAACTCAAAAAAAGATATAATTATAATAATAATAATAATAATAATAATAGACTAGAATTGATATATTATGAGTAATGACTTTATTCACAACTATATCTTTTGAATTTTCTAACCAAGTAAATAAATTTTAAATTAAGTGAGACATAATTAATAATTTAAACTCTTCAATTAATTTTAAAATTTTTAAAAATGATTTGGAATTCATTAACATCGATTCAACTAATTGCATAATTGCATATTAAATCAAAGCATTCCAAAATATTGTGTTCATAATTAAGTACTATATGTGTGCATTTAATGAAAAACTTGGTTCATTTACATATTAAAAAAAGTTAAAATTTAGTCAATATTTATTTTAAATAAAATATTATTAGTAATTATTATTTTTAAATTATTATTATTCATTTTTAACAAAAAAAAAAAATCAATTATGCTTTTACCATAAAAGAAAGGGAAAAGAATATTTTCCTTTTTGAATGAATATATTGAATCAGTAACTTTATACAAGAGATTTCCTACAATCATGCTAATATATTTTTGGTAGTCTAAGTACAAAAGGCAACTAATAAAATATTTTGTCAATGAAAAGCCAGATGTCATTAACCTTCTCAACACTCCCCCTCAAGTTGGAGAGTGAATGTCAAGAACTCCCAACTTGCGCATCATAGTTGAGAAAGCTTCATTTCCCAATGGCTTGGTGAATACATCTACAAGTTGACAAGTTGGAGAGTGAATGTCAAGAACTCCCAACTTGCGCATCATAGATGAAAAAGTTTCCTTTCCCAATGGCTTGGTGAATACATATGCAAGTTGATTCGTTGAAGCAACATGCTTGGTTACAATTGAACCATCTTGTATTTTATCACGAATAAAATGACAATTCATCTCTATATGTCTGGTTCTTTCATGGAAAACATGATTGACTGCTATATATAATGCGATTGTGTTATCACAATACAACAATGCTAGCTTCGGATGCAATATTCTCAAATAACAGGATAGACTGATTTATCTTACTGTTACTAGATTTAACATAGTTTATTCTGTTTGAACATTGAGTCAATCCACGCATGAGCCTCGAAAACCTCATTGGGATGCTACCATACAAATTCTTAAAAACATCAAAGGTGCTCCTAGTAAAGGTTTATTATTCCCCCCCACACCAATAATCTTGTTTTAAAAGCTTTTTGTGATTTAGATTGGGAAAGTTGTCATGCCACAAGAAGGTTAATTATAGGATATTGTTTTTTCCTTGAAAATCTCCCATCTCATGGAAAACCAAGAAATAAACCAACGTATTTAAATCTTCAGCATAAGCCAAATATCGAGCTATGGCTAACACATGTTTGGAGTTGACTTGGCTATGCTATATATTACAGGATTTAAAAGTCCCACAAGTAGTTCCTACACCATTGTTTTGTGACAATCAGGTAGCTTTGTATATTGCAGCAAATCTCGTTTTTCATGAGCATTGAAAGCACATAGAAATAGATTATCACATAATTTGAGAAAAACTGTAAGTTGGAATGATGAGCACTTCATATATATTCACTCGCTTCCAGTTGGCAAATGTATTTACAAAAGCTTTGGAGAATGATCAATTTGTAACACTATGCAACAAGTTGGGACTTCATGATATTCACTCTCCAACTTGAGGGGGAGTATTAAGGAATATTATCCTCAGTGAATAAAAATATGGAACAACAAAAGTGCTCAATCAAGTCGCTATTATTCATATATGTTATTCACCCTCTGTTTATCATTTACAAAACAGTTTCTATTCTATAGAAGATAAAATAATTTTTCAACTTGAAAAACACCTATGATAAATTTATAATATATTTTTTACTATAAATAGTTTTTTTTAAATCATTCCAAAAAGTATGTTGTTTTTAGAAAATTAAAAAAAAAAAAATTGTGGTATTTTTAACTTATTTTACATAGTGTTCTGTTAAACAATTGAAAATATAGAATATTTTGGCTTTTGTATTATATGTATTAGCAGACAATACCTTCATGTAAAATAAGCTAAAATTTTGCTTTTTATATTTGAGTTTTCAAATAGAAATTTATTTCTCAAAATAACTAAGAATTATTTTTGAAGCCTTCTCAAAGACAATTTTTTTAGAACAATTTTTAAAAATGTTACGAAAAAGAATGTAAATCTATCCTAATAAACACTTGTTCTCTTTGCCTTTTTCTTTAAAAAAAAAAAATCCTAATAATAAGAATAAAATACCAACTTTGACAGCCAAAATATCTCATATAATTCAAGAAAATCTCACACCATTGAGGTTAAAATTATGTAAATTACATATATTTTTTTCAAAGAACCATCGTTTCATGCACAGGGATGAGATACAAATTTCTTAGTTTTAGTTAAAACACCGTCAAAATCAACAAATTCTAGAGAACCATGCATTAGTTTGGAGTGTGAATGGTCAATTTTAATAATATCTTTCACTCTTTTCTTCACAATTTTCCTTCACTGGTTTGTTGAAGCCAAATAAATTCAAAGTTGTGACCCACAATATGTGAAGACACCAAACTAAAAATCGATTGAGCAGAAAAGGATGACCATTTACTTTTGGTTTGTTTACATTCATTCAAACTGCTATGTGGTTTGCATGTTTTTTCTTTGCTTTCAAAAGCAAAAAAGCAGTGTCAACTTTACTTGTATAATGTTCCTAAAAATTAATTTCAAAATTTTTAAAATTTAAGATGGTAATTTTTTTTTAATATTTCAATCTTTTTTTAACAATTTTTAAAAATTGTTATCTTTTTAAAAATAAGTATGTATTTTATGTAGGAATTACTATAATTTTTTGTTTTTAAAAACAAAAAAAAAAATTGAAATTGTATCCAAATAGCACCTTACCATTTTTAAATTATTTCTTCAAGCAAAAGAAAAATAAATATAGGAACTAAAAAAATAAAATTATGACAAACCCATCTAAAGGTCTCCTTAAATAAACTCCAAAAATTCAAAAATAAAGGCTTTCTTAATTTCCTGTCTATAATAAAAATTATTACAAAATGAAAATGGTTCCTTTGAATTAAAAAATATTTTCTAACAAGGAAAATAATGGCCAATTTTTTTTCTCACCACTTTCCTTTGTTACTATACTTGTATCTTCTAAAACTTGAAAAATAATATTATAAATTTTCTAAAAATAATCAATTTTCCAAGAAAAAAAGAAAAGAGAATATTTTTGTTTTTTCATCATTGGTACATGTTAAGAGTGCTTGTACTTTCTAAAACTCGAAAAATAACATTAAATATTTTCCAAAATCAATCAATTTTCAAAGAAAAGAGAAATACTACTCAACTTGTTTTCCACATCATTTTCATTTTTAATAGTTTAGAATATAAATTAATATTTCTCATTTCTACTGCCAAACAAGTCCCAAGTTTCTCATGGAGGGACCCACTTCAAATAAGGAAAATAACACTAAATCCAAAAAAGAAAATGCGTGGTGTAATTTCTTGTCTTTGGCTCATATTTTATCATTTATATTTTCTAACTAATTCCTTAGACAGGCAAAACTAATTAAAGGAGTTCTTCATGGTTAGATTTCAATTGCTATGACCCAATCCAAATTTCAAGTGGAGTAGTCAAATCGTTGTGGTTGGGGTTTTGAACAATATCAATATACTTTTATCCTCTCATTCTTTCCAAGTGTGGGGACACTTAGAAATTGGGTGTCACAAAATTGTATGGTTCTATGATGGTAAGTGGAGAATTTCACCAACCCACTCTCCAACTTCATAAAATTCAAGAGATTAATTTTCAAATATACAAAGGGGTCATCATCATACCATAGATTAGAAGAAATTAAACTAATACAATCCCATCATCCTTGATGACAAAAACCCTGATCTTATCAACTAGTTATCAAGTATGTATAAATCCCTATAACAAAGTTCACAATTTTGGCACTTTTGAGTCGATTAAAAGACAAAATTGTGAGGTGGGGAAGGCCACATTATAATACTTGGATTGTCTTCTAGCTTCCCACCGTCATCCTCTAGGAAACTAATGATCTCACTGGCTGGCTGCTCATCTCCATTAAGCTGAATTTTAGTACATGTTTCCATGGTTTCATCACTTGTTTCCTCTAGTCCAAGTTCATTCTCTATGTACCTCAGCCAACTCCTGCTCTCATGGGCTGCATCTCCATTATCATTTCCTTGTTCATGGTCTGCAATAATGATAGAGCTCTGGCTTCCCTCTACTTCATTGTTGTACTGGAATGAGCCTAGGCTGTCCAACATCTCCCAAAAACTGGTGTCGGTCTCCAATGGGATTTCCAGTTCTTCGCCCGGCTTGTTCACCTCGTCTAGCATGCCATAAGTTCCTACAAAGTCGAAAATTATCGAGTCCACTTGTGTTTCAATGTTTGGTGATGAGTTCTCGATGGGAGCATCAATGGTGTTAGAGTCATTAGTCATATTGGACACAGTAGAAGAGCTTGATGGCTCCTTGGGCTCATTGTTAGTACTAGGGCTAGGGTTAGGACTATTGCTAATTGGATTAGTATTTGATGAAGATGAATAGAGTTTATCATTCTTTTGAGCCACCAGACGTTTCTTCAAATGAGTGTTCCATACATTCTTGATCTCATTATCCGTCCTGCCTGGAAAATGCGACGCAATCTTTGACCACCTGAAAATTTAGGTAAGCTCAAATTTTAACCAGTCCATCGGTTTCGAACAAAAAGAAAAAAAAAAAGATGAAAAATTTGAAACCCTACTTGTTGCCCAAGGTCTGATGGAGCTTGATTATGGCATCCTCTTCCTCCTTACTGAAGTTTCCGCGCTTAACGTCAGGCCTTAGGTAATTAATCCATCGCAATCGACAACTTTTCCCGCATCGCAACAGTCCTGTTACCAAACAAAGCAGTGTGAACGAAAGACTCGAATGAACATCTAGAACACGCGTCAGAGAGAGAGAAAGTCCACTATAGAAGCTCCATTCTTCAACCATCTTAAAAAGCTTAAATTAATTGAATTTTTGTGATGTATAGTAGCATAGAAAAAGATGTCCTTTCCTCTTCAGGGTGAGACACACGCACGGAACTCAACTCATTAGGGTAATTGACCTTAAGGTTTCGAGGAAAGTGACATTGGCTTTAGTGGGGGATTGAAGTTTGAAAGCTACATGCTATGCTTTTGTTACCGCAAGCTAAGAATATAAAATTTTTCCCATTAGGGTGGGGTGGTCGATGGTTTCGACAGCCTTGAAAATTTGTGCACATTCCAACCAATTCCCAATCTTTTCTTTCATTTTCTTCACCAACCTTCAGCAAAACTTGTGGTGATTTAGATTCAGTTAAATACAAGGAGGACAAAATATATTGCTCCCGATATTGACACGTGGAAACCTAAACAGGTGACTATGAGCCATAAACAACAAGAAAGAATTGATCTCCGGCGTTACACCAACCTATAAAGTTGATGTGGTAGGGACAGTTTTAAAATTCATGTCGGAGATGAGAAGATAGAAAACAAGAGGTGGGGGGAGATATCCGCAACTAAATAGTATAGAAGATTTTTTTGTAAGATATGAAATGCTATTAAAAATGGCAATTCAGGTTAATGGTACTTCATGAATTAGAATCTATGTGATTAAGGCTGTAGTTGTCTCTTAGCTCATCCGAGTCCATGGATTTTTGGCCACATATACACTGTCATGGCAGTGGGAGACATTTCAGATTAAAAAGAAAGGTTGGGGATTGTAAAAGGGAAAGGAGAAATCCTTTTTACTAGTATGTGGGTAAAAGTACATAGGAGTCAGATAAGTTAAAGTTGGAAAATCAATGAAAAAGGAGACAGCAATAAAACCAAAAGATGGAAAGGCAATGCATGTATGGAAAGAAAATGGAGGATATTCATTCGGAGGAGGAATACGGTTATCGAGATATCACCATTAGAGCGAGTGGGAGAGAGGGATAGAGATTTTGAGAGAGGGGAGAGGGAAAGAGAGATTTTGACAAAGAGATTAGATAGAGAGAGAGAGGAGATTTTGAGAGAAAGAACAGGGGTAGAGAGAGGGGGAGGGATGAAGAGAGATTTTCTTTTTTTTTCTTTTTGAGAGAGAGAGAGAGAGAGAGAGAGAGAGATAGTCTGATACCTGCTTGTTTAGGCAGAGACCTCCAATTCTCATGACCATTCTTCTGAATAAAAGACACAAGCCTCATGTCCTCAGCAGGGCTCCATGGCCCTCTCTTCACCTTACTCTTATCACAACAAGGGGCTCTGCCTCTCCCCATCTCTCCCCTCCTCTCCCTCTTTCAATCTCCCTCTTCACCACTCACTCCTAAAGGGACTTTTCTCTCCTCACATGACAGATTCTCTTCTACATCAGCTTCCCTCTATATATAGTAGACAAAGAGAGACATGTGTACAGAGAGAGAGAGAAAAAGGATAGAAATTTATGACTTTCCAACAAGAGCCATGCCATTAATATACATATCCTTTTGGATTTCACAAATCTATGAATACACCATTGTTTTTTCTATTCCAATTTGCGCCATCACACTCTTCAATTTGATCAATATTTAATGTTGCTTTATCAGCTATTTTTAAAGGGAAAAAGGTTTAACAGATAAAGAAGTAAAAATTAAAATTAAAATTAAAATTAAATAAAAATTGGAGCTCAAATCAATATGTTGCCCATTTTTTGCATGTATTTATGAAAAAATAAAAATAAAATGCATATAGTCATAAATTTGATTTTATAATTTTATTCAAAATATCTATGTTGCTTGTTAAACTCTCACAAGTTTATTGAGCATGTGATGATAACATATATATATATATATATAGAGAGAGAGAGAGAGAGAGAGAGAGAGAGATTAGTGGACCAATTAGATATTAATTAATATGATGTAATTGATGTTATTACTTCTCAAAATTTTGTTGATTAATTCTATATAGCATTATCATAATAAGATAGTATAACCAGAAGTCCACAATACACCAAGGTTGAAAATATTGAATGGAGGAATATTTTTCGAAATATTAAACATAATTTTATAATTTTTATATTTAGAGATTTAATTTTAAATTCATTTTAAATATCTTTGTCAAAATAGTTTTAACCTATTAATAGAAAAGATCTTACTCTATCAATACCCCCAAATCATTTTAGGTTTTATGAATTGACAATGATATGTAACATATTGATAATAGATATTACTTTATCGCAATCTTTTTGAATATATTCATCGCAATCTTTTTAAATCTATTTAGATTTTAAAAATCCATGAGTTCAAAAAAGTAACTTTAATGCATTAATAGAAAAAAAAAATTGTAACTATCCATTCAAATCATTGTAGAATTTAGGAAGCGGCGAATTGAAGTCGAATCAACAATGATTGAGAAGAGCTCTTAATGAAAAAAAAAAGTAAATTGTGAGTTGGTTTCCTCTTTGCATAAGTATAAACTTTGCTCTAAATAACGAATAATTTCAACTATTTGTGGCATCAATGGTATATTTCATTATTAAAAAATAAATGTTGGATTTTCAAATTTTTAAAAATAATTTCTCTTTTTGTTTCATTAATTTTGTGACAGAAATCAAAATTAAATTAAATTAAATTAATATTTTTTTACATTTATAAATATTGAATTCAACATTCATTTGCAAAATTAAACTTTAATTAATACCTTCTTCATTTATAAATCTAATCCTACATTATCAACACAGTTAATATTTCTTTTCTTTTTTTTCTTATGGACTTTTATTTCTATTTTCAAAATCATTTTATTTGAAAATAAAATTTATTGAATTAAAATTATTTTGACAATACACACAAAACTTAACCAATTTGTTCATTCCAATCCCTAACATACACATACACTTTTAACCTAGCAATTGAATACCAATGGTGCACTTGATCATTGCATTTCTCTTTTCCAATTTTTACTTTTTAAGATTAATTTTTTAAAAAATAAATAAATAAATTTCATATTTGAAAATCTTTTGTTTTTATTTAAAATTTCTAGGTAAACAACCATGCAATGCCCAAATCCATAAGAATAGTCATGTGGACAAGGGATACATAAAATAAATATATCTTTTACTCACATCTAATTTTTTTACCATAAACAAATGATAAATTTTTATCAATGTCTCACCTATGATCATAAAAAATTCATTAAAAAAATAAAATAAAATAAAATAAAGAACCAACACTTCTAGCTTCTTCTTCTTCTTCTTTATTATTATATAATTAAGCATTTTTTTCTGATAAATAAATAAAATTATATCCAAATACCACTAAAATATAATCAAAGCCCAACAACAAAAGGAAGTTTGTAGTAAATGGATCACATCACTTGGAGACAAAAAAAAAAAAAAAAAAATTGACTTGTTTAACCACTATGAGGACCATATGCAAAGAGTTATATTACCAATCAAATTGGAAAGCTTTGAAACGAAAGATTGATGTTGTTGTGGTGGGTCATGATCACATTTTCTTTTCTTTTGTTTTTTCTTCCACCAATTTTTCCACATGAATTAATTACCATTGTGCATGATTTTGATTGATTCATTGCATTAAGAAAAAGAAATCAAGAAACAATGCTAATTGTAGCTTGCTTGTAAGCTAAAGAAATCAAATTCTACAAATTAATTCCTGGTCTATTTTGTCATATTTCATACAACCCATTTTTCATTTTGACATCACTTGTATAAACATATGTCACTAATTTAAAAAATATAAGCACATTAACAATTAAAAATAATTAAAAAAATATTTTTATCTCTATATGAATTTTTTTTTTTTTTTTTCATGACAGGAAATTGAATATTCAACCTACAAAAAACAAAGTCCCCTAAATTATTAGATCAACACATCAACCCACAACTCAAATCATCTCTTGGCACAAGTCAAAGTGGAGAATCCCACCTTCCTACTGAATATGATTTTTACATGGAGATTATTCTTTTAATATCACCAAGTGGAATGTCTCTAGCTGCAGCCAAATCCATATCAAGGGCCCCCAACAAATCAAACCCACACACACCAAGTCTTTATGAGTTTTAAGATTTAGGTCACCAGCCCAAATTAGTGCCTGTTGAATAAACAAAAAACACTGACACTTCCCTAATTTTTTTTTGTGCCAAACCCATGCAATCTTCCCAAGTCTAAGCAATAAAAATAAAATAAAATATTAGTTAGCCTCCCCATGAAAGTCTAGTTAGGGAAACAACTATGACAAGACTTTTCAGGCAGTGGGTACCTAATAAAATTGACATCTATGCATGTCTTCATTAGGGTTAGTAGAATGTCACTAACCATACGAAGACTTTGTTATGACTTAAACAAGTGAAATAAAAAATAAAAAATAAATAAAAAAATTAACTTTGTGACATGGGCATGACCTTTATCTTATGTTGGCAGCCATTTGGCATGCCTCCAAGGTGGTGTTTGACTTCTTTGTAGTGTCCTTTTTCTTCTTTATACATGTATGAGTATACGCCTTTGAAAAGGGTTCTTTTTAATTTTATTTTTTTTAGAAAAAAAAAAAATTTGTGAGAGTTTTGGGTTTAGTTTAATGGGGTTTTTCTATATATCTAGGGTTTAATATGCTTTGGTCATTTGAGTATGGAGTGGAGACCAATCCATGCCTTTTTGCTTAGGGTTATTTGATTAAAAGAATTATTGGAAATCTAATTTTAAATACAAAAATGTCCTTATTGTTTTTTTTATAAAAATAACTCTATTTTTTAAAACATATTATAAATATTTAAAATAATTAAGGATATTTATGTCAAAAATAAAAACATGAGAGTTGATTAATTCACAAATATGAGAATTATTTTATTCTTTTTAATTAATTATTTATTTATATTATCTTCTTACATGTGCAACAATACTTAAAATAAAAATACAAATTATTATATGATACAAGAGAGGTATAGTTGATCCTGTCCTTTTTTGTATCATAAAATGTTTATAAATTAATTTAAACTTTTAAAATTCAATAATTGAGATTGATTTTTGTTTAATAAGATATTTAAAATATTTTAAGCGTTCTTTTGCTTTATTTATTTACAAGCTATAAATTTAGTTTATTTATGATTTTTAAATATTCAATGACGAATGCTTCTAATATGATGTTCAATGAATTGATCAAAATGTCAGATGCTTTGATCATTTTAACATCAAATAGGGGCCAATTCATGCCTTCTACACATTCGTAGCATATTTTTACAATTTTACTCAATATAGAAAAAGATAATATATTTCATTTCTAGACTTACATGTTGTTTGGAAATCAATCTTAACTAGTGAAATAATTAACTACTTTTTAAATATTTGATGATTGAATTGTCTTTAAAATGTTGTATTTTTTTTCTTTCTAATTTTTTTTTTTAAGTAATCACAACTTTAAATTATGCCCAAATATCAAATGAGTCATTCTATTAAGATTTTTGAAAAGCAATTTCTTGTTACAAGCATCTAAATAAATTAGGGATATCCAAATATATCCTATAAAATTTCATGTCAATCTAACCATAATAGAATGGTCTATTGATATTTCCAAAGGGTTGATATTGTTGAAAAAAAATTAGGATTGAATTTAAATCTTACAAGCTTAAACTTTTAAAAAAATTGGTGAAGGTCTCGTGTTCGAGTCTCACCTCTCACAAAAATTACTGATTTTTGTAATTTACCATTTTTTTGTCCTTCCTTGCATGGGTTTTAGATTAATTTAATGGGTTGTTTAATTATATGTATATCTTCTATGCTTCCGTCATCTTAGTATGAAATCGAGGCTAATCCATGCCTTTCAATCTCTTAAAGTATAATGTATGATCTCAATGACATCAATTTATGAATTAAAATTTGTGTAATCACCTTGGATTTAGATTCTTAATTAGGTTTAAATTAGTTAATCGAGGTGTTGTCTCAATCTAGGCAATGCTTAAGAGAATCTAATAGTGTAAGCATGATAATATTAATTTATAAATTTATTATATAAATATGTCATAAAATATTATTTTTATAAATATTTCTTTAATCTCTCCTAGGTTTGGGAATTTTTTGTGTTAAAAAAATTGTGAATGCCTTAACTAAATTCAAAATAATTTAAAGACAAGCATGCTATTTATTTTCATTCTTAAAAATGAAAAAATAAATTAAAATAAATAATATTTCTTGAGAGCCCTACCCATGAATAAATAAAAATAAGTTCAAAACATTATCCACGTCAAATGATTATTTTTAAATTATTTTCAATGACATTTTATTTATTTCACTACAATTATTTTTTAAAAAAACTAATAAAATAACTGTCATTTAAAAGGAATACCGTTATTAGAAATTGGTTAATGACAAGAAACAAATTAATAAAATGGAAATTTATTTTGTCCTAAGAATTATCCACATTGAGTATTTATTTCAATCACATCTTCTTAATTTAGCAAAACGTTATTGGTTTTTTTTTGTCTTAACCAATAAAATAACTAATATTTGGGAATTTAAAAATTGGAAGTTGATTGAAAATGTATTTTACTTGGATTTTATGGATATATAAAAAATATCGATAAAATATCAGTCAATATTTTGATAAAAATATAGTAGTACAGAAATTATTCAAAATTATAAAAATAATAATAATAAAATAAATAAGAAGAAGCGTATTAAAGTTATTATAAAAGTGTAATTGAAATAGATATAATTAGGAATGATATTTATCAAATTTTTTTAGAAAAATTAATTTAAATTCCTTTAATATATTTATATTCAATTTTTAAAAAAATTAAAAACTACTTTTATTAAAATATATTTTATTACATTTTAAATAAAATATTTTATCTGAGATTTAGTTTCTAAAATTTTATTACAAAGGTGACAATTTTTTGCTATTAACATTAATCCATTTAAATAATTAAAATTATTAAAAATTATATTAATAATTTATCTTATCAAATTAATTTTAATTTATAAAATATTAAAACTTTATTATATGTTAGAAATTTTTTAATAAATTCATATTTTTAATACTTCAGAATAAAAATATTTAAAATTAAAAGGATAAATATTAAAAATAAATGAAGTGAAGTGATAATAATTTTTTAGAATAAGATTAATGAGAAAATATGAAAGATAATTAAAAAAATAGAAGGATAATATAAAATAAAAAGGTATGATAAATTTAAAAAAAAACATGGATAAATATTAAAAAAAATTTGGCACTTTTTTCAAAAAATCTAGAATAAATCACAAGTTTGACTTTACTCATCTTTTGGCTCTCATGCACACGCACACACACATGTGTCTTACTTAACTATATGATCGATATATCACTAACTACAATTTTGCCGATTTTTAGGTGGCATTTCCTCCAAGTGATAATCGATGACGATTTCATATCAACCACCACCATATTTACCGATATTTTAACGAAATATCCCAAAATTTCAATCCATATTCCTAATTTAATATTTTATTTTTATTCCCAAAACATAATAAATTTATAAACAAAAAAAAAAAAGAAGACAACCCATTTGTGATTTCTTTTTCTTTATTAATAAATCTAATTTAGTCCAATAAAAAAATAATAAAATGGGTGAAATAAGTTAAGAAGATATAGTAAGTAAAGCGAGTCAAAATTTCAAAAATGAGCAGTAGCTTTAGTAGGCCGACGAAATAGTTTATTTATTTATTTATTTATTTTAAATAAATATTGGTCAAGGGAGTTGAATAGTAGAGTGTAAAGCAAAGAAAAAGAAATCAACCCATTGAAACTTACAATGTTAGATTTATGTCGTTTACCAACACCCTTTGAAAACGACAATAAATTACACACTTATTACATCTTCAATCTTAGCGCATTCATCGATCTAAGTTCAACCCAGTTTGATTTTAGATGCCTTCGATAATCATTTTTAATACTAGATTTATCAACCAATTTATTATTTTTTTAATATTTATAATTTACACAATTATAATAATTTTATTTTATATATTTTTAAAAAATCAAATAAAAATTATGTTATGTATCGTTTAAAAAAATAATGTGTAACCCAACCTAACTTTTACCTAACTTGAATTTGACCTCGTAATCTAACCACTCCAAGTTCAATTTAAACTTAAGAAAAATGTGGCTTAATTGAGTTCAGATTCGGTGTCTTGAATGTTTCTGAATTTAAGTTATTTAATTAAAAAGTCAGTTAAATTTAAGTTCTTTAATTAAAAAGTCAATTGAATTTAAATTAAGTATTTCTTAATTCTAATTAAGCTTATATTGAAGATAAGGTTGATCTAATCCAAAATGTAAAATTAAGAAACTTAAGGCTATATTTGGTTCTCAAAAAATTTAAGAAAAAATGTGAGGAAAAGAAAAAAAAAAGAGGAAAAGTACAAAAAATAAAATAAAAAATAGATTTAAATTTAATAAATTATTTTTAGATGTTTCTTTAAATTCATTTTACTTATTTCTCACTATCATAAAAAGATTAAATAATTTTATATAATTTTTTTATAAATTTTAATTATATTTGATTTTTTTTTTTTTTAATGATGAAACGGAATATGAGAAATCATTTTCTTTAGCACTTTTTTTCTTTCCTTAGTACTTTCTAAAACCAAACATAACCTAAATAAAATGTTGATTTCTAATACTAATCCAATTCCGTGATGACAATACATAAGAAAAAAAATTAAATTTAAAAAGCAAAGCTCAAAATTAAAAATACAAACAAAAATCATGGACAAAAAAAATTGCAACTCAAAAAAAAAAAAAAAAAAAAAAAAGTGAAAGATTTTAGAAGGTTTTTCACATATCAACTTAATGACTTAATAACTTAAAAGATTAAGTTATTAAATAAATTAATTATATTTTATAAAATAATTTAATATAACATCTTTTAAAATAAATTTAAACACTAATTTAACTCATTCTTAATCTCAAATCTCTTTTGTCATATTTTCATATATAAAAGCATATTTTATGATTCATTTTTCATATAATAAATATTTTATAATTATCTCATATCTCTCTAATATTTTAAATATGAATTTCTAACAAATAAAATTATTACTTAAAATAAATGAAAATAAATATCAATTAAAAATAAATATTAGGTTAACTTTATCGAAAAAAACAATAAAAAAAACATCAATACTCAGAATAAAAATATACGTAATAAGTCAACAATTTAACATAAAATCAATTTAAATCTAATAATAAATATTAAGTTTTCCTAACTCAAAATTTTTTATTTTTGTTTCATTAGAGGACCTCCACACAAAATCTAAACTATTTTCATCACGATTTTTTTTTTTTTTTTCATCATAGTAACACCTCTACAAAAAATCATTTTCCAACATTTTTTTCCTTTCCTTGCTACAACCAAACATAGCATATATATTCCATTCCGATAACCAAATATAACATAAATGATACAAACCCATCTCAGGAAATTTTTTTTTTTTCTGGGGGGGGGGGGGGGGGGGGGGGGGGGGGGGGGGGGGGGGTGGTGGGGGGGAGAATACAATGATTTTAAAAAATATCTATATTCTAAAATCATTCATATAATAAGACCTCATATGAGAATATTTTCCTTACTATTTTTTTTCTTTCCTGAGTACTTTCTCTCGAACCAAAACCAAATAAGCGTTGTGCAAGTGATATGAACTCATCCCCCCATCCTACACCACTTAAATAAAACTCAAAACCTAATCCATTGCCAGTTGACACGACTATAGAGCTACACCTAGAAGTAGAACTCAAGAAATATTGTGAAATCTTGATTGAGGGAGAAGGATTATTACACGAGACTGACTAGAGACAAACATCTAAGAATAAAAAAGGCCCAGATTATAAAGGTTTCATAATGCTAATCCCATGGTTTAGCAGTTCCACAAACCTTTATAAAACCCTAATTATCCCTGGTTCGGGTTTAGTCCGATCGCATTCCTAATCCGTTTTCACAACTGCAACCTGCATCCAAAGCAAAGAAGTTCCCACACCCATATATATATATATATATACGGATGAACCTCCATGAGGGAATGTAACATTAAAAAAAAAAAATGGAGGAGAATTCAAGGTGATATTATGTCTGGGAAAATAGATGAGGTCAAAGGGTTTTTTTGTTCTTCCACACACCACTAGAGACTCATGTGTTCATGCCATACCATTTGGGACATAGAAGCAGAAACAGTAAAATTTTCGAGGATATACTATTCAGGCGCTGCCTCCACCCCTCAGTGCAAGGACGAGATGCAGGACAGAGCCTCCCTCAATGTTGTAGTCACGAGCAGTTTTGTCATCTCCGAGTTGTTTGCCAGCATAAATGAGCCTGCAACCAGCAGAGGAATATCATATCATTTCCAATGGAAGGAATAGCAGAAATTGTAGCACTTGGTTTTAACCAGGCTCTGCAAAACCTTGAATGCAGAGATACCGATGTCTTACACTTGATATGATCCTTATGTTTTGTTAGGCATTCACCTTATAGTTTAGCATTAGAACACAAAAGTTGATTGCATAGGATGAAGTCACCATCAAAATCAATCCCACTGAAATAGGATGATGCTTCCAAGAAGCAGCTAGGTAAAGGTATCAAGAAGCCAAAGCATATCCTTAAGGGGGAAAAAACAACTAGAATCGTTGAGGCAATATTCCCACAGAAAGATGCAGAAGTTTTAAAGAGTCTCAGGATCTTTGTGTTAGCTCCCATGAGTTCAAATTCTGATGTTCTGATGAAACAGTTTATGTCCAAGAATTTTAACATGAATGTTAATTGGATTTAATATCTATTATTAGTTCAGGGAAACTGAAACAAAAAGACTCGGTTAATTTTCAATGAACAAACACATTCAACTCGTCAGTTATAAGACCACGGACTGATTCAACTCTAACACCCCAGTTAATGGTTAGCCAATGTATACCCGAGCATATAAAAGATTAAACAGAATCCAATATATTCAGAAGAAAATATTAGACAGGGCAAGAATATGATTGCCTGGGAACACTCAATTTCAATTCCTCAAGTTCACATCTATTTAGAAATAGAGCAAAATAAAGTCTAAATAACAAAGTCTGACATGTAAAATAAATAAGAATATGCTTTACCTTTGTTGCACTGGCGGAATGCCTTCTTTCTCCTCAACTCGTTCCTTGATCCGATCAATGGTATCGGTTGGTTCAATATCAATCTCGATTTCTTTTCCAGTCAAAGTTTTCACCTTAATCATAGTTCCTCCCCTGAGCCTCAAAACAAGGTGAAGTGTGGACTCTTTTTGGATGTTATAATCTGCAAGAGTGCGACCATCTTCCAGTTGTTTGCCAGCAAAAATCAATCTCTGCTGATCAGGAGGAATGCCTTCCTTGTCCTGAAATACACATGTTCACCTTTAGTTAGACACATTGCAACACATTGGAGATGATTGAGGCATATTGTAAGTTTCAAAGTTCCTTCTAAACCAATCTCAAATACCCAGAATTGATGGGGGAAAGCCTTTTAAAGTTTATTCAAGAAAGAAAGGGAAGACCTAAGTAAACTTTAAGTAGGATTAATATTAATTAGAATTGAATTAGGATTGGTATTTGTTGGAGTCTAATTAGGATTAATTAGTTGAGTTATAATATAATTAGAATTTTAGTCATGATAGGTTATTAGGGTCCTAATAGACTTTGGATGTTATAATTAGAATTAAAATCATAATAGGTTATTAGAGTCCTAGTAGACTTTGGATTTCTTAGAGAAGCCTATAAATAGGTTAATCAATATAAATCAAAGGGATGATTTGATATGAATAATATTATATTTTCTGTTATTGCAAGGTTGCAACCCTCAATGGTGAGATTCCATTGATTTCTTCTAGGTGAAACTCCTAAAAGGCCTTAATGAGACTCTAAGGTTTTCCATCTTTTCTTCATTGTTTCTTTTTTTCTCTCTATGATTTGATATGAATAATATTATATTTTCTTTCATTGCAAGGTTGCAACCCTCAATGGTGAGAATCCATTGATTTCTTCTAGGTGAGACTCCTAAAAGGCCTTAGTGAGACTTAAGGTTTTCCATCTTTTCTTCATTGTTTCTTTTTTTTCTCTCTATTTCTTATCTTATAATTTTCTCTACTATAAAATTTATTCTTTGTTCCTCTACTTACACCCTAAAAATAAAACCCTAGCCCACCTACCCTTGAGTGTAGGCAACCATCCTAGGGTTATCCTACATCAATTTTGGTATTAGAGCCAAAGTACATGGCTTGAAGGCATATGCAATTAAGGAACGGAGCAACTTATACAAGCATGAGTTCCAAAAAAACTTCTAGCAATCAAGATTTCGCTACAATACGCTTGGAGGAAATTTCAGCCACACAACAATCCCATCAAGATGCTATAATACAACTAAATAGCAAACTTGATGAGATCATGAAGTTATTAGAAAAGAGTCAAGAAAAACAACCGATTGAAGAGGAGATTGCAAGTCATCAATTTAGACAATCGCTAAGTCGATCACGCGAAGAACAAGACAATTTTATGATGGGGACTCAAAGAAGGGCCAGACTTTTTAAGCTAGATGATGATGTGACTAAAAAGGTACGTCTTGAAGTTGCTGAATTTTATGGAAAACTAAATCCAACAACTTTTCTTGATTGGATTATGTCAATGGAAGATTACTTTGATTGGTGTGCAATGCCCGAAAATAGAAAAGTTCATTTTGTGAAGGCAAAATTGAAAGGAGCAGCACGTCTATGGTGGCATAATATTGAGAATCAAGTTCATAGAACTAGCCAACCACCTATTGACACATGGGACGAGATGAAGTTGAAGATGAAGGAGCACTTTCTCCTGACTGATTATGAACAACTTATGTATACAAAATTGTTTTCCCTTAAACAAGGTACCAAGTCCGTTGAAGAATATACAGAAGAATTCCATGAATTGAGCATTCGAAATCAAGTGCAGGAAAGTGATGCTCAACTTGCAGCCCGCTACAAAGCTGGACTTCGAATGGAGATTCAACTTGAGATGATAAATGCACATACTTATACCGTAGATGATGTTTATCAACTAGCCCTCAAAATAGAAGAATGGCTCAAATTTCGGGTTTCCAAGCGTCCAAGTTCACAAATTGGGAGCACTTTTTCCAACAAGACAACAAGCAAACCTTTAAGCGCATCAAACTTCAAAACTTCTAATCATGTGAATGGTGGGGGCAACACTAAACAAACTTCGAATGTGGCTCATAAGAATGGTAATAAGGGTAAAACTTCAATGAGTATTGGAGATAGAAAAGTAGACATGACTCCTTTATGCTTTAAGTGTGGTGGGCATGGTCATTATGTTGTTGTATGCCCTACCAAAGGTTTACATTTTTGTGTTGAAGAACCAGAATCTGAATTGGAGTGTTACCCAAAGGAAGAAGAGACCTACAATGAAGATGAAGTTAGTGAAGAATGTGTCTACTATGATGGTATGATGGAAGGGCATAGTCTTGTAGTACGACCTTTATTAGTTGTCCCAAAGGTAAAAGGAGAAGAAGATTGGCGACGTACTAACATTTTCCAAACACGTATTTCTTGCCAAGGGAGATTATGCACCATGATCATTGATGGAGGTAGCAGTTTGAACATAGCTTCACAAGAACTTGTTGAGAATGCTTATTTGTTAGAGCTCCCTTCAGACTTGCATTTTAGTCTAATATTTAACGTGGAAGATTTGTATATCTACCATGGTCATCACAACGATGTAAGTGAAGAGTTGGATCTTCAATTACCACCTACTCTTAGCCCACGTCCTGAGATCGAGTATGTTCTTGATGATCAACTTGTGTCTACTTGACAAGGTGGATGCCAAAAATTTTTGGTGAAATGGCAAGGCAAACCACACTCTGAGAATACATGGATTACAACAACGGATTTTCAGAAGCTTAACCCTGATCTCTATGAATTGTATCAAGCATCTAACTCGTCGGAGCCGAGTTCTTTCAAGCCGGAGGGAATTGATGGGGAAAAGTCTTTTAGAGTTTAATCAAGGAAGAAAGGGAAGACCTAAGCAAACTTTAAATAGGATTAATATTAATTAGAATTGAATTGGGATTGGTATTTGTTGGAATGTAATTAGGATTAGTTAGTTGAGTTATAATATAATTAGAATTTGAGTCATGATAGATTATTAGAGTCCTAGTAGACTTTGAATGTTATAATTAGAATTAGAATCATAATAGATCATTAGAGTCCTACTAGACTTTGGATTTCTTAGAGAAGCCTATAAATAGGCTAATCAATGTAAATTAAATGGATGATTTGATATGAATAATATTATATTTTCTTTCATTGCAAGGTTGCAACCCTTAATGGTGAGATTCCACTGATTTCTTCTAGGTGAGACTCCTACAAGGCCTTAATGAGACTCTAAGGTTTTCCATCTTTTCTTCATTGTTTCTTCTTTTCTCTCTATTTCTTATCTTATAATTTTCTCTACCATAAAATTTATTCTTTGTTCCTCTCCTTACACCCTAAAAATAAAACCCTAGCCCACCTACCCTTGAGTGTAGGCAACCATCCTAGGGTTGTCCTACATCACTACCCACCCATCTTCTAAAAGAGAACAGAAAAATTCTAAAAAAAAAACCAGAAAAAAACACCAAATGAATTAGTTTTTTTAAATAAAAAAAATCCATAAAGAAAAATAAACAAATAAAATGTTGATTCCAATATCTAAAATAGCCATATACTTTCGATGAATTGAAACCGATATATTTTTTAATCCAAAACTTTTGAGTACTGAATGGGAATGTATACCATTGTGAAAGTAAGAACATCCCCATATATTGATATGCATCAGAGGATCAGTCACTGTTAGGAACTTCCTTGGAGAACTCTCAATAAATTAATTTTGAGTCTCCCAGACGAAGATCAAGAAAGAAACAAGAGCAGAAGCAATGAGCTTCAAAACAAGGCCTAAAATGAAGAAACAAATAGCAATCCAGAAATATCACACAAGAAAAACTATAGCTTACAAAAGTAGGCCAAATCAAAACATCATCCACTTACACAAAAATGCCCATTTTAACAATAACAGAGTGCACAAGAAGACCTTAACAAGGGCCAATTAGTACTTCAACATTATTCAGTTCTAATCTGTTCGTGTGCATATTGGGTACAGAAGAAAACTCTAAAAAAGGCTAAGGCCACACTTCAGAAAATCATCCATATTCAAGCACATTTCCGTATCTAAGTGCATGTGTGTGTGAGAGAGAGAGAGAGAAAGACAAAGACAGACAGAGAGACAGGATCTTTTCAAACCTATCTTTTCCTTAAAAACTCCATAGCATGAGACATTCCATATAGTAACCATTAGATTTGAAAAAAATAAAACGCCAGTTGGTAGTTGTGAATACATGTCAATTAGACATATATAATATATTTAACTATATCTTATAATATTGTTATTTTATAGTTAAATTCTACTGTGAGAATGTATCTAATAATATATTTAAATAATATTGTTTGGATACGGGTAATATTAGGGAAGTACAGATAGCAAAAAGAGGGGTGGTGCTCTAAAGAAGGAAGAGAGGGGTATGGAGTGGGGGTGTAGAAGGCAATCAGAAGTAGTTAGGAGGCGCTCAAAGAAAAAACAGGTTTCAAAGTTGGGTCTAGCAACAGGATGAAGTTCAGAATAGACAAGTGGTGTGGGGGCACAGTCTTGAGGGACTTATTTCCGACCCTTTATTCTATAGTTTCCTCAAAAGATGCTTGGATGAAGGGGACAGTGATAGCTGGAGCCTGAGGTTTGTTAGACAATTGCATGATTGGGAGCTAAAGGAGGTTGATGCTTTTTTTGAGAGATTGTATAACCACTCCATTAGCTTAGACTCTGAGGATACCATGGTGTGATTGGGGTCAAAGAATGGTAACTTCTCTATTAAATCTTATTACTCCTCCTTAGTGAATGGGGAAATGGAGCCTTTCCCTCATGTCATTGTTTGGAATTCCTGGGTCCCAATCGAAGTTAGCTTCCTTGCTTGGGAGGCAACCTAGGCTAGGATTCTAACCCTGGATCAACTTAGAAGGAAGGGTTAGAGTATTCCCAACAAATGTTACATGTGTAGAGAAGAAGAAAAAATGTGTGATCACATTCTTCTTCATTGCATAAAAGCACGTGTTTTGTGGCAGTTAATTTTTGCTTTGTTTAATGTCCAGTGGGTGATGCACTCTTCAATTAGAGGGAGGGTTTCTTCTAAGTTGGTGTGGTTCTTCTATTGTAAAAAAAAGAAAAAAGACTTGGAAAGTTGCTCCATTATGCGTGTTCTGGACCTTATGGAGGGAGAGAAATAGGAGAGTTTTCAATAACTATGAAAGTGCAGATCAAACAATTAAAAGTTCTTTCCTAAATCTTTTTTAGGAGTGGGTAAGAATGCATATTGGGAACGGATCATTATTGTTGTTAGAGTTTATGGACTAGATAGGCTCTTTGTAGGGCGTGGCTGATAGTTTTTGTATTCCCGCACTTCTTTTGCGTTTTTTGGTTCCTCTGTACACATCATGTATACTTCTTTTTATTCTAATACACTTACACTTGTCAAAAAAAAGTGTTTTTTTATGGTTAAATTCTACTTTGAGAACATAATATTATATTCAAGTGCACATCAAATTATAAAAAGTAATTTATGATAAATACATATAAGAGATCTTCCCTTGGTTTTCTGAAATAACAATGCCCTTCCCTATTAGGCTTGTCACCCCAACATTGTAAACATGATTTACCAAAAAAAAAAACCTGACTTTTAAATTAAATCAAGAGAAATCATTCAAAAGGATGATTGGTCAAGGCATAACTCAGGTCTGTATCAAAATCCAGCTAACTGGGGTTGACCAAAATTATAGCGATATGGTAGAGGGCAATGGCATTGTGAACCATATGAGAAAAAGAAAAATGAGAGAATGCAAAATGGTGGAATCAGAGAAGAGGGAACAAACTAGTTCACCTTTATTGCTGCCAACCGAAATATAAAAGAGAGACACAGCAAAAAGAGAAAGAAGACAAGACACAGAGAGAGAGAGAGAGAGAGAGAGAGGAGGGTCAGCCACCATCATCATCCTCATCCTTAACTCCTCAATCACAAAAACCCAAGTCAAAACTTCAGCTCCTTATTCACAACCAAATCAAACTTTCAGCTCTTCATTCACAATAACCCAGAACAAAACTTCAGCACCTAATTCGCAAATCAAACTTCAGCTCTGCTTCTCGTTTATAAGAACCCCAATCAAAACTTTAGCCCCTAACTCACAATCACACAAATCCAACCAAATCCTCAATTCATAAATAAGGGTTTCTCCTTTATCCATCAAACCAATATCTTCATGTTTGATTCACAAGAATCAACACAATGTAAAGGACCCTGAATACTATAATTAGTTTGAAAATTACAAAGATCTCACCACTATAAAATTCAAACAAAATAGAATTTTAAATGTTTATAAAAAAATAAAAATAAAAAAATCTATTAAAAGGTTCGATGCTTTAAAATTCCAATCTATCTTTTCTTTTTTTTCTTTTTTTCTTTTTCTTTTTTTTCAGTTTCAGAGAATCAAGCCTTTTGGTTTCTTAAAACTTATCTTTGCAGTTCTTAACTTTCTACCAACTGAATCAAATCAGTAAGTCCAAGAACCAACACACACACAGAGGATCTTAATGCTCATCTTTTGCTTATCGAACCCATAGTGTGAAATAGAAAGAATAGCAAGCATTAATTTGCATAAATATAATGTGGTGAACACATGCCAATAAGATATATTCATATATCTACGACAATGGGGAGGGGGGCTCCACATGAAATTGAACCATGAACTTCCTCAATCCCCACTGGGGGACCTTGCCACTTGAGAATATCAATTATGATACCATATTGCACACTAATGATAAAATAGTAATCATTCCAAATACATTTAAGTATGCATTAAACTCAAATAAATGGATTAATTCAAAAACTAGAAAATTGTAATAATAACTTAACAACAAACAAAACAATCATTTAAACCCATATTTTCACTGCAAACTATATGTAATGGTTATAATTTGACATAATTTACTCTGATTTCCCCAATGAATTTTGACAGTTACCAAGACCTCCCCTCAAGTTTCTGAAATCATGTTGTCTTTTCTATCAGGCTTGTCAGCACAACACTGTTACCAGCATGCACACAGTTACCAAAGATAAAGTACCTTGCTCTTAATTAAAGACAGACAAATCATCCAAAAGGACGATCGAATGGGCATAGCTCAAGAGACAACTAAACAAAATCGGCCTCTTTAGTCCTGGCAAGACAAGAAGCAGTGGGTCAGCCACCATCATTATCCTCATCTTCAGTTCGTCATTCACAAAAAACCAAATCAAAACTTCAGCTCCTCATTCACAAGAACCCAAATCAAATCTTCATTCCCAAAACCCGAATCAAATCCCTCAATCACAAATAAGGTTTTTTTTCTCCCCATTCTTTAGCCATCAATCCAATATCTTGTATGTTAGCCTTACTCAAATCATCACAATATATAAGACCCCGAACACTACAATTAGTTTGAAAAGCACAAACTCCAATCACAAGAAAACTGAAACAGAAAATTTAAACATCTTGCTCCATCAATTGTAATACATATTTGCTCAGTATCCTGCATTTCAGACAACAAACCCTCGATTTGCAATGAGTCCATATCAGATTCGGTTAAACCCTATCTTTATCCCCAACAAACATCAAAGCCCCGATACATCACCAGGAGCAAGAAAGAAAAGGAAAATTCCAGGAACCATTTTCTGGGAAATAGACAGGGCACAGATAAGATTTAACAAAAGAAAGAACCAAGAGCGGAATGAATAGGAATAGAAAGAAAAACCCAAACAAGGAATCGACAATCAGACACCCTAACAACGATTAAGAGCTCCAATACATCAGAAACAGAAAAAAATAAAAAATAAAATAAAATAAAATCCACGAACCATTTTTGGGGGAAATAAACAGAACCCAGATAAGATTTTTAAAAGAAAAACAGAAAACCCATTTGAAAAAACAACAATCAGAAACCCTGACAGCCATATAAAAACTCAAACAAATTGCAAGAGGCGAAAAATTTACTCCAGGACCCATTTTCTAGGGAAACAAACAGACCCCACATAAAAATTCAGAAAAAGAGAAATAGCAGTGATCCAAAAAAAGAAAAAAAAAAAAAAAGACCTGAATCTTGGCTTTGACATTGTCGATGGTGTCGCTGCTCTCGACCTCGAGAGTGATCGTCTTCCCAGTTAGGGTTTTCACGAAGATCTGCATATTGCTATTGCTGCTACTGCTCCTCTGCTTTCTTACAGCAAGATTTGAGATTGTGAAGATTTTTACAATAAATAGCTAAATACTACGCTACAGCTCGTGGGATTTATTTGGGGGCGTTTCTTGGGAATCTATTCGAGAAAGATTGGAAAGGGATTGTGGGACCCTCTTTCTATCGTTCTTCTTTCTCAATTTTGGTGGCCATGGCTCTTTCAAGTTTCATCTATCTGGATTTTCTATTTTCCTTTCGGATTTTTCGGCTTGTCTCATGCAATAAAAAAATATATAATTAAAATTTTAAAAGTATCATTATTATTATTATTATCTTTAATACAAAATTTTTTATCTTCAATAAAATATTTTCAGGTATTTACCCCCTATTATTTGTATTTTACCTCGTTTGCATTTTGACGTGTTTTGTATTTTACCTCGTGTCCCTTTAAAACTTAATACTTATGCATCTCAAATTTATTAAAAAACAATATTTTAACCATGATTACAAATTTTTCATAAAATTATAAAAATAATCATTTTTTTTTTTTACTTTGGTTCGAATATTGATTAAAACTTAGATATAACCAACTTTAAATTGATAGTCTTATAAAAATAATCATCTTTTTACTTCGATTCAAATACTAATTAAAACTTAGATAGACCAACTTTAAATTAATAGTCTTAAAGTGGAATTTCTCGAATGTCTTTGAAATATATAGTCATCGATTTTGATTTTTGGTTTTAAAGAGATGTGAACATGGTTATGCATGATTTAGCATGCAACAACAAAGTGTGACAACTTCGAATTTGGATAATATGTGTTTTTCTTTACATTTCAATCTTATTTTTCACCCACCAAGTTGATCATTAACTTTTAGTAAGTTTGGAGGCATAAAGCGTTGGGTTTTGAATGTAAGGGAAAAAAGTGTGAAACACACCAAAGTTAAAAGAGTAAAGTGGATTTAACCCAATATTTTTAAAATAAACTTATTAATCATATTTAATATGACTTGTTCACATTTTTAAAAAAAAATTAAGAATATATATTATGATATCCCACATCAAATATGAAAGAAGTTTCTATCATTATATATGTAATAAGCATATAATATTCTCCTCTTAACTATAAAGATGACTTTTAAAGTTATAAGAGCTCATTAAACCAAATGTGTACAATATCTACATGAGAGGAAGCGGATCAATACAAATGGTTTCAAGTCAATTCTCAACCTTAGTAGGAAAGTATCCCTTGGCTCCACAATTCCATGTGACATAATAAAGACATTGTGGGGGACGATTGTGATATTCTGAAATCATGTTATTGTGGGGTATAACAAGGAAGTTGTGGAACTTTGTCTTTGGTCCTGAAATTCCATGAGACATAATGAGGATGCTTATGGGAAATGATTGTGATATCCTTAATTTCATGTTAATAATACTAGAATTTCTAGAAAAAGATGACATTCTTTGTTATTAGAAATAAAAAGAAATATCAAAATTCGAGTGGCTAAAGTTAAAGCAGTTGAAAAAACTACTTTCAAAGTAACAAAAAGAAAAGCAATATATACATGCATGAAAAAAGGATTCCTCACTTCTTTCTCTCATTCAAAACCATACATGAACTTTCATCTTGCATAACTCACCTCAGGGCGA
Organism: Vitis vinifera; assembly: GCF_030704535.1. Lineage (NCBI taxonomy): Eukaryota > Viridiplantae > Streptophyta > Magnoliopsida > Vitales > Vitaceae > Vitis > Vitis vinifera. Next base: position 25,547,136 of record NC_081823.1, on the reverse strand, counting down.
ACAATATATACATGAGAAGGAACATGTCATGACAAATAGTATCAGAGCCGATCTCTAACCATTGTGTAACTTTTTCTATTTGGCCCTGTAATTTCATGGGACACAACAAGGATTTTATGTCTACATGGGTTTGATTACAATATCTCACATTAAATAGAGGAAGAAATTTTTAAAACTATATATATAGTGAACTTTTTTTTAACTCTGTAGATACATATTTAAATTTTTTAAGGATTCATTAGACCTAGAGCAAACAATATCTATACAAAAGAAAGTGAGTCATTACAAATTGTATCAGAACCGATCTTCGACCTCTAAATATGCCTTTATCTACCTCTCTCCTATAAGGGGTGTTTGCGTTGTAAAGACTTTTAAGCAGTGAGACAACTTTTAAGCATTATAAAGCAGTGAGGCGAGGGAGATGGGAGAGAGCTTCCCATCAAGTCCACTGAGGAGGAAGTGTTTCATTACACAATGTTTTTCTCAAACATGATGATATTGAGAGCAATTTTTTATTGAATTAAAATTTTTAAAAATAGCATAATTATCTTTAGAATTTTTATCTAACATAAAATTCAATTGCATAATAATTACTTCTTATTTTACTTTTTCACTAGAAATTGTAGGAGTTAAATTTGGTTTCAAAGAAGGCTTAAGATTCACATAGTTTATTTAATTAATTTGATAGAAAGAAAGGACAATTCATTTATCAATGATACTACTAGTTTATTTAATTAACTTGATAGAAAGAAAGGACAATTCATTTATCAATGATCCTACTAAAAGAGGTTGAATGGATATCTACCTTGTGAGCGTTTAGTTAGGTTGGCAATTCCAAATAGAAATTTCTAAGTGTCTCCTAACTTGTTTTTTCGAATCCTTCCTCGAACTATTTGTCTAATGAAAATTAAGATGTAGAAATTGCTTAAAGGCCAAAGTGTTGTGGTTGAGGTTATAGATGGATGAAATTGAATCAACCAAAATTTTCAAATTACTATTTTTTTAGCTTTAAAAAAAAAAAAAAAAAAGAGTTGAGGAGGTCAAGATGGGAGTTTTTTTAACTAAATGTTTATGTGCATTGTTCTAAGGTTGATCTAGATTTGGGTAAGATCAATTTAGTTTTTTTGTTGGGTCTTTTCTTAGCCATTGGATCAAGTTTCTCTTTCTTTTAAACCAAAATGTTTCTTAGGGGAAGAAAAACTTGTAACCATTTTTTTTACTCTTGAGCTCTCTCTCCTCATGCCAAATTAAGAGTGTTTAGTTGCCAAGAAAATCCTCTTTCACTTTGATGTCCAAATTGTTTTTCCACTAGATTTACTTAAAAATGAGTTGATTCTTCTATTTCATTCATCTTTCATTTCCTCATTTGTTTGAGTTTGGGTGAAAGTCCTTTTTCTTCTTATATGGATTCAAGAAAATGTCAAGATTGAGCTTGATATAGACTCCAAGTGTGCTCCAAAAGATTAAGGTATGAAGCTAAAAGTAAAAATTAAGGTGTTAATCAAGTAGCGTAGGAAGGATTGGTAAACTTAAGTTACGCAAAACCTTGTATTCAATTTTTGTTCTTTATTGTGGATGTTTTTTTTTTTTTATCTCTTATAGGCTCGTGACTTTTTATCTCTTTGAAAATTTTCCACATAAAAATCTTATGTTATTGTCTCTCTCATACTTCTCTTTTGTTCATTTTCATTTATTGATCTCAATTTCACACTTGAACATTTATGTTAGATGGATGGAAAATGAGCTTAGATCGGTTTGATTATTCTTCAAAAATCTTAAATGATTTTCTATTCAATTTGATTGTGATATCAAGTAGTAAATAGAAATATGTTAAGGAGCTAATTGTTCTTCTGAATTTAAGTTATGGAATGTTGACTCATTTTGCATTGTGAATTGCATTTATAAATTGTTGGAAGAATGTTCTTACATTCATACTTGTTATTAGAGAATTCATTATAATAGATTTTCTTTCTATTTTTAAATTCTTTTAATTAGTTGTAATTTCCTATTTTTGTGTTTTGGGCTAATTCTAGGATTGTTTCCTATTTTTGTGTTTTGGGTAGATTGTTTCCTATTTTTGTGTTTTAGATTTGCGTATATATATTCATTATTAATCAATGAAAAAGTCAAGTCATTGTTTCTCAATAATCCTCTCTCTACTTCAACATAGTATCAGAGTCTAATCTTCTTAGGTGTATTTTTTTTTTTCCCAAAAAACCAGAAGAACTCTACAACCACTCTCCTCAATGGCTTCACTCTCAAGATCCTCACCATCCCCTCTTTACAATCAATTTCTCAAATATCACCAAATTGTCATCCACCAATTATCTCACATGGAGCCTTCAAATTCAATCTCTTCTTGAAGGTTATGATCTTCATCACTTCATTGATGGCACATTTTAATTTATCGTTGAAAAGTATTTGAAGAGAAGAATATAAGGTGTAAGAAATTCCAAGGAGAGATAATGTATGTTTGGGAACCGTTTTTGAATTTGTATAAAAATACTTATTCATCCCTTCTTTTGGTATAGTGCATGGTTGAGATTTACCCATACCTTAATTATGGAATTTGTTTTATATCAATATTGTCTAATGTTAAAATCTATAAAAAATATATATATATCATTAAAGCAATTTTTGGGCTAGCAATTGTTGGGTATTTTTTATTCTCATATTTTTTTTATTACATAATATATCACAAAAACAGTATTAAAAGGTTTTTTTTTTTTTTTTTTTGTTAAATATCCAACTTGGTTTTTTCATAAAACCTTTTATGATGGGCCAAAATTGACTAATAGATGCATCAACTGGTTTATTGAAAAATATCTTGAATTCCCAATTCATATATATTCTTATTTGTAAAATATATTGTACCCAATAGAATAAAGAAAATTATTATAAATATTTCAAGTCATGAGAAAAAAAGTTGTGCAATGAAGATAGACTTATAAACACTATACATTATAAATACCCGACAAAGTAATGACTTACGATTCAAGATGTACATACAAAGATATGACGTTTTAGACTTAATAATGGTATCTATTTTTCTGTCATTTGTAATAGTTTATATAGTATGATAGAATGATCCTCCATTTGTGGTGTATGGTTGAGTTAAAATCTTATAGACCTTTGAGTGGATTGTTTTATCGGTGTGTTTTTGTACTTGTTCTCCAAATCACTGAGAAAGTGTACAATAAATATACAAATAAAATAAGGTAAATAGAAAATTGAAACTCACAAATTAGGTTGATCAAAACTAGAGTTTGACTTTATATCGTTAAAATGAATTTATCCCACTTATGTATTTATGGTTTATTGACAATCATCTCTTAGGATATAATAGACTTAAAGCTAAGAAGCACTTGAATGTTTTAAATGATAAGAAAAGCGGAGTGGAGTGAATAGATGAATGAATGAATTAAAAATGTTATGAGGTTCTATTTATAGATTTGTTGGTGACTCATTAGAAAAGATATGTCTTTAAAATACTAGATAAATCCTTTAAAATAAGGTAGTATTCATTAGGAAAAAATGTGTCATGATTTTCATTCACTTATACAAGACACATCCTTTGAAATAAGTAGTATCCATTAGGAAAAAATGTGTCCTAATTTCCATTCACCCTATATAAATATTCCAACAATAATAGTATATTAGCATTAAAGTTTCAACACAATTAACATGAAAAAATTATAAACCATTAGATATGAGTACAAGATTGAAGGATAAAATGTTACTTATCCTATTTTTATGAGATTGAATTCAAATTTTTGAAGAATGCTCAACTTTTTTTATGATAAATGGTGTAAGCATCGTAAATAAACTCATTTGTACTAATAAAAGTTTGGAGAAGAATTAGGTTGATCATTCATAAAGGATGCCTTTGGGAATAAGGTCCCATTAAAAATGAGAATATGAATAAAAATCCATTATTATTGAAATCAAAACATATTCTTATAAGAATTTTATTCCTCTTTTTTTTTTTATGGTATTCATATTCACTTTTATCTAATTTCTATTCTCATTCATATTCTCTCTTATCACAGTTGCTTCACCTTGTGTTTGGTACATATAAGAAGAGTTTTTTATTTAAGATATTTTAATTTTAAGGTTTTTTATGCAAAAGTTATAGTTGAATAACTTTGGAAGAAGCTTAGGTTTGAAGAAGCTTTTCATTTGTTTGAAAACAATTTTTTGTATGGAAAATCGTAATTTTATATATTGGGACAAAACGATCCATTTTTTAATTTAAAAGAGGGTTGAATGATAAAATTGAAAGTTCTCTCTAAAATCCTCACCTCAACCATCTCATATGAGAGCTTTACTACTACATTATTAGATGTATTTTTAAAATATGTAATAAACAAATACTAACAATCTCTTTTTAAAAGGCTCTAATTGAAAAATAAATAAATAAAGACTTTCTTGGAAACTATGGGTTGGTCAAATATGGGCTAAGAGTGTCTATCGAGGATGTAATGTCTTAAAAACTCTTTATATAAGTTGTTAGAAATCTAGAATCTTTTTGAGAATAAATGGTAAAAGGTTAAAAATATTTCTTAATCTTTATTGGGATGACAACAGGATGGGTCACCTCATCTCAAAGTCGTCCTATTTGGTTATATTTATCCTCATCCTCATCCACATCCACAAAAATAAATAAATAAATAAAATAATGGGGGAGGGAAATTTTCATACCAACCCCGCCATAACCCATTAAATTTTTTTAATTTTTTAATTTTTTAATCTTTTTACCTTTAAAATTTTAAGTTCTATTAAAAATAGATAAATTTGATAAATAAATAAGCATTATAAATATTTATATTTTTATGAAAAGTAAATTACCTATTTAAAAATAAATAAATAAAATCAACTAAAATAACTTTTATTTAATATTATATATAATCCAAGAAGGGTGGGACAAAGTCATACCCGACTTTGTCCCAAATCTATTTACATTTATTCTAAACTCATCCCATTAGGGTAGAGCCAGACATGTATCTAAAAAAGGTTGTCACATTTTCATCTCTGCACTGTATTTTTATTAAAGAAAAATTAAGTATTTGATAAAGTTGTAAAAATTAAGAAAATCACTTAAAATGGTTTTTTGAGGAGCATTTGGTAAATGCTTAAAAAAATCACCTTTTTGTTTTGTATTCTGGTAGGGCATTTGAAACGATTGACATATGCAAGCCTCAAGTGGACAATCTTGAAGCAATGCCCATATCATTACTCACCCCTTAGGATGATACTTAATGATATTAAATGAGACAAGACATATCATAGTCACTTTGTATTGCATGTACAGACATAACATTTAATGAGATGAGACATGCAATACATGCGATGAGCATGCAATACTTACAATATCAGTTACTAGTGCAATGGCATGTAGACGAACTTGCCAAAATGGCAAACTTCTAACAAAAACCCATTGAAGGTAAAACCAAGCTATGTAAGAACAAAAACTTCCACTCAATCTATTAAACCCTTCAACTCCTCATTATGACTATCTTGAGGGTCCAATTAACAAGTCTCCCCATTTTTAACATAATGTATTGTTTTTGCAATACCAAACCACTTTGAGGATTAGACTCACAAGTTAGTCAATCATATCCTTTTATGATAAAACAATTCCATTACACTAAAAACACTTTCAAAACACATTTTTGGTTTATTTTCAAATCCTAACCAATTTTGTATAAAAGTTTTTTTTTTGTTTTTTTTGTTTTTTTTTTTTTTTATAGAAGTGTTATAATTTAAATATGCTTTTACAAGAATCACCTTCAAACAGGTCCTAATGAGTGTTTATTCTAAAAGTCATTTTTTTTTTTGTTATGTATCTTAATGATCAAAAACATGATCATAACACTTCTTAGGTTTATTTTCAAATATTAACTAATTTTTCATAAAAACATCTTCAAATAGATTTGGAATCTGTTTGACAATGATTCTAGAAAGCGTTTAACAAAATTTAAGAAACACTTTTAAAAATCTAAAAGATCACTTGTAATATTAAAAAATCATTTACAATACTTTTTGGAGAAAGACTTATTAGGTAATTCTCTTAAAAACACTTCCATTATAAACGCTTTGAATAGAAACATTATTAAACACCCTCTTACTATCTAAAACACTATAGATTGAGCCCTTGGTTTTGTTGGGATTTTCTACAAATTTCAGTTCGGATTGGGCCATTGGCCCAGTTTAATTGGTTTCGGGCTCCTATTTATGGTTTGGGCTATATTATGGGGTTTTAGGAACTTGGATCATGGGCCACATTGAGTAAGCTAGCCCATTACATTTAATGTAGGTATTTTCCTTACAACAATTGAGAGAGAGTTATGATAGTAAATTTTTTTCCATAGAGGGAAATCTTTTTACTCATTTTTATTTGTTAATTCTCTACCATGTCTAGCATGATGAAGAAAAATGAAACCCAACTTCCTTCATTTTATTTTTCAAGGTAGTATGAATATCATTAGTATAATATAATTAAATAATGAAAAATACCAAAGTTATTTCCCTATCCTTTTATATTTTTTATGTTTTAAATAAAATAATAAATATAATTAATACATAATAAATAAATAAATAATAATATTAATATTTAGGATCAATTTCAATGGGTTGTTAGCACTTTCTACTCATATGCCCACCCTAACGAATTCAAGTTGATATTTTTCTAATCTAAATTCGATCCTAACTCATTCAAACTTTTATCCTATGCGAACCAAAACCCTAGATTGAGTAGGTTAGACATATCCAAGTTTCGGACTTATTTAGCCCTTTGTTTATATTATTTGTACCTAGTACATTCTTTATATTTAGACTATATTTTTCATAATTTTAGCGACCTAAATTCAATCCTAACTCATTCTAACCTGATCCCATACAAACCTAAATCTTGGGTTGAGTAAGTTAGACATATCCAAGTTTCATCTTATTTAATCTCTTACTTATATTATTTGTACCTAATGCATAAATTTTTCATAATTTTAGCTATCATATAGTTAAAATTTTCATGATATGGGGATCCTTTTTGGTGAAATTGGACGAAAGCATCCAACATGGTACATAAAGTGATATTAGACTGGAAAATGAGCCATAAGATAATTATAAATAAATAAAAATATCTATTGCAAAGAATTTTTCTTTTTTGGGTGGGAAGTATTGAATGCTATGTGCAAATCATCTAAACATCTTAAATATATGCACATGCTTTGAACCAAGAACAAAATAAATTAAAATGGAAATTGAGTTAAATATTATTTAATTTATTCAATTATTCAAAAAATAAAAATATTAAATGTAAAGCTATGAAAAAGATAAGAGTATTAATAAGAAACTTTGAATTTTTAGAATGGGGAAATATTCATTAAGGACTAATATATTAAAATAAAATAAAATAATAATAATAATAATAATAACAACAAGTTTTACATATAATTCAAATAATAATTAGAATGAAATCAATGTTAAATATGTTAAAATATAAAGAGATAATTTACAACTATTATCTACCAGGCAAGTTTATTAATTATTTAATTAATTAGGAATAAAATATTAATAATAATAAAAGAATTTATCCAAGGAATTAAGAAAAATAAAAAGGAAATTTTATTCCTAATAAAATTTTCAGTCAAGAGATTAAATATTTATACATCCTTTGCCTTTTACTTGACTACAATTTGGATAGATTGATTGGGTCGATGACTAACTCGAATCTAATCTAAATTAAGAAATAATTAACTCAAATTTAACCCGATTCGATCTTTAACCCAAGATACTTATCCAACCTCATTTCCTTAACCTTGAGTTGGTCGACTCAAGTTGGTTAGGTGTAGTTCAAAATTCATTTATATATATATATATTTAAATTTAAATAATAAATAAAATAGCAATAGAAAAAGAAAAATAAATTTTATTTTCTTAAAAATCTAAAAAGAAAATGAATATTATTATATATGATAATATATATCATAAATATTATTAAAACATTGAACCAAGTTTAGGTTAAGTTTAGTTGTCCAAACCTTGATTCAAACCTAATCCAAATTGAACCTAAATTAAGAAAGCCAAACCTAAGTTTAATCCAATGAAAATGATTTCCCAAATCCTCCAGGTTGGGTTTGGATTAGGTCAAACTAACATGTCCAAGTTGCACCCTACTGTTTACATCCAAATAAATCTATATTAATGAAAATAGTATAAGAAATTATTAGTTTAATTACAAATAAAACACAAACCACATTAATTGTGAAACTTTATGAAAGATAAATTCTTAGCCATTGATTTCATTATTAAAATGTAAAACATTGGTTGACTTGAGTATTTTGATATTAAGATTTTATTTGACTATTCTAAAAATGTTTATTTCTTTTATATTATAGTTCTCTTTCTTCCTAAATTCAATGACTTTCAAAAATAGGAACAATAAAAGTTTAATCATGGAAAAATAAAAAATAAAAAAGAAACATTTATTTGAAGTAACTTTTTCATGGGAAGATTCTACTATAACAAAGAGGTAGCACTAGTCAGTTTTTTTTTTTTTTTTTTTTTTTTTCATATTTTACCTTTTTTTTTTTTCATACTTCCATGGTATTCTCATTTTACAAATGTCCAAGTAAGATTAGATAGAAACATTTAGACTATTTTTTATTCCCAAAAAATTTGAGGGAAAACGCGAAGGAAATAAAATAGAGAGGATAAAAAAAATTGAAGAAAAATAAGAAATATATTTAAATTTAATAAACTATTTTTATACATTTCTTCAAACTCATTTTACTTATTTATCTCTATCATAGTAAAATTAAATAATTTAAATATATATAAGTATATATAAATTTTCAATTAATTTTAATTATATTTGATTTTATTTTATATTTTCTATGATGAAGCCAAATATGAGAAAACCATTTTCTTAGCAATTTTTTTTCTTTCTCTAGTATTTTATGAGAACCAAATATAGTCTAAAAATGCGTTTGAAAGTGATTTTAGGAACTATTTTTAGTCTTTATAATATTTAAAACATAAAAACTTTCAAGGGTTTTTACCTTTCTAAGTATTAAAAAAACTAAAAACAATTTTTATAATTATTATCAAACGTATTATTAGAGTGTATTTGATAATAATTTTAGAAAATGTTTATAACATTTCTAATATTTGAAAAATAAAAATTTTCAAGTATTAAAAAAGTTATAAACACTTCATTTTAAAAAAAGTTTCCAATTTTTTTATTATTTGAAAGATAATAAATGATAGAAATACTTCATAAAATCACTGTCAAACGCGCTATGCTATTTAAAAGTGCTTTCTGATACCAAAAACCATCAAATTTTCCATAAACCCAATTCCATTCAAATAGAACATCTCTTGTTAAATATATAGTATCTTAATCACATTCGTATTTTTAATTTAATAATAAATAGGAAAAAAACCTTATAACAATAACACAAAATATTATATATATTTCATAATTTATATTTTATAATGTGGTGACAAACACCACATTAAATCTAAAAATTGATAATAAAAAAAATTCTTCAATTGAACATTTTTAAAGTAAGAAATAAAATCAAATATTGGGAATATCTCAAAAAGGAAAAATAAAATGATAGAGATTAATGAGAATGAATTGAATAATGAATAGTACTAAGTAAATGGGGTAAGAAAATGAAGAGACATTATATTGGTTAAGAGTAAAATGTTAAAAATATGAAAGAAAAAATTAAGTAAAATAAAACAAAGGATTTTTATTAAATAAGGAAAATAAAAAGGAAGATTTATTTGTATTAACTTAATTAGGACATTTCTCAACTTTGAATATCATATCCATTTCAAGTATTTTATATATATGCAACCCCTTTATCCCTATAAAGGAATAAATTCAAATGAAATGAGATTACCATGAGGTATTATTTTGTATAAACAATAAATGAAAAATAAAAGACATTAATGGGGGATATTTATGAAAAAAGTTAATTCACTTAATAGTGATTTCAAAATTTTAAAAAAAAAAAAAAAAAACATTTGTATTTGTTTGACCAATTTTATTGAGAGATCTTTATAACTTTTTTTTTAATATAGAGTTAGAAAAATAGTATTGATAAAATAAAATTAAAAGAAGGGTATATTTGGGTTTATGGAAAAAATTATTTCATATTCAATAAAACTTCTATAATACTAAAATCACCGTTAAAAATAATGGCTTTGAATTCAATTTTAACTTCTACTCAAAGCCCAAAAAAAAAAAAAAAAAGCCAAAAAAAATTATTTAATCAAGTGATTCAAAGTATCGTCTTACTTTAAAGATTTATAATAAATATCCACTACTCCTAACTATATTCATATATGTTTCAATATTTTAAATGTACCGATATTCTTTATGGCCAATAATTTAAGTGTCAATATAACCCTTTATAAGTGTCAAGAACATTTTTGAAAAGAGCTAATAAGTGGGCTAGCTTTTCACATTTGTAACCGAGAATTAGCTTATATGTATGATGGTTTTAAAATATAGCTACATATGTTAGAAGGAAGGAAAAAATTTTTACAAAAGGAATTAAGTTAGAGCATATTTTGAACAAGGTGAGGAAAATTAATTATTGGGACTAGAAAAATTAAAGAAAGAATAAAAAACTTAAAGAAAAAAAGTTAGGGAGAATAATAATTTTAGGAAGGTAATAATTATTATTATTAAGAATTACAAAAATAATAAAAATAAAAAGAGATATTTAGGGTTAGTTTGATCATATTTTCTTATTTTTAAAATTTATTTTTTATCCTTTAACTTAAAAACAATTTTTAAAAACAAGTTTTAGAAAATATGATCAAACGGCCTATGTTTTTCTTTTACTTTTAAAAACTGGTCAAAACAACTCCTACTTGTTATCTAAAAATTATTCTATATTTCATTTTATTTTTAAAAATTATTTATAGAGAATAACAACCAAACGATATTAGAAATTTAAAAAAATATATTTTTTTTATTTTTAAAAATAAAAAGTCGTTTTTAAATCATATGAACAAACAGACTTTTAACTACAAATGTTTTTGGATAGGATAATAATAATTGGAAGTTACAAAGAAAACTTAAAACAAAAATAGGTGGAAGGTAAAAATAAAAAGGTAAAATCTTCACAATTTTTGTAAATAGTGTCAATTAAACCAAAATGAATGATAATAATTAATGATGTTTGACTCAGTCAATTAAACAATAAAAGAATATTTAGTAAATAAGAACAATAAAAACAATATTTATTTATAATAACCTTTTTTTATCCCAATGGTTTCCTAGAATTGAAAGTTATCTTCAAACCTCTTAAATACTTGCCACTTCTATGCCTTTTAAGAAAAAATAAATTCAAATTAGAAAAATGGAACTAATATTGAAAATTGTTCATTTAATTAAAAATAAATAAAAGACATTGAAAAAATTATTTATCCTTTTTTTCATATTTTATTTCATTATTTTAGAGTTTTTTTTTTCATTTTTTGGGAATCATTTAATTAATTAGGAATAAAATAAAAAAAATAAAAAGGGAAATTTATTTTTAATAAATTCTTCGTCCAATAGGTTTCACAACATTAAATGTTATATCCAAACCTCTTAAATATTTCCTTAAATAAATTTAAATTCAATGAAATTTAATAAATGAAAAAATAAAGACATTAAATATGAAACTTTTAGGAAAATAGATTCTCATTATGGATGATAAATTAAATTATTAATTTTATTTGACTATTCTAAAATTGTTTTTTCTTTTTCTATTCTAGTCATTTCAACCCATAAATTTAATCATTTTCAACCTTTTGAACTATAAACCAAATTAAGAAAAAAATATATATTAATTTAAAAATAAAAAAGGAAAATTTATTTTTAATATCATTTTCTTGGGGAGGTTTCTTAGCATTGAATGCCATATCCAAATATTTATTTCTTAGAAAGGAATAAATTCAAATAAAAAGGAAAATAATATTTCATTTATTTAAATAATAAATGAAAAATAAATAACATTAAATGTGAATCTTTTGAGAAAGAATATGCATTCTTAAATTTATTAAAAATGAAAAGAAAAGATAAATTTGAGGAGATAGTGGGAAGAATAATAAATATTTTTAAGGGTTACAAAAAAAATTAAAGGAAAAAAGAAAAGACAATATATATTTTTAATCTGATAATTGGAAATTACAAAGAAAAATAAATAGAAGATATGAAAATTTAATTTAGGCTGAAATGAAAAATAATTATAATATAAGAATTAGTATTGATAGTTAAAAATGTAAATAAACTTTCATATTTTTCTAGATAGAATATATTTAATTGAAATATAAGATTAATAATTCATTCAGATTTAGATTTAGTGAGTGGTCGGAAAATCAACTTAATAACTTAATTTAAGTCATTAATTAAATTACATATGTTTTATAAAATAACTTAATGGCATGATTTGAAGTAAGAAACAACTTTAAATAATAAGTAAAAATAATTAACTTATTATTAACTCTACATTTTCATTTTACCTTTTTATTCTCATTTATCTTAATTACTTGTATGATCTCTATTCTTAAGTAAAAATTAAGTAATAAATTTTAAGTCAATAACTACTTGTTTTTTGACTAAATAAAAAAAGATAAAATATTTGGTTTTTTTCTATTCAACTAAAAGTAACCTAGATATCGTCAATTAAATAGTTTAAAGTAATAAGTATTAAGTTTTATCAAACACTTTAATTAAATTATAAGTTTAATAATTAATTAAGATTTCTTTGGATGACTTTTGAGAAGTCATACGTATAAGACTCGAAGGTTATGTATAGTTCCCGAAAAATTGTTTAGGAAATAACAAAATGTAAAATAAAGTGATTTTCTCATATTTGGCTTTTTTTTTATAGAAAATACAAAAGAAAATCAAACATAATTAAAAGTAGTTAAAAATTTATAGGAATAATTAAAATAAGTCTAGAGTAGTATATAAAAAAAAATCATTTATTAGTTTAAATATTTTTTATTTTATTTTTAACTTTTCCTCTCTATTTTTTTCTTTTTTATATTTTTCCTCAAATTTTCTAAAAACCAAACCTAGCCTAAAGTAAAATATTAATTACTATGGAGTAAATATTAAATAGGTTAAAAGGAGAAAACAAATTTATTGTTTATTTAATTTGTTAATTATAAAATAATAAAAAAGGGAAAAGAAAAAAAAAACAAAACTTATCCCAAGAGTATTTATTTCTAATAAGTAATAACTTTTGTATTCCAAGGTGTTTCATTATACCATTCAATGGCATATCCAAACCTCTTGAATTCTTTCATCTCTTTTGCCTTTACAACTAAATAAATTTATATTTAATGAAAATGGTATTAGAAATTATTTATTTATTTTAAATTTTCTTCCTTAATTTCTAAAATTTATTTTAAAAGAAAAAGAATTTTTATCCTCAAAATTTATGATACGCCAAAAAGGGCAAAAGTAATAATGAATGGGGATCTTTTTTCTTTTCTTTTTTATTAAGTGGGAAAAAAAAATCAAAATGTCATAAATAAAAATGAAATTAAAAAAGGGAAAAAAAAAAACAAAAATAATAAGTATTTAATGGGGGAATTAAGGGGCATTTAATGCCGCCATTACTGAGATGACTCATTTTCTTGAATTCTTCCACCACCACTCCCTTCCAAATCCATTAACTCCATTTATTATTTCATTTAATGTTTTTTTTATTATATTTTATTATTATTATTATTTAAAATAAATAAATAAATAAATAATCAAATTATTTATTTATTTATTTCTTTTTCCATAACGGAGTTTCGTACCCTTCATCGGCTCCCGATATATAAAGGCTTCGTTCTTCCCTCTTCTAACCATTTCCACTCTCCACCTCCATTTTTAATTTTTTTTGTTTTTTGGATTTGGATTTGGATTTTTGGAATAAGAACAAAAATAAAATAAAATTTATATAATAAGAATCCTCTCTTCTTGATTCTGAGTTCCAGTTCTTCTTGATTCCGAGTTCCAGTTCTGGTTCGGAGATTTGTGTGTAATCCATGGCTGCTGACGTCACATCTGTAGTTCGGATTCTGGGCGGTTACAAGGACGACCCCGCGGTTGGGAGCGAGTCCGGGAATTCCACGGTCCTGATCACTCGGGACCTTCTCGGCGGCGGTGGTGGTGGTTTGTCGTCGAAGCTTGATTCTCAGGAGCTCGACCTCGATTTGAAGGTGCCTGATGGCTGGGAGAAGCGGCTTGATTTGAAGGTGAGTTTGTTTGTTTTTTTTTGGGAGAATTGTGGTTTCGTTGCTTTTCTCGGGAAAATTTTAGGTTTTCTATTTTAGGTATGTTTGGTGTTGGGAAATTGAGAGAAAAGAGAATAACAGAGGAGGGGAAGTTTGAAGCTTGCTTCAATAAGTTCTTGCGAATTTTGACTGGTGTAATTTTTTCCAATTTTCGTTTTTTTCCGACGCTTTTCTCAATAAAGAACGGAATATGGAGACAAAATTTTCCTTACAACTGATAATCTTAACTTTTCTCGGGCAATAATTTTTTACCGGGAAACAAACGGAAACTGTAATCCACTGAAAAAGTGATTTTTATTTTTATTTTTCCTATTTTTGCTCATCTATATCAACTGAATTATATGACTGCTACGGATACTTTGTTGATTTTTCGATTTGAAGGAACTTGTTTATTATTTTGAATGATTCTTCTGCTTGGAAATTCGGTTTCCCTTAAGCCTCCGTTTGGTTGCTGAGAAAGCCGAGAGGAAAAGAAAAAAAAAGCATCTATTTATCCAAACAGTACCTCTTTTTCTTTTTCGTAATAATTAAAAATTTCCCTTTTTGATTTCATATTTCGAAATATTAATTAATTCCATTATCACACAAATTTGCAATTTTCATGGAATTTTTACTTTTAATTTTATTTCTTTTCAGATTGTTAATTTTATTTATTTTTGCTATGTGCAGTCAGGGAAAGTCTATCTCCAGAGATGCAATTCTCCGATGTCATCCTCTTCATCATCACAAAACAAGCATCATCCAACCAATGAAACAGTGCCAACCCTTCAAGATTTGAACTTCCCTCCAAACCCTAAACCCACCCTAAACCTCTTTGAGGACACTAATTTAGACCTCAAGCTCGTGCCATCGTCCTTCAATTACCCGAGCGTGTGCACTTTGGACAAAGTAAAATCAGCTTTGGAGAGAGCTGAACGCTCGACGATCAAAAAACGATCATCCTCCATGTCCAAATCATCGTCGTCGCCATCACATTCATCATCATCGATCAAACAACCCCTAGAGGACGATGCGGTCAATGATGGCAAACCCTTGATGTCCCCGGCCAGCCTATACTTCACCGCTGGATGCCCCGGTTGCCTCCTCTACGTGCTAATATCGAAGAACAACCCTAAATGTCCTAGATGCAATTCAGTCGTTCCAACACCAGCGACCACCAAGAAGCCTAGAATCGATCTAAATATATCGATATGAAAATTTGATTTATGCTCGAATTTAAGGGTTTTTCGTTTTGTAAATGATAGAAGAAGATTAGGGTTTTAAGGATAGATTTAGACTTATTAGTAAAAGGAGAGGCACAGATGATACATGTGGAAGGGTTAATGGAACTTTTGCTGGTATGGTATGATATGGTTGGCATAAGTTTTCTTGCCTTTTTCTTTTCTCTCCTTCCTTTTTTTTCCATTCATAATTAATATTGTAACTATGTATATTTTCTGAGTGGACAAAGAGAAAATTCTAAAAATCTTAATGGGTTGATTTCTATTTGTTTTCCGAGAAAATAAATGCTGCTAAGCAAATGGATTTGGAGTGCTTCAAACAGAAAATGGATTTTTGCGCTGAACCCAACTCAAAAGAGAGAATTTTGGGTCAAAATGTTCCGGTTGACCACAAAAAAAAAAAAAAAAATGTCTTTTAGGCCCTCTTTTCAGACATGTGAGGGTCACGTTTATAATTAATGTTTCAATCCAAAAATGAAGTCACAATTATCAATTTAAACTATAGTTCTCAAAGTTTAGTTGGCCATTGAGATTTCAAATTAAAAAATGAAGTCAAAATTGATAATTGAGATTTTAATCTAATATCTTTTTTAAAAATATATATTTTAATGATATGGCTCTTATGTTAAATTTACTCTTTTTTTCGGGGTTTTTTAACTTTTGCAGTAATTTTAAAAAATAATTATTAAAAAATGGTAGTTGAGAAAATATTGATAGATCTACGGCAATTTTGGCCACATGAAAGGTGTCTTTCGAAGAGATACCTTCCATAATTTTCAAAATCATGATACATATTTAAAAAAAAAATTGAATTTAAACTAAAGGTCTCTCTTGAAGAGACATTTTCTACAATTTTAGAAAATTGGATTTATATTAAAAGCGTCTCTTGAAAAGACACTTTCCACATGACAAAAAATTCAATATGTATTAAAGGTGTCTCTTGAAGAGATACCTTCCACAATTTGACAAATTTGAATGTATCATGAATTTGATTTTAAAGTTAAAGATGTCTTTTGAAGAGAGACATTCTACAATTTTAAAAAATTGGATTTATACTAAAGGTGTCTCTTGAAAAGACATTTTCCATAATTCCATAAAATCTAATATGTATTAAAAATTGTGGAAATGATTTTAAAGCTAAAGATGTCTCTCTTCAACATAAATTCAAAATTTTCGACTGTGTATGAAAATTGTGAAAAGTGTCTCTTGAAGAGATGCTTTCAGTATAAACCCAATTTTTTTAAAATTTTTTGGGAATTGTGAAAGGTGTCTCTTGACACCTTCCATAATTTTAAAAAAATTGGGTTTATACTGAAAATGTCCCTTGAAGAGACACTTTTCACAATGTAGCCTCTATTGATGGTGGTCTTTTAGTATAAATCTAGTTTTTTGGAATTATAGAATGTGTCTCTTGAAGAGACACCTTTAGTATATATTGGAATTTATGAAATCATGGAAAGTGTCTCTTCAAGAGACATCTTTACCTTTAAAATAAATTTCATGAAACATTCAAATTTATCAAATTGTGAAGAAGAGACACCTTTAATGCATATTGGATTTTTTGTCACGTGAAAAGTGTCTTTTCAAGAGACACTTTTAATATAAATCAAATTTTTTGAAATTGTAGAAGGTGTCTCTTGAAGAGACACCTTTAACTTAAATTCAATTATTTTAAATATGTATCATGATTTTAAAAATTGTGGAAGGTATCTTTTGAAAAGACAACTTCCACATGACCAAAACTGCCGTAAATCTATAAATATTTTCTCAACTACCATTTTTTAATAATTATTTTTAAAAATTGCTGCAAAAGTTTAAAAAAACCCCTTTTTTTTTCCCCTAAAAGAGTTGTTGTGGCCCCTCGCTTAGAGTGGGAAAATGCAACAGAGTTTAGGAAAGTTTTGATTACTAGTGTTTCATTGAAACATACAAATAAATACTACCTAAAAATTTTTCTTCTAATAGTGAAAAAAAAAAATCAATATCATGAGAATAAGTATCAAATTAATTTGAGAATGAAAAATTAGATGATTCATAAAGCATCAACTTCAACACGTGGATTTTAATAATAAAGTAGTTGGATCAACCACCAAATTTATTTTCCTATCCATGCTTTTTTTTTTTTCCTCATATATGAAAATATTTTTGCCACATCATGCTTTGAAAACCTAAGTAGTTGAATGTTAAAAATTAATTTTGTCTTAAATTTCAATGACCAGAATTAATTTTTAGAGATCATTTTAGGTTCAGGCTTGAAGGGTAATAGAAGACATTAGTTTTGGGAGGAAAAAAAATTTATGAAAAAGCAAAGAAAAAATGTTAAAAGATTTTGTTTTTCCATTTTTCTTAATAACTATAAAGAAAATGTGGAAAAATGATTTTGTTAATTATTTAAGGTTTGTTTAGTAATTGTTTTTTAAAATAGTTTTAAAAAACAATTTTTGAAAACAGCTTTTTAAAATTGTTTTTGATGTTTGTAGAACAAGAGCATGTTAAGAAACTTAAAATGTTTTTTAATATTTTTAAATATGTCTTGAAAATAAATTTTACATCTAGTATTTTATTTTTAATCATTCTTCATCTTTGTATAATTATTTTTTTAAAATAGTTTTCAGAAAACAAAAGGAAAACAATAAAAAAAAATTAAAAGGTGCTTTCAAAAAACACCATATTTTTTATTTCTAAAAATTGATAACAAAAAATAGTTTTTGTTGTTAAACGTGTTTTCCTAATTTTTTGTTTTAGAGAACAAAAAACTGTTTATAAACATACCTTTAGTTTTTTTTCTCTTAACTTTTTCATGGATATCCAAAAAAAAATAATTTTTTTTCATAATTAAGAGATGAAAGTATGATATCTTGAATCAAGTTTTGTCTCAGTTAAAAATATCTCAAAATTTATTGTTCCAACCATGATACAATGTAGAAAATAAAAGGACCATGTATCTTTATATTCAATTTGAATTTCTTAGAAAATTGGCTTTGAGAAAGTGACAAGAAAAGAAAAAGGAAAATGTTAGGAATTTTTTTATGTTTGGATGTAACGGAAAAATATGATGAAAAAGATAAGAAAAATACTAAAAAACCTTGTCACTTTATTTTACCTAGATTAAGTTAGAAAAGTTTAAGAAAATTTTAATATTTTTTGCTCAACTTTTTCATAGAGAAGCGGAACAAGAGAAGAATTTTTATAAATTTTCTTTATTTTTATTTTAGTGACAAAAAAACTTAATAAAATGAAGAAAGTATGGTATAAACAAAAAATTTAGGAGCTAAATTGATAGCTAGTTTGACGAACAAGGGTGATTTTTATAATTTTAGGAGCTAAATTGAGATTAGGTTTAACAAACAAGGATGATTTTTATAATTTAGCCTATATTTTTCCCCACTAGTTTCTCCCTTACAAAATTTCAAAACAAAACATAGTTTTGATAAATTATATATAAACATTATTAGATTAGACTTTAACCATCTCATTTAAAAATCAATTGTTGCCCAATATGAGGTTCCGTGATTGGAACCCATGGCCCTAGTTCTATTGTAATTCTTGAATTGAATTTTGACCATCTCATCTAAAAACCAATTGGTGTTCAATGTGGATAGACTAACTTTTTAAAGTAGTCGACATCATACATTATAGGTTTGTACTAAGAGTTGTTATTTGGGTAACCCATCAATAGGTTTAAGAGCAATATTTTAGTCCATACCTTGATCACAAATATTGGAGTTAAATATCATTTCCAATAGTACATATATATATATATATATATATATAAATTTTTTTTGAAAAAGTGATAGTCAATCAACCATGCTTGATAACAAAAAGGAAAAATGGTCAATATTATAAACACTTTTTCAAAACCATATAGAAAAATGGTCCCAAATAAAAAATTATTGTAAAAAAAAAAATCTCATTTCTTTATACCTT
Source organism: Vitis vinifera (assembly GCF_030704535.1). NCBI lineage: Eukaryota > Viridiplantae > Streptophyta > Magnoliopsida > Vitales > Vitaceae > Vitis > Vitis vinifera. The sequence continues at coordinate 25,527,688 of NC_081823.1, read as the reverse complement.
AACTTGAAAAGATTGTTTTGAAAAACTCTTTTAAAGTTTTTTTTTTTTATAAAAAAATACTATTTTTAAAAACATTTTCAAACATCAAATTTTTAAAAACAATTTTCAAATACCAATTTTTGAAAACATTTTTCAAATACTAATAAAGTTATTTTTTTTTTAAAAAAATACTATTTTTAAAAACAGTTCTCAAACATCAATTTTTAAAAACAATTTTCAAATACCAATTTTTGAAAACATTTTTCAAATACTAATTTTTGAAAACAATTCTAAGTTGTTTTGAGTAACAACATTTTGTTTAAAAGCTCAGTCTATTCTCCATAAAGGTAGTGTATACAATGTAAAAGATCTGAACTTGTTTTCCATATTCCTAATTGTTTATCATAATATGCTACCATAAAACACCTTAAATTTGTTCTTAACATTCATCATAATTTCATAATAAATTCTCAAAAATATGTTTTGAATCCAAAATTTAACATTTTTTATTGGAGTTAGAAAAATGATATTTGTTCTAAAAAATGAAAAACTATTGTTAAAATCAATTTCCAAAAGAGAGAGTGTTTGATAAATAAATTTATTAACTTAATTTATTTTAGTAACTTAATTTAAATTATTAGGTAGATTATATATATTTGATAAAATAAGCTAATATCATAACTTAAATTTACTTTCTTTTTTAACTTTAAATATTGAATCAAAATAGTTAATTTATTCTTGTTATCAAATAACTTATTTTTTGTTATAAATATTTTGTGGTACCTTATATATCTTCAATACTTTAATATAAACATTTAATAAATAAATTCATTATTGGATATTAATAAAAATAAATATTAGTCAAAATTAATGAGGACAAATGTGTTAATTTAATGATTTAAAATAAATTTAAACTTTACAAAACTTAAGTCATGTTTGACAACTGTTTTTTAAAACAATTTTTTATTCTCTATAATAAAAATAAATAAAAAGATATATATGACAACCATAAACAAAAAATAGTATTTATTTTTAAAAACAAAAAATAAAATGTTTTCAAAGAACATCTTTGAACTGTTTTCAATTATTTTTAGTTATTTTCTAAGGGCTGGTTTAAAAAATAATTATACAATTACAAAGAACAATTCTAAGTAAAGCTTTACAAATAAAATTTATTTTTAAAACACATAAATTAATAATATTTTAAGTTTCCATACACTTTTATTCTAAAAAATATCAAAAAATAGTTTTGAAGAATTATTCTTCAAAACTATTTTTGAAAACACTTTCCAAAACCTAATATAAATATTAAGTAATACAACTTAAACATAATTTAATTTAAATTGACTTAAGTGGTTAAGAAATTAGTATTGAATTTTAAAAAACACCCAAATTCTTTTGTAACATTTTTTTTTTTTTTTGTCACACATGAAACATGAAGGGCAGAGATGGCAACAATTTAGAGTTTGCCCAAAGTTCATATAAATGTGTATTGTGAAGAACCCAAAAAGTTGTTGATGAGTATTAATAGAAAGGCCATTAAATTCAGGTTGTGACTTGTGTTGATGCCTTGGAATTCTCAGAGATTGGGCAACCTTGTAATGTGGATCTCCCTCCACCTACTCTTTTTGTGGAATATAAAAGGTATTTAATTGAAATTAAAAAAAAAATGGTTGAATTCCATAAATATTTGAAAAGAGCATTTACCTGCACTTTGATCAAAGGATGTGTCTTATGGTTGCTTTAATGGATTTTATTATGGCATTTACTTGAGCTATTGAATCATATACCTAACACCCATTCAATGAAATATTAAATACTTTTATTGTTTTCTAAAGTTGACTACCTACCTTCTCATACCACTTTAATGCTTATTTTCTCAACCAATTTTATTAATTTTTGTTTTCTCTATTTTCTCAACCAATTTTATTAATTTTTGTTCTCCCTCTCTCTCTCAATCTATCAATCAATCCGTCAATACTTATAAAATATATAATATATTAAAAAAATTAAATTTAATAAATCATTTTTACGTATTTCTTTAAACTTATTTTTTCTTTTATATATAAAAATTAAATAATTAGAAAAAGTATAAGATATTGTTTGTTTTTTATTTTTTATTTATTGAAAACAACTTCTTTTCAAATTTCAAATTGCTTGTTTTTTTTTTTTTTTACTTTTTTGTCAAATTGTTACTTATTTTAAAAAAAATTTATTAAATAAAAAAATAAAAATATTTTTGTTTTTTCTTGATGGTAAAAGTAATTTGTTGGGGTTTTTTTTTTTGCTTCTTAATATTTAACAGAAATAAAATATTAAAAAATAAATAACTTAATACTTAATATTATTAAGTACTATTTAAAATTAAGTAAAAAAAAGCTTGATGAAAGTTGATATAAAAAAAATGGTATTCTTTGACATTTGGGTTTTGATCCTGAGAAATTAGCATGTAAAGCGTCAGATTTTATAATTTATTTTCTAAATTTATAGAATATTGATTTTTTTTTAGTATAAAATACTATTTCAACCAATTTATAGAGAAGTACTTCATTTTTTTCCTAGTCAAATTTAAGAATTGAACTCTAATGCCAACTTATGGAGGGTATCACTAAAACAATGTTTTTAATTTTTATAAAGATTAAATATATTTGATAATTTTAATTTATTTATTTATTTTTTTAAAAATGATTATAAAATTATATAGCAAACAATAGAAAGATTTTTAATATTATATGAAACAAATTTTCTAAATTTTTTTATAAAATTATATGTTATATCAACGAATATATTAAAGAAACAAATCAACAAAATTACCTATTTATCGAATTATTTTTCTTTTTAATAACATCTTTTTTAATAAAATATACGAATTGGACTCGAAAAGTCTACGAAAAAAGGCATATCGTTCGACTGTCACCCAATTAGGGCAATTCAAACTTTTTTTAAAAAAAAAATAACCTAGAGATTAATTAGAATAATATGAAAAATATTCCAAATGCCATTGCTAGCTACTCTTTGAAAAAGTAATGACAAATCATTAATTGTGACATTTATTCATGCTGAGCCTCAAGGACCTAGACACTTAAATGGTTCCATCATGTACTAGTGGTAGAATATAATTGAAAGGATAAAAGGGTATAATTAAAAGCATAAATATAGTTGAGTCCCATAAATGATTGAAAAGAGCATTCACCTAAATTTTGTCAAAGGATGTATTTTTATTAGGGTATTTATTAGACCAATTCATATATATACCTAACATGCAATAAATGATCAATTTAAACTTTATTATATTGCCCTTTAAGTCACCTACCAACCCACTAACTTTTAATATGAGATATTTGCATATATTCCTTAACTTTTTCCAACCAAATATTAATTTTCCTTTAAAAAGAAAAACAATATATAAAAAAAAATACAGCAAATTTTTTATTGAAGATAATTATGATATTTTATAATTTGTATTAAATAAAAATTTGATTCTTATATCATATATAGGGAAACGTATAGGTGTTCCTACTTTACCAAAAGGTTCAGAACATCTATAAGTATTTAAGATCTTAAAAATTCTCTTTTCAAAAAGGCAGGTCAACATGAATATTATTGGATTTGAAAACATTTTTCAAGAACCAATTTTGAAGTTTATATAAAATTATATTTTCAAAAAGATGATATTATTATGAAAAATGGCATAATTTAGAAATTATGGACTAATTTCATAATTGTTTTTTAAAACAATTGTTGAGAACAATTTTTAAAAATTGTTCTTCGGTCTTTTGTAAAATAAAAGTCTATTTAAAAACTTTAAATATTTTTACCATACTTTTAATATTTTAAAAATATTTTTTATATCTAGTGTTTTATTTTTAATTATTTTATTTGTTTGTATAATTATTTTTAAAATGGTCATAAGAAAATAAGTGAAAATAATATAAAATAACTAAAAGGTTTTCCTCTAAAAACATTATATTTTTTGTTCGAATAAAAAAAATAGTTTTAACTATTAAACATATTTTTCTTTTTTCTTTTTTTTTGGAGAAAATAAATTTTTTCTCAAAAATAGCTGTCAAAAGGGTCCGACTTTTCTTTTTTATATTTTTAATTTTTTTTAATACAAATGGTGTGAGACAAAAGGCATTTGGTGATGGAAAAAATCATAAGGCATTTGATAATTTAAAAAAAAAAAAAAAATCATAATTTCATCATGTGGTTTTTGTTAGTTAGATTTGGTCAAATTTGGACATTTTGGGTGATGAGAGATGTTTACAAGTTACAACTAAAAAAACCGACTTTTTCATGACTTGAGACTTCAAAATTTTGAACTTTTTTTCTAAAAAAAAATAAAATTAATTTTTCAATGGGTAGGTGAGTTATAGTCAAGAGGAGTTAGATTGAAGAAAACTTCTACAAAGAAAAATTACTTTGAAAAACATACATCCCAAATTTTCAAAAGAAAGCTTGTAAGATAACACTCTCTAGCAAATCTTTTAAAGATAAAAATTTTAGACTAATAAATAGTTTAATATTGTATTAGAATTTTAATTTTAATATGATGGCTTTGATTCATGGGTATCAAAACTCGGAATAAAAATCATTTTTTAATAATGTAATTAAATTAAATATATGAATTGAGGATGCCATTCTAATATTTGATTAATAGAGATTTGAGATTCATTTATGCTATATTTGGTTTTTGAAAATTTTGAGGAAAAATGTGAGGAAAAGAAAAAGTGAAAGAAAAAAAAAAAGGAAAATAAAAGATGCATTAAAAATTAATAAATTATTTTTATATATTTCTTTAAATTTATTTCACTTATTTTCCTTTATTATATAAAAATTAAGTAATTTTAAAATGTATAGATTTCTAAATAATTTTAATTATATTTGATTTTTATATATATTTTTCAAGGTAAAACCATGAGAAAAAAATCATTTTCTTTAGTTTTTTTTTCTCTTTCCTTAATGCTTTCCGGAACCGATTTTCTTTAGCCTTTTTTTTTTATTTTTTTTAATGCTTTCCAAAAATCATACACAGCATCAAGATTTATTTCTAATATAGCAATTAATGGAAATATAATTTTTTTTAATTAAAATTAAAATTTAATCATAGAAAAAGTTTTCACAAACAAATATTTAGATATTCTAAAACACATGTACATCCATATTGTATATAATCAGGAACTATTTTTTAAAACCCAATAAAAACTTTTGAACATGTTTGGGTGATTTTATTGAAGGTAAGAGAAAAAAAAAATGTTTTTAGACTCGGAGTGTATTTGATAATAATTTTAGAAAACATTTCAAATCTTTTTAATACTTGAATGATAAAATCTTTAAAGTATTAAAAATGTTAGAAAAGTTTCCTAAAATTATTGTCAATCAAGCTCTAAAATCATTTATAAAATGTTTCTTTAAAAAAATACTATAAGTGATTTTCTAATACTATAAACGATTTTTCAAAATTTTTTAAGTGTTTTTTAAATTTTATCAAAATATATATTTTTTTTCAGAAACACTTTAAGCTAAATAACTATATCTAGTTCCTGAAAATTACCAAAGAAAGAAAAAAAAATGTTAAGAAAAATTATTTTCTCATATTTGGTTTCATTATGAAAAATACAAAAGAAAATCAAATATAATTAAAATTAATTAGAAGTTTATATTTTTTAAATTATTTGATCCTTATACAATAAAGGAAAATAAGTAAAATAAATTTGAAAAAACATATAAAAGTAATTTATTAACTTTGAATTTATATTTTATTTCCTTCGTTTTTTCTTTCCTTTCACTTTCTCTCTATTTTCTTTCCCTCACATTTTCCCTCAAAATTTCCAAAAACCAAATATAACCATAAGCACTTCTTAAAATCATTGTCACTACTTCGTGATTTAGCATATAAACTAAGCTATTTAATTTTTAATCAAAATTTTTATTGTGCTAGATTTTTAACTTTCACTTCAAAAATAAGAAGCTCTCTTATATTTTGAAAGTTAGAAGCACTTTTTCTTATATTAAGATCATGTTAAATTGTTTTCGCTTTATAAGAGAGTTTAATTAAGAAATAATGATAATACCAATATTATTCTTTTGAATTTGGGACTTTAATTTTAGGTACCTAATTTAATTTAAGCAAATTAAATTCTTTTTGGTGTACTCCACACTAAAATTTGGATACTAGTACAAAAATATGTATATCTATGCTTTAATGAGAGTATGGGTTCAATAAATTGATGCATGTTTATGTTATGGAAAACGTGTTTAATAATATATATTTTTTAAAACAAAACAATCTTTAGAATAGCTTAAGGCTATGTTTGGTTCCCAAAAAATATTAGAAAAAGAAAAAAAATGTAAAGAAAATGGTTTTATCATATTTGGTTTCACTATAAAAAATATAAAAAAATAAAATATAATTCAAACTAATTTAAAATGATTAATCTTGTTATAATAGAGATAAATAAGTAAAATAAGTTTGAAAAAAATTTAAACCTATTTTTTTTTCACTTTTTTTTTCTTTCTACTTTCTCTATTCTCTTTTTTTTTTTTTTCATGTTTTTTATTTTTATAAATTTAAGCACTCTAATAATTAAATACATTAAAGGCAAGCATATCCATTATTATTATTTTTGTTTTGTATTAAATTTTACTTCTACTACTAAATAGGTACACAATGACGAGTTAATTTTTTTCCCATATACATAAAATCATACATTCATCTTTACAAATCTTAAATCACTTTTGAAAAACTAAATCTATGTTTGGTTCCCAAAAAGTATCAAGGAAAAAAATATCAAGAAAAATGATTTTCTTATATTTTCTTTCATTATAAAAAATATAAATGAAAATTAAATATAATTAAAATTATTTAAAAACTTATGGATTTTAAAATAATTTAGGCAATGTTTGGTTTCCGAAAAATATTAGGGAAATAATAAAAAATGGTAAGAAAAATTATTTTTTCATGTTTGGTTTTACTATAAAAAATGCAAAAGAAAGTTAAATATTATTAAAATTATTAAGAATTTTTTTAAAAATTATTTAATCTATATGTAGAAGAGTTAAATCCATACTATATAAAAAATAATTTATTGACTTTAAATTTATTTTTTATTTTTTTTGTTTTTTCTTTTATTCTATTTTTTTTATATATATTTTCTTCTAAATTTTCTAAAATCAAACACAACCTTAATCTTTATATAATAGAAGAAAATAAGTAAAATGAATTTAAAGAAATATGTAAAAATATATTATTGACCTGGAATCTACTTTTTATTTTTTTTATTATTTCTTTCCTTCTAATTTTCTTTTTTTTTTTTCCTCATATTTTTCAGAAACCAATCATAACTTAAATATTTTTAAAATTTTAAATTTTATAAGAGAGTTCAAAATGAGTTTCTAGAATGAGTTTTTAGACATGTCTAAATAATCTCACCAAAAGATCTTGTCTTACAAACTCTTTTGATCTCAAGGCTACTACCGATTCCTTACCTGTTATCCTAACGTCATGTATGATTGCAGAGTAGTTTGGAAATCCCTTTGTGTAGGGACCCCTCCCCCTTATGACATGTGGCGCGCATCGCTATCCGGAGCAACTCCATCCGGACTCCTCCAAGAGGACACGTGGCGCACTCCCCTATCCGGACCCCTCAGGGAGAAGCACATGACACTCGCGAACATCACATCCGAACGATAACATATCCTTATCCGGATATGTTGTCCGGATCATCAACTAAAGTGAGCAAGCCTTGCTACGTCATTCCGACAGCCTGCCACAGCCCACGTTCCGCCGCTTGCAGAGCGAAAGGACAGGAATGATGGCAAGTCGCTCCCACGATCTCTGACAGCCGCCTTTAGGGTGATGATGGCCCTGCCACCACCTAGAGGCATCATGACGAGCAAAAAAGTCTTCCCACCATTAAAGAGGGAGGCAGAGCTTCTGATACTATATAAAAGGACCTTCACACAAGGAGGAAGGTAAGCTGACTATCCCTGGAAAAGCCTGATAACTTAATCTCTTGAGTCATGGCTAACAAAACAATCGAAGGGTGTGTCCGGACATCTTTTGCAGGGAAGACTGAACCAAAACTCAATCTTGGTTGAAAGCGTACGTCCACTTAGCAGCTACGTGGATCATTGGGACGCAAGGCCTCAACACTTTGCAGCTTCCTGGACGTTCATACTTTATTATGTAGTCTTTCAATTACCATATAGTTTATATAATCAAGGCTATAGGTCATCGGTTGTGACGTTCACGAACAGTCAACCCCTCGGATTTTTGAGTTCTTGGCCTCTATTCACACTTACACATTAAATGTTTGTGTGGATAGCTGGGGTCTATGGCACGACGAAGCTTTGCGACTATGCCATTCTTGGCTAATATAAAATATTTAATTAATATAAAAAGGAAATATTTTTACCTCTTAGAGATGTAGGTGTAGGAGTTGTTTTATGTTTAATTAAATTTTCATCATATCGATATCGCCCCTTTGAAATTGTAGCTAAAGCTTCAACTTCAAGTTGTAACCAAGTCAAATACAAAGGGTTGTCTCAAATGAAGACTTATAACGTTATTGATACGTTGGTTTGACACCTTCAACATGTACAAGTATTATAGTGATTATAATCCCAACTTGGACTCATAAATAATTAAATTATTTTTTAAAATAAGAAAAAGAAAAAACAACTTTTAATGTTGCCCAGGTCAAAGGGTTTGATTTTAAAAAAATAGTCCCCATTACATGAAGTAGTATTTAAAATAAAATAAAAAATTATCATTTTTTAATAAGAATGCCGATGGTCTCACACCAATCAATACCTCATAAATTCAAGATATCAACAATGGAAGGTTCCTATGTTTATTCTGACCGACTAGCTATTTTGGCAAGTGACATTTTTTTAATTATAATTCACATATTCATATACTAATTTTATTTTAAATATTTTATGGAAAATTGGATAATTTCTAAATATAGTAATTTGTGTAATTGGATAATTACATACATGTGAAAAAATGACAATTAATTCTTTAGGCTATCTTTGAATCTTGGAAAATAAGAGCAATAGTATAAAAAGAAAAAAAGAACACTTCTATTATTTATAATATAAAATAAGAAGAAAGATAAAATATAATTAAAATAATTTAAAATTTTCTTCATTTCTTGCAAAAAAAAAATATGGTTGAAGAAAAATTTATTAAGCTTAAAACCTTTCTTTTCTTTCATTTTTTTCTCTTTTCTCTTTCATCCTTGTTTTTTTTTTTTTTTTTTTTCATCTCTTCCCCATAATATTTTATTGCATTTTTCATATCATAATCATATTTGTACTTGACATATATTTTAGTAACATTAAACAAGAGCATTAAAAACATAATTTTCTTTAAAACGCGGTTAAAAACATTCTTTAAAATCAAGCAAATTCTAAAAATAATATCAAAAAGTGTCTTTTAACAGCAAAGAGTAACAGTTCAAAAATAATATAAAAAAGTGTCTTTTAGCACAAAAGAGTAACCGTTCATTTAATAGCATTAAATACATACATTCATTCATCAATGTAAAAATTCAAACACGCCCATAACTATTGAAAAAAAAAAAAGAAATATAAAAAAATAAAAAAGAAAGAAAGGAACCATGAAAACATCATAACAAACTATAGGCAATGAGGCCATAAAATACTATGGAGAAAAAGGGGAATGAATTCCTATTAATGGGCTACCTCCTTTGTTGGCTGATCGATCAAAGTTCATCTAGATTCCAAAAGAGAGTTATTGTTCTAGACAACTTAGTTTTGCTTGTCCTCATAATAACAATAAAGTCTACAGAATCTTTAATGCATGGCCTTTAATTTTTATGGTTGAAGAATAAAACTTGATGTGCCAATCACAACTTCTAACTAATTTCTAAGAAATAGAGTATGCCATAACTTCAAATCTATATAGACTATTTATGTGTTAGGACACCATCAAATGGGCCACCCCTTCTAAAGTAGGCAATTTCCAAATTTAATAGGATGCTTTTTATCCCATACTTACACTGATCTCTTATACGTGTACTAAATTTATTAATTGAGAATTAACTATACTAATTGGACCACTTAAATTTCCATTTGATGGAAGAACATGCACAATGTTATAATTAATATAGAATTATTAGATTGTGAAACTTATCGTATCATTATGTAACTTAAAAAATCGGTTTTAAGAACATGACTCACTTGAATCAATAATTGAAAATGGATCTAACTTGATAATCATTATGATAATTAAAGTTTTATGACTTAATTTCACTTGGGCTCGTGAGCAAAGACTAGGTCATACCTAAAATTATCGGTCCTTATTGAGTAGACCCTTATATTTTATATTGTTTTGTTTGTTATACCAATTGATTAGTAACAATAGTGATTATTTAACATTTTTCTATTATGAAGCTTAATTATATATACTTCTTCTTTTTCAAGATTTGAATGTCAATTAAATTAAAAAATACCCTTAGTTCTATTGAAAAGTACCCTTGGTTTTATTGAAATAATGATGGTTATTTAGAGCTTATATGGGAACTATTTTTTAGAATAGTTTTTTGTTCTCTAGAATAAAAAACATAGAAAACAAGTTCGATTTTCTATTTTTTGTTCTTAAGAACAGAATACAAGATATTTTCAGATAACATTTTTTAATTATTTTCCATTGTTTTCATTTATTTTCTAGGGGTCATTTTAAAAAATAATTATATAAACATATAGAATAATTAAAAATGAAATACTAGATATAAAAATTATTTTTAAAACATGTTTAAAAATATTAAAAACAGATTAAAAACATTTTATATTTTCAAATAAACTTTTGTTATACAAAAATCAAAGAACATTTTTCAAAAACTGTTCATAAAAACTATTTTTCAAAATTGTTTTCGAAAACAGTTACTAAGTAAATTCTTAATTTTTTTTTAATAAATTTATTAAAAAACTATTCTTTATTAAAAAAGAAAAAAGAAAAAAAAAACCTATGAAATATGTTTTGAAATTAAAAAAAAATGTTGTTTGTTCTTACCAAAAAAAAAAAAAAATTGTTTCTAACAAATAATTACATTTGGAGCTAACAAAACTTTTTTCTTTGAGTTTGAAGTTAGCATATGGCATTTTTTATTTTCCAAGACTTGGATCCAAGTCACTTTACCATGCTTTGTGGCATAACTCCATCATCAAATATGTATTTTCCCATATTTTCTAGAGAACATACTTTTGAAATGTGATGTCATTGCCATGAAATACAATGCAAGCTTATCTTAACAGCTAAGGTGTGACCAATTCTAATTAATTACTTAATGGTTTTCTTGTACAACCCGACTTATTGCATGTTAAGAATAAGTCTACCATATATAAAAATTTGAAAGTCATTAAATGTTTGTTTAGTCAACATCATTCTACCTAATCACCTTAAATTAATGATTATAATCTATATTTTAAAGGTCTAAAGCTCACCAACTAATCATCTTCCCATCAATTAATATTTTATTTGATTTTGAGTAATATCATCCTCCATGACTATGTTTTTATATCAAATAAAATAAAATGGGATGAAATTTTTTGCTTCATCTAAAAGCAGGTTAAAAACCATACTTAAATATTGATTTTTTTTTAAAGCCAATTAGATTATGGAAAGTTGGAGAAAATAGTGTTTATTTTTTGGCGGAATGAATTTATTATTAATAGGTTCAGTTTAATTATATTGAAGAAAATAATGTTTATTTTTTTGCAGAATGAATTTATTATCAATAGGTTCAGTTTAGTTATATTGGTTGCTATTAACATATTACTTTTAATTGAATAAAAAAAGTCAAATATTTCAACTTTTTCTATTTAACTAAAAAACAAACATTAAAAAAAATAGAAGAAGAGAAAGATTGAAGGAAAATAAAAAATTAGTGTAAACTCAATAATTTTTTATATTTTTCTTTATTATCCTTTTTCCTCTCTTATTTAAGAAAAAAACAGTTTAAAAATATATAAATTTTAAAATCATTTTCGTAAGATTTATGGAAATCAAACATATGAATTTGAGATTTTTTTTTTATTCCATTTTTCTTTGTTTTTTAAGCACGTTATGTTATCCACCTAAAACAAAGAAAAAGTGATGAAGTTAAGCAATAGGATAGTCCTACCTATTTTATAATTTGTGTTTTTTATTGATTAATTTTATGATCCAACAATAATTAATTCTCATTTTAAATTTTAGTTAGGAGTGAACTTCTTGAATAGAGCAACATGCTCATGGTTGCAAAGATTGTTACGTTTTATCCATATTGTCAAATGGGTTTTGTTGAATACAATTATTTTCATTCAAGAACGCTTTTATGACTTATGATATTATATAAAATGAGCATAGATTGATTTTAAAGCAATTTTTTCTTAGTTTTTCAACAATGTCCCATCATTTAATTTTTAATTAATAATTGACATGTCCAATAGTAATTCGATGGAACCTAATATCTAACACTTCATCAACCTTTACCACCATCATTATGATTGATGCATATATATGTAACATCGATACCTCAACTGCCACCATTGATTGTAACGTATCATGTGACTTTTGTGTACGAATTTCCATAGATCGAAAGGATATTAAGGATTTAAAGTCACCATAACATTAGGATGTGACCCATTTAGGGTTAAAAGTTTTCATTGATTAATTAGGTTCTCCCAATCCATCAAACCCTAATTTATCTATTGCGTTTAACAAGCTCTGATCCAAAAGTGAAAGAGACGTCATTCAATGCTTTTGGTTTGGTTCACATCATCATTTAGATTAGTTCAACTAAAACAAAGCTCTTATATTTATTATAGTCATGGAATATATGATGCTTGAGCCACTTCACATCAACACTTGAAAGGTCTAAACCAATAATTAATTAATGGGCCCATTGTTGTTTACTTGTGTGGCTTCCTCTATTTTTTTGGGTCCATCATTGATCAACTCTAATAAATAAGTGCTTTGAAGACAAGCTCCTATGACTCTTGATGGTGTTTGTAGAAGTTTTTCCTAACGTTCACATCTATGAAAATTGAAAAATAATAAAATAAAATGGTGGGCCAATGGGCCTAATTAAGTTTTCTATGGGCTTAGGATGAACCTTAGGATTATTTTGAAGGCAAAGGCCACTATCACAACAGTATTTAAAAGGTTTAAAGACCAAGAGAAATCATTATCTTAGTGAATTTATTAATTTATTAATAAATGAATAATTTATTAATTCATCGATAAATGAATATTTATTAATTTGGAGAGAGTATTACTTGTATTTGTATAGCTTATAAATATAAAAATAATGGTTATGGTTAAAAGTTAATACATAGAAGTTTGAGGGTCTATTTGAGAACATTTTCAAAAAAAAATAATAATAACTTTTGAGAACAATTTTCAAAAATTGCATTTTGATGTTTTCTATATTAAAAGTTGATTTGAGAACTTGAAATGTTTTTAATCCATTTTTTGTATTTTTGAATTTCAATCACATTTCATATTTGCACACTTTTTTTTTTCTTAGACAACTATTTAGAACAAGTTTTCTAAAAATTGTTTTCTATTAAAAAAAATATCAAACATGGTTTTAAATCTGGAAAACAATTTTTTATTTTTAAAAACTATTCCCAAATAAGCTCTAAGAGAATGCGAAAAAAGAATAGATGATTATCAATAAAATATAAAGACCTGTAAAAAGAATATGATATCAAAACTTAATATCCTTAAAGATAAGAAATTTCATATTTGTCATGGTCTCGATAAAGAATTAAATTAAGAAAAATAAAATTTGTAAATGTTACTCAATACTGTATCATGAATTTTTGTTTGAAAAATTATTATCTCGTCTACCAGGTTATTAATTTAGTACACTGACCTGAATTTGGACCAAAAAAGTTTTCGACTATATTTTGTGAGCCTATCATCGTATAATACTCTATCGAACCAGGTTTTTGAGGACTTGGTTTTGAAGCCTTCCATGGTTCTTGGTTCAATAGAATTTATGGAAGTTTTTCCTAGAGTTCACATTTATGAAAGAGGAAGGTAATAGGCCCAATGGGCCTGAGTTTGTTTCATATGGGCTTAGGACAGGTCTTAGGTTGACTTTGAAGGCTGAGTCCCAAGAGTGAACCCTAGTTTATGCCACTATCACAACACTTGAACCGTCTAAACAACAATTAATTAGTGGGCCCATTATTTTTTTCATGTGGCTTCTATTTTTCATGGGCCTATCATTGATGGACATTACAAACACTAAGGTTATGTTTGGTTCTCCGAAAATACTAAGAAAAGAAAAAAATGTAAAGGAAAATGATTTTTTTATGTTTGGTTGTCCTATGAAAAATATCAAAGAAAATCAAATATGATTAAAACTAATTAAAAACTTATGTATTTTTAAATTATTTAATCTTTATATTGATGAGTTAAAATAAATAAAATGAGTTTGAAGTAATAAAAAAAATAATTTATCAACTTTTAATCTATTTTTTTATTTTCCTTCACTTTTTCTTTTCCTCTGTTTTTCTTTTGTATTTTCTTTCCTTTGTATTTTCCTTCAAATTTTCTGGGAACCAAACATAGCCTAATAATTTTGATTTTTGAAGACTTCTTTATAGGTTCCTATGGTTCTCGGTATAGAGTTTACACAATTTTTTCTTCAAGTCTACATCAATGAAAGAAAAACAAAAAAGCAAAAAGAAAGTGGGCCTAATGGGCCCAGTTTAGATGACAATTGGGTTTCTTTTGAACACCAGGCCTATGAGTGAATCCTAGCTTTAGCCATTAGGGATGACAAAGGGGTGGATTTTTTTGGGTATCCATCCCTAATGGAAAGGGTTTGAAAATTTTTTTAAAACCCGAGACGGGTTTGGGGCGAGTTCGGGTATTGCCTTGTTCCGTCCTGTCTTGCCTCGATTATATGTAAAATTAATGTTTAAAATTAATTTTATTTAAATTTTATTTTACTATTTTTAATATATAGATAATAATAAAAAAATATATTTTTTTAATAAAATAAGTTATAAAAAAATATAATAATTTAATTATTTATAAAATATATTTATTTTAATTTAATTAAAAATTTTAAAAGTAATTTTAAAAAAATTAAAAAATTTCAAAAAAAAAAAGTTAAATGGGGCTAGATGGGGCAAATACGGGAATTTCTCATACTCAACCTACCCTACCCCACTCTGCTTCATTTAATTTTTTAAATAGGATCGAAATGAGAATTATTTTGAATAAAAGGGGTGGGGTTGGGATGGGGGCAACCCGTCCTGAAACCTCCCCCTCCCCTTCTTTGTCATTCCTATTAGCCACTATTATAACAACACTTGTAATCCATTCTACAATATTTAAAAAAAAAAAACACTTAAGAAAATAGGTATTTGAGACAATTTAGAAAGTATATTTAAAAGTTGAAAAATCACTTGTAGAGTTTGTTTGATGGTGTTTTTAGAAAACATTTCTAGTATAAGGAGTGTTTTTTCTATTAAAAAAAATCTTTAGAAAATATTTCTAAAAAATTGAAAAATTATTTGTAGTATTTTCTAGAGAAGCATTTGATAATTGATTATTCTAAGAGTGTGTTTGATAGTGTTTTTCGCATAAGTGATTTTAATAAAAATGTTTTCTCTAAAAATGTTTTTAGGAAAATCATCTATTAAATGTTTATCCAAAGAGCATTATAAATTATTTTTTCATCTTTTTAAAAAACATTTTCCAAATTTTACCAAATGTTTGATTTTTCTTCCAAAATACTTTTTATGTAAGAAGTGTTTTCTAAATGCATTACAAAATGAACTCCAAAAATATTTTCAAATGAACACATTTCTTAAAAATACCTTGAACAAAGATACTATCAAATGCATTGAGAATCACTTAAAAAGGTAGTCTTCTCTCATACACTTAAAAAAAAAAACGTACTTCAACTCCAAATACCACGAATCACACTCTTGAAAGGGTTAAGAGTGTGTTTGACGGTTTTTTTTGTAATGACTCACACCCATGCTCAATCATGTAGTTATTGTTTGTTTTGACCCAAAGGGTTCCTCGCAGTTTTAAAACGCATCTACATGGTTAAAAGAAACTTATATTTATATAACATCGGTATAAAAACATTTTCATTGTATCTCATGAAATTATAGGGCCAAACAAACAAACACCTCTTACTCTCATACTGGGTATATGAGATCAACTCAAATACCATTTGTAAAAATCTATACCCAACTATATAAATATTGTCTGCTTTAAATTTAAATGGGTCTCATGACTTTAAATATATGTGTATATGGTTAAGAGGAAATACATATATAACATAAACTTTATCTCCTATCCTATGTAGGATATCATAAACTCAAAATATTCTTAGTGAAAGGATTTTATCTTAAAGTGCTTTTAGAAAAAATTTTTAAAAAGTATTTATAAAAAGAAAAAAAAACATTATAAGTAATTTTTAAATATAAATAATTTTTCAAATTTTTTAATTTTTTTTACAAATACCTATTTATTTTTTCAAAAATACTTTTTGGTTAAAAGTATTTCCTATAATGAGTGTCCAATAGACTTTAAGTAAACAATTAATTAATGGCCCATATTTGTTTGATTATATGGGTGATTTTATTTTTCATGGGCCCACCCTTGATCCACATGTCAATCATAACAAATGACAGTTTTGGAAACCGCTTTTGAGGATTAATGTGGTTCTTGATTTAATAGAGCTCGTAGAAGTTTTTCAAGTTTACACCTTTAAGATAAAACAAAATTTGGATGGGCCTAATGGGCCGAATTAGTTTGTGTGAGCTTAGCCCATTTCTTATTTGATTGGAATGGGCCTTGTGTTTATTGTGCAGGCTCCATAACTTGAAAGTGTAAGGTTGGGCCAGGATCTTTCAGGTCCAGGCTGAGCCCAAAGCCTACTCATGGGTTAAATCTTTCCTTGTAAGGTCTGAGCCCAACCCAACTAATTTTATTTTACAAATATTTCAAAATTCGAATAAATAGGGATGACAATGGGACTAGTTCGGACGGGTACCCTAACAAATTTATTCAAAATAATTTTCATCTCCATCTGATTTTAAAAACTAAACAAGGTGAGATGGGGCAAACATGCGAATTCCCGTACTTGGTCCACCTGTTTATTAATTAATTAATTATATTAAAATAAATATATTTGATATATAATTAAAATATTATAATTTTTTATAACTTATTTTATTGGAAAATATTTTTTATTATATATATATATATATATATATATATATGAAAAATAGGGAAATAAAAATTAATTTTCTATATGGTGTTTTTAAAAAATACTTTTAATATAAAAAGTGTTTTTGAAAAATTAGTTTAGACTGATTTTAATACATCATCGTTTATTTATTTATTTATTTATTTATTTTTTCAATTATAATTATCATATTATTATTAAAATTTTAATTTACTTTCAATTTTAAACATAAGCTAACACGTGAGACAAAAGCTGTCTCAGTAAACCCTAAACCCTCCAACTTCCATTCTGAAGAAGAAAGCATTCAAGCTCATCAGTTCTCTCCATCTCAGAATCTTCTTCTCGATTTTTCTCGAAGCTTCCATCTAGATTTCTTTCATGGGAATGATGGGAAAGGAGAGAGGGATGGGGAAGAAGAAGAAGAGGCAGAAGATTATCCTGCCGCCGGATCTCCCACCAGAGATTCCCGAGGATGAAGTCGAAGTTTCCGATGAGGATTTGCAGTTTTTCGATGAGAATCGAGACTACGCCGGCTTCGTTTCCACTTTGGACACTCATTCGATCACTAGGTCTGTTACCTCAATCTCTTTCTCTGTTTTCTCGTGATAATAGGGTTTTGATTTTTTTTTTTTATGTTGATTTTCTTCTAATACAACGTGGAATTTGAAGTAAAATTTGGGTTTTGGAATTACTTTTTTCCAACTCAAGTTTGTGATTTGGGAAGTTTTGAGTTGTGTGAGAATTGGGTTTGGGATAAGCATTTTCTTTACATTTGGGAAGTTCGAATTGCTCTCTCAATAGACAGCGAAATTTAAATTGAATTTGGATATTGAAATTATTTTCAGAACTTCGCTTGAAAATTGGATTTTAATTGTGAAGATTTTTTTTTTTTTTTTAAAAGGACAGGGGAAATTTAATTGTATGAATGTATGGGGAAAAACTATTATCCAACAGCATAATCATGATTTGGGATAAATGGAAATGAATTTTTTTAATTATTGTGGCTTATTAAATAATAATATGAATTATATTTATATGTGCAAATGTGTTTACTGGTTGGGTTAGAAATTCGAGGAATGTGTTTTTCCGGAAATGATTCCATAATGCAATATATAAATGCTCACCATTTTAGAAAAGCTTACATGACATGCCACTGAGTAAGTTGGACAAACAATTCTGTAAAATTTTCATTTCCATGGAGATTTCCCTCTTGAGGCATTTAGGTTCCATTTGGATTATGAAAGGTATGAGGAAGGGTAGGTGCCAAGAAAATGAGGGAAAAACAGGGTTGAAAAGATAAATAAAATTAGAACTGAAAACAAGCTTAAACTCAATAACCTTTTTCTACCATGCGTGAGGTATTTTTATTTTTTTCCCTTACTATTACTTTTCAAGATCCAAGTGAAACATTAATGAACTTTATTTATATACAAAGGCATGTTTCACGTGTTGCCAATGTGAAAGAAGATGCTTTGGAGGCTTTATATGAGAGGCGGTTGAAGAAGAAGGCGGCAGAGAAACAGAAAGAGGAGAGTGCGCTTCAAGTTGATCCTGTAGATGCCCTTCCTGTCAAAACCTTAGATGGAGAACTATACTACAGGACAGGTATCTTGCTATTCTCCTTTTGGCCTTTCACTCACTCGTCTTTTCAGTAGTTTTCTAATTGGTTCATGCTATTATTATGCAATGCAGCACCAAAGAAACCAAAAGATTCTGAAAATGCAGCTGATAAATATGAAGCAGATGGGGAGGATGGAAATGAAGGTGTAGATAAAAGTATAGTGAAGCTGACAAAAGCAGAACGGAGGGCAAAGCTTAAGAAGAGTAAGAAAGAAGCAAAGAAACAAGGGAAGGAACTTGATAAAACAGAGGATGTGCAACAAACACCACAAGCTGCTGCGTTGGTATGTACCCTTGTGCAGCTTTTTGCATTATTTTTTTTTTCTTAATGATATTACTGAAGAATTTAATTCTAATACTTAAAGTTTTTTCAATTGGAAAATGGTTCTTGGAACACGAAACCATGATCTGCATTTTTATTTTTTAAAATTTTTTGAAAAGAAAGAATATCACTCGAAAATTTTGAAGCATCAAACTCTCCATGGCTTTATGAGGAATACCACTTGGACTGATGCCTTTGATCTGGTTACAAATAGTTTAATATCATATTATTATAAGCGATTCTGTAATTATCTCCAATGATCTTTACTGTATTGGGAAAAGACAATTAATTGCTCACATAATGTATCGAAAAGTCGCCTAAACTCTTAGTTAGTGGTTTAGAAGCCTCTTCCCAGTGATATGGTGAAGCTTGACTTTGAAAGCATTCTCTAGGAAACTTAGGGTGGACTGGTGAGGCAATATTTAATTTTAGTCTCAACTTTTTGTGCTGTGCAGCACCAAGCAACCCTAGTCAACCTTCCAAATTTTTCCTGGTCAGAAATACTTTAACCAACAGAGAACATACAAAGCACATGCAATGTACAGGCCAAAACTCAGCCAAACCTTTATAGTTTCTCTTCTGAATCATGAGGAGCTGACATTGAGAATACTTCAACACATATTCCTTTCAACAACACTCTTATGGACAAAGCCATCTCAACAAGCGTTAGTCTTGCTCTAACATGTGCTGCACCAATAACATGCTGCATGTTAAGCATCCATACTACTGAAGCTTTGGCAAATGGTGCCTTGGTCCATGCCAGCGTCTTTGTGTGCCATCCATGTGACTGTGGCCTTTGGCCCATGCCAAGGCCATGCATGCTTCAGGTCTTGTGTGCTTGCCTGCTTGCCAAATGTGTCACCAATCTGAGTTTTTTTTTTTTTTTTGTCATGACCATGACCATAATGGCACATGAATTTGTGTGCCATGACCATGGCATTGCCCTATGGCTTGTGTGCTGCTGCTCATGGCATTTTACTGCACTCTGAAACTCCAATTTGAGAAGCATTTGTGCTTTATTGTGTGAGTGTGAACCATGTGTGTGTCATCTTCTTTGTATTGTTTTCTAAAAGCTTTTTCTCTATTTCTTAAATAGAGATTTTTTTCTTATTTTTGGAAAACTACATAGCTAATATTGTATAATATTGATGATGATATTTCTAAATGTTTCCATCTACTTCTTTTGTTACCTTTCTTGTGCCATATAATGCCTGTATCTGTGCTTCATTTTCTTCAAACTGTAAAGATCTTGCAGTGTTATTTCAAAATGTTTTATTTAACTTACAAAAAGGCCTTTGCAGATTTGTATGTAGGGTTCTTTTTTTGTTTTTTGTTTTCTTATTTCCTTTTTGATATGTATACATCTCTTATATGTGCTATGCTAAAACATGTTTACGATGCTTGTGTATTAACTCTTTGAAGCTTAAGGTTGATGCTAAGGTGTCTAGTTAGAATATTGTTCCATTTCTAATTTAGTAATTTTTACTGACTTCGTACTCTTTATTGTCTTCTTTTATGTTTTGTTTGGTGGTTATCCTTTTTATAAGGTGGGGCGGGGTTACACTTCACTTTGCTTTCTTTTCTGCAGTTGGACACATGAAATTCTGTTTAGCATAGCTCATAAAAAAAGTGGTGTTTCTTGTCTAGGCTGAGGTAAAACAAGATCTCACAGCTGAAGAAACATTTGAAAGTAAGAAGCGCAAACTAGCAGAGTTGGGAATGGCACTGCTTGCAGATCCAGAAGCTAATATTAAAACCTTAAAAGAGATGTTGCAAATCTCTAAAGATGATGATCAGGCTATTGTCAAGCTTGCGCTGCTGTCTTTGTTGGCTGTTTTCAAAGACATTATTCCTGGGTAAAAATCCTGCTTTTATTCCGTTGTTCCCTTTAAACACCTTTTCATGATTAATATTCTTTTCTGTTTTTATTTCTGGTTTTTTACTCCTCTTTTGAATGTGTATCACAGCTACCGTATCAGGCTTCCTACTGAAAAGGAGCTGGAGATGACTGTATCAAAGGAAGTTAAAAAGAAGCGGTACTATGAATCCACACTTTTATCTACATACAAGGTTTGGCTTGGTGCTTTGTGGAATGGCTTGTATTTGAACAAAAATGGAGTCTTGATTTGTACTAAGATGTTTGGATGCTGGCCATGGTCTTTGCTTTCTTGGCTGGAGAAGTACTTCTCTATTTTTGGTTGCTAGATATGCTCTTGTTGGGATTCTTCTTTGCTTCTTTTTACCTTCATCTAAATTGGTGCCTGTGACTTGTTTTTTAATTAGCTAATTTGATTCCTTTTATGCTTATTGTCCCCATGAAAAGGACATATTACAATCATTAAGCAACTAGATTTTATTTGATGTGGCTATGTGTGATTAACTATTAGGCATTCAAAAATTTGGAGTAGTTTTAACAAGGAATATGTTGTCAATCCAGATTCATCATTATTGATTAAGTCTTGGTGATTACTTTAAACTCTGAGCAGATATGAGTTGGATCTCTTTAGAGGTTATACTGTTTGTTAACTAGTTCTGTTGCATGCTATTTAAGGCTCTGTTTACATGGATACCAAATTAAGGAAGGATGATTTTAAGTATATGTGATGGATACTAAAGTTGTCACTCATATTGTGCTTTTCAACCATGCCATTTTTCTTGATGTAGATGAAAATTTGGTGGAAGTTTTTTTCACTACCCCTTTTTTGTTGTTCCATTTTGTAGTAAAGGATATGCATCACTTTGGGTGTTCCTAACTGAAGCTACTGCAATGTTTTGTTACTGTACATTTTCCAAGATTTTATTTCCAGATGGAAAGAGTGACCTGTATGTATCCACTTAAAACCATGTTAAATCCATGTTTAAGTACCATGTGGAAATAGGAGGGAAACAACAATTTCTAAAATTTGATAGAGACTAATGTTCAAAATTAGAACAATGATTGAAGCCTTTATGAATATCCAACGTTTTAGAGTATCTCTATAGCTAAGATGATTTTATTGGATTGTCATAGATTATCCATTTGATTCGTGATTCCTTATTGTTGGCACAACACAAGTATTGTACATATTTTACTTGTATGGGCATCTTGCTGAAATTTGAATAATTTTTCTCTTTATGCAAATTAACAGGCATATCTGCAGAAGTTGATGGCATTGGAACGGCAGGCCTCATTTCAGCATATTGTTTATCGCTGTATCTGTACTTTGCTAGATGCAGTTCCCCACTTCAACTTCCGTGAGAGCTTGTTAGCTGCAGTTATAAAAAACATAGGCTCCTCCGATGATGTAGTAAGGTTCTGATATATCTATATCCTTTGTTCTTTATATTTAACGACCTTCTACTGGAACGGGTCTTTCAGCTCAATCATCACTTGCATCATTTGCAATGCTTTATTATCTGTACTGAAATTTTACTTATCAAAAACAAAAAAAAAAATCTGTACTGAAACTATTTTTGTAGAATGAGCTGCATAAAAATTGTTGCACAAGTAATTAGTTACTTTTGTTGTTTGGTAGGGCTCATCATCTTCTCCATTAATCTTCTTATTCATATTCATTCATGAGTGGAGGTGAAACTGGCATATGCTTTTTATATGGCATGCTAGGTGCTTAAAAAATGGTGGCAACTAGATTATAGTTTCTCAAAGTTTAGTCTAACTCTTGAAAATACATAAGAATCCTCTGTGCAAACCTTTAATCAAGGATGGTAATATCTCAATCAAATGCTATTAATTCCTGAAGCAATTCCACTCCATCTGCATTGCCCTGTAAATTTTCTCCTCAATAAAAATTTTTATTTTCTGTATAAACGGAAAATTTCCCTTTTTAGCCATTTGTACTATGCTAGTTTGGATCCTTTGAAAGAATGTGCAGTCAGATGGTCTATACTCACACTTTATGTTGAACTCCTCTACATGGGGTTAGGAAGGGAACAGAGCTAGGCATAAGGTTGGACTCGTTAAGTATTACAATTTTGAAGTGTTGCTGGAAAGCAAGAGTTAAGGTTTATTGAATAAGAAGTTTAGACCTCTGGATCCTTGAAAACTGGCATTTGTTATTTAATAACAACTTGGGGAGGATGTTGACTGTTGATCAACTAGCGATTAGAGCAAGAGTCCTCACAATTTGGTTATGTGGAAAAGGGGTGGGAATGCTGTGATTGTTGGAGCAATGTGGGTCCTACTGAAATAGTTGCATTTGCTTGAACTTTTATTTCCTGTAGCCGCATAAGCTACTAGTGGTGTTAAATTGTGAAAAATTCTTTCCTGAACCTTTTTTGGGATTGGGTTAAATTGTACAATGGGGACGGTTCTTTGTCGGTGTTAGAATTTGTGGATTGGTTAGCCTGCTTATAGATTGATGCTTTTCTCATGCAATGTATGCTTGTACAGCCAGTATTTAGCCATAGTTTAATTTTGAACTTAATTTGAGTCTAGTTGAATTAACTTACCAGAAAAGGAAGGAAAAAAAAAACAGGGCAAATTTGAGCATATTCCATTTCTTTTATCCAACTAGAATTCTTCTATTTATTGACAGGAAACTTTGTTGTGCTACTGTTAAATCACTTTTTACCAACGATGGGAAACATGGAGGTGAAGCTACTGTGGAGGCTGTTCAATTGATTGCAGATCATGTGAAAGCTCATGATTGCCAATTGCACCCTGATTCCATTGAGGTAAGGGGTAATGAATGTTGATGTTTTAACTAGTTCCTTTGTTTGGCTTATCAAATTGCATCTCTCTTACTCTCTTTATTTCTCATGAATGAAGAAGGCTGTTTATAGAATCAAGTGAGTGTATGGATTCCAGTACTTACTGATGAAGATAGAGCATAACTTTTTTAAAATGTCCTTAGTGTCAAAAAATGACATGAAAACATACATGAGTTGGCTGATTGTTCCTCCTGTTTGGCCATAAATATTTGTTGAATCGGAAATCTGCCTTAGCTACAACCATCAGGCATATCATCTCCACCACAGGTGCTGCATCTACCACCCACATGTGTAAAATATGAAGAGGATGTGCTGCCGAAATGTTTCCTGCTAGAAAATGGTATTTTAAAAAAGCAATGCCAGTTCAATAAACCATGGTGGAAATAGCTGCTTCAAGTTGTATCCAATTGCCTCTCATGTTCTTTTTCCAAGCTTTCAGTTAAATTCTCTCTTTTTATATGGGGAGCAGCAACTCATAAATCCCAATTATAGATGCTTCTTGAAAATATTTGAGCATTGTTCAACCACTTTTGGAGTTGCTTAATGAAATTTAATATTGTTGCTTATTTTGTATCTTTGGTTGGTTATTCCATTTCAAGCTTATATTTGTGTGCTGGGGTTATCAAAGCCAGGGTGGAAATGGAAGCACAGAAATCTGAGTCCTTGTGATATGGTTTCTTCTACTTGTGTCTCCTTTTTTTCCCCTTTTTCTTGGGAGTTGTTATGCCATTTATTCCAAAAGAGAAGTGTGAGCATAGTATTTTGAACAGCTAACTTTGGTTGCTTATATTGAGAGGGGGTTGAGAAGCTCAAATAGTATTTCCACTTTGGGCATGTTTACCTTACTTGATCCTGGCTTTCCCACTCCCCTCAGTCTCTTTCTTCTTTGACACCTTTTAGGTTTACTGCAATGGCAGTGGAAAACCATGACTTGTATTAGTGAATGGCATGTAAATGAATTACTGCTAGGGAGATCATCTTACATATAATCACCCAGTGGCAATATATACACTTTTGACTTGTGCTATAAAAATTTCTTTTCTTTGGATCATTTTTTATCTTTATTTCTGTGATACCGTTTCAATGCTTTCTCAGGTTTTCATGTATTTGACGTTTGATGAAGATCTTGGGAGGCCTGAAAACCCAAATGAGGATAATAAAGTCAAAAGCAAGAAAAATAAGAAGCGAAAGAACCGTGAGGAGTCAGGTGAGCTGCAAGAGAGAGACAAAAAGAAAAATAGGCAAGAATTGGTCACAAAGATGAGAGAAGAGGTATTCCTACGAATGATTGCACTCTTGATTTTGCTTGTTTTCCATTCTTTCCTCTCTTTTTTTTGGTTATTAAAGTGATTGATGCTTCACATAGGTCAATGCCGACTTTAGGGCTGCTTCTTTTGCCCCAGATGTTAAGGAGCGGAGAATGATGCAGTCGGAGGCACTTTCTGCTGTATTTGAGACATACTTCCGCATCTTGAAGCATAGTATGCGGCAAATTTCAGTCAGGTGAGTTCCTATACTTTGGAAATTTGCGATGAGGTTGGGGTTTGGTTTGATGTAATGCATTCTTGTATTTGTGTTGCAGCAAATTTCAGTCAGGTGAGTTCCTATACTTTGGAAATTTGCAAAAAATGGGGTGGGGGTTGGGTTTGATGTGATACATACTTGTATTTGTGTTGTATTGCTGGTGTCAAGCTAATTTTATATTTAACTCTTGCTTTTGCTAATGGCTCAAGTTTGTATTTGACTTCAAGTTGATTGTGTGTTGGATCATCAGTATTATGACATCCTGTTTTCAAATGACTAAGCTATTTCTGAAAGCAAATTGGAATTTTAAATTTGGTCGCTATTTTTTCAATTGAACATTACAATCCATGGTAAAACAACTTGAGAAGATCCTGTTGTGCTGGAGTTGATAGATTCAGCAAAGTCTTATTCTTCTTTTCGCCATGAAAATTGGGTGTGTGTTGACTCATAGCCCTTTTTACTGAAAATAAAAGAAGTGAGCGAAATTGCTTAATTTACCTCAAATTTTATATTTCTGGAAAACTGGGTTCTTATTTTCTCAATTTTGTTTCTCAGATCTGAAGAGAATGGGAGTTCATTACCTGGTGCATCTGGGAATCATCCCCTACTTGTTCCATGTTTGATAGGATTAGGAAAATTCTCTCACCTGATTGACTTAGATTTTATGGGCGATCTCATGAACTGTCTGAGAAAGCTTGCCTGTGGCAGCAGCAACTCTGATGGTTCCTGCAATAAACTTTTGACTGTATCTGAACGTCTTCGATGCTGCATTGTTGCCTTCAAAGTGATGAGGAACAATCTTGAGGCCTTGAATGTTGATTTACAGGAATTCTTCATCCAGCTTTACAATCTTAGTATTGAGTACAGGCCCGGAAGGTTAGTGTCTGACATTCGATCTCCAAAACCGTTACTAAGTGAACACGAATGCTATATTATTCACTGTGCAGAAATGTTCCGTTCATGCTTAGCTCTGAATGATTCTGTGATATAGCCATGATTTATTTTGAAAGTTGCTTGTAAAACTGACTCAATTGGACTTAAAGGTTAGAAGCATGAAGTCAGTTGATCTGATTTCTGATGAAAAGGAAGGGTGGGGGGGGAGGGGGTGGGACGCGAACCATTTATATGAACGCTCATGTGCAGCACCACACAGGATTGATCCCTAATGTTCGTGTTGATTCAAGAATAAGAAACACTTGAAACATGGCTATATGGCACTGTCCACTTTTATTGTAGCTGTAGTGTTTAAGCTGGCTGCACCTTTATCGATCAGAACAACACCACTCCTCATGAATTTTTTTGTGAAATGATGTGGACCTCACCCTTTTTTGTTTTAAATCCTAATATCAGTCAGTCTTCATGTTAGTTTCATGCAAGTCATTGCTAGATCAGGTTTGCGAAATTCATGGTGGAGAATTTTGTGAAGAAAAATCATTTTCTAGGTAACTAATTTTTTATTCATATTATTGGTGTTTGCCAAGCAGAGATCAGGGTGAGGTGTTAGCCGAAGCACTGAAGATCATGCTGTGTGATGATAGACAGCATGACATGCAAAAGGCTGCTGCTTTTATAAAACGATTGGCTACATTCTCGTTATGCTTTGGGTCTGCGGAGTCCATGGCTGGTACATTACCTATTTCCTAATGCCTACTTATTTTTCATCAGGTACTTTGTTATTGTTTTATTTGTCTCACCCCCTACTTCTTTCAAAATTTTTGCAGCCTTGGTTACTTTAAAGCATCTTCTTCAGAAGAATGTTAAGTGCCGGCATCTGTTGGAAAATGATGCAGGAGGTTGTTCAGTTTTGGGTTCCATCGTGGTAAGTTTGCTAGTTTCTCCGTTTAAAAGAGTGAAACATCTGGGGCATCCTTTTGGTTGTCAGGGAAGTAAATTTGGAAATGGCTCGGCATAGCTTTGCTCAAATATTTCATTATTACCATTGAAGCAATGCATCATACAAAATGTAACAATCTGTATAGCCAGCTTAAATTCCAGAAGCTGACTTCCCAGAAAAATACATGAAAATCGTTGTCCTTATCTTAAACAAATTGATCTATGCTTGTAAGTACAATTTACTCATAATTGTTTCTTATACTGGAAATGTGGAGATATCTTGGAAAATGTTTCTGAATTCCACATTATACCATCTTCCGTTGATGCTATTGAGCTCAGTCTAATCACTTTTGATTTTCTTCTCCTGCAGAAATATCAGCCATACGCCTCTGACCCAAGCCAAAGTGGTGCACTCGCCTCAGTCCTTTGGGAACTCAATCTTCTATCCAAGCACTACCACCCAGCTGTTTCAACAATGGCTTCAAACGTCTCAGGCATGAGCACTGGTCACAACCAAGTCTATCTTGCCACGGTTTCTCCTCAACAAGCCTTTGCAGACTTATCACTTGAACACGAGTCATTCATCAATCCAAAGAACATCGTCATGAAATCAAATCATAAGAGAAAACGAGGAAGCGGGTCATCTGGAGCAGCTAGCATCAACCCAACCCCAGATGCCGCTACTCCAATCGATGAAGATGGGTTGAGGAAGAAACTTTCAGAGCATTTCACAATTCTGCACGACATCAAGGAGAACGAGAGATTAAGGGGTGAGTTAGATCGTGTAACACTATCCCTGCAGGTATACGAAGAACATAAGAATCGAAAGAAGAGAAAACATGCCTCAAAACCCAAGAAAAATGCAGAAAAAACTGCCAGTTGATGAAGTGATGTTTTCAGCTCAAGAAAATTTTGAAGGCTTAAAGGGTAGATTGATTCTTGTGTAATCTTTGCAGTTTGTATCGTTCTTTCCCAATTTTGAGTAGGGCAATTTTGGGTCAAAATTTATGGGAGTGGAAAAGGCTATTTACAGGTTGGTAAACAGTCCATATTGGCATGAAAGGAGGAGATGAGTTATCATTGTTTTGATTTAACAAATTTATTGTTTTCTTGAAAGGGCAAAAGTGTACTAATCTCTTTCTCCTTGTGTGTGTGTGTGTTTGTTGTTGGAGTCTTTTAAGGCCTGTTTGGGAACTATTATGTTCTTTGGAATTTCTTAATTTTAAAAATACCCTTAACTAATTTTCACTTAATCTAGCTTTTGGAGGAAAATCAGTTGTTTTTCTCATTATTGCTTTTAGGTGTTCTCAATAAAGTATTATGAGATCATCCAAAAATAGGGAGAATACAAACTGAAAAAAATGTACGCTCATCATTTTATATATTCTCATGTCATTTAACTAAATCTACAATGTAATGATGTTTTATTTGTATCACAAGTAAAAATTATTTGTTATTGCAAGTTATGATCATGGGATCATTGTCTATTTAGAGAGAGTCAACAAGTTAAAGAGAATTTTTGTCAAACTGTGGTTCAAGTGTGTTATTTTCATTGTTTTCGGGTCATGGAATTGAAAAAGTTATTGGTTATCAAATCGGTGTTTGAAGTGATGATGTATATATATTATTAAAATTAACAATAATTAGTTTTTATTGTTGATATTATCAAATTAAATTAATATATTAATATTTTAAATTTTATTAAATGAAATATGTATAATATTTAAATGTAAATATATTGAGAAAAAGATCAATTATTTAATTTTAACTATATATTAAAAGTTTTATATTATAATTTATATTTTTTTAAAATATTATATTACTTAGATGCGAATATTACAACTTTTTTGTAAAGAATTTTATTTGTTTGCATTATTGAACAATAAAACATAGGCAGCGTAGTGGCAAACATGGCATGTTTTGAATCTGAGGTCTAAAGATTGTTCTTACACTTAATATGGTGCATCCCACATCGAAATTTTGTGAAATTAGACGCCTTTAAATACCTGGCTTGAAGTGGAAGACACACAATGTTGAACTGGGCTGGGCCAACTTTTTGGTTGGGAAAAATTAAGGGACAAAAGCCTAGAATCAGGTTGGGAAAAAACCTAAGGGGCAAGGGCCCAGAGTCGGCAAACCGGTTCGTTGGCTTAGCGATTCAAACCGCTAGTTCGCCCGGTTTGTATCCGGTCCAATAACAATGAGTACTCCGGCTCAATACCCAAGTCGGACTGGATCAGGCTCCGATTGATGATCCAACTAGTCGATTTGGTCCGATTTTAAAAACATGAATTATTATATTAAAATAATAATTACGAGCTTGTAGGCTTAAAATGGATAATATTTAATATCTATATAAATCTTATCATATGGTATTAGAGTCCATTCTTAATGAAAAAATATATAAAATTAGAACACTCATAATTTCATTGATAAGAAGTGGCGTGTTGAGTTTGCATGAAAAATTTCAATGGTTAGATTTATTTAGTAGGGAAAGATATAATTTAAAGTCGTGAAGGCCATTAATATATATAAATAACAAAAAAGGGAAAAATATAAAGCAAAATGACAAAAAAAAAGGTGTAATAAAGTGTTTATAAAAATGTTCTAAAGAATGTGTTTTAAAAATGAAAACATTATGGGGATTGACAACAAAAATGTTAATATTTTTATTTTTAAAATTTAAAATAATTTAAAATAATTTAAAATAATTTCATTTTCATATCTATTGACTATTGCCAAATATAGAGATTTTTATATATTAAAATAATCACAAAATGTACTCTTTATTTTTTTTGCATTTAGTGCATGTGAGTCTAAGTTGTCTCTGAGATTCATGATCATCCACCACCACCACCACCACCAAAATTCTTCCCACTGGCACCAACTCATCCCCGGGTGCGGTGCAAACGCGTAAAACAAAAAATTACTAAAAAAAATAAAAATAAAAAGTATAATTAGTTAAACAAAAAAAAAGAATTAATGATAAGTTGGCAGAAGAAGTCAAAAATGTGAATGCCAAGAATTCATGCAAGCACGTTGGCTTTGCATGTGCCCATTATTTAAAAATACAATAAACAAAAAAATCAATCTTATCTCAATTATTTAAAAAAAATATTTTTTTAATATAAAAGAATCAACACAAATACCTTGGCTTCTCCAAAATAATTAAA
Organism: Vitis vinifera; assembly: GCF_030704535.1. Taxonomy (NCBI): domain Eukaryota; kingdom Viridiplantae; phylum Streptophyta; class Magnoliopsida; order Vitales; family Vitaceae; genus Vitis; species Vitis vinifera. The sequence continues at coordinate 25,497,290 of NC_081823.1, read as the reverse complement.
GCCCGATACAAAATGAGAACGAAGATGATGATTATAATTATATATATCATGTGTTTAGCGCAGAAATCAAGGCAGCCTAATCACCGGTGCGGCCCGTATTATTCGGAGGATTCTTTTTCGAATTATTATATAATTACGCTTAGTTGGCTAATTTTAATTTAATTTTTTTTAAGCTTAGCTTATGATAAGCTGTAGTTTATATTATATAGTTTCAGCAGGGTTCTTGGAAGTATTGATGAAGTACAAACCCTAATAATTTTATAAGCTGTAAGGAGATATACTTTTTTTTTTAATTTGTGAGAATAATTATTTATATTATTTTTTTCGGACTAGTTTGTAATAAATTAGAATATGGTTGGAGAAAGCTTAACTGCCAACTAATGAAGGAAAAAATATAATGAGTTTGCAGAGCAATTATTGAGCTCTCCAAACATTCCCTAACAGATTTAAAAAAAATAAAAAATAAATTGCAGAAATTAATTTAATACATATTGCCTTTGCATGCAAGTCACGTAGATCGGTGAGTTTTGACTTTGAATCTATTTTTAAAAAAAATATATATATATATACATATGGAAAAAATAATGAGATGATTGATACATTCAAATCTTTTGTATTAAACTCACCATGCAAGTACAAAATACAGAATTTTGAGATGATTAGGAGCTATTTGGTAATAGTTCTTGAATACAGTTTTTAAATGTTGTTTTTGGATGTTTATTTAGAAATTTAAAATATTTTAAAATATGTTTTAAAAATAAGTTTTGTATCTAGTGTCTCATTTTTTTTAAAATAATTTTACATATTTATATAATTATTTTTTAAAATAACCATCAAAAAATAAAAAATAATCATAAAAAAATAAGTAAAAATAACAGAAAATAACTAAAATGTGTTTTCTAAAAACACCTTATTTTATGTTTTTAAAATAAAAAAACAAAAACAATTTTTGCTTATTAAGTGTGTTTTCTTGATTTTTTGTTTTAAAAAACAGAAAACTGTTTTTAAAAACAATTACCAGCACTTTCTTACAATTTTTTTTTTCCTATTCTAATCTCATTATTAGAAAGATGAATTTTCTTTGGTTAGTGGATAATTAAAATATTTTTTTCAATTACTAATTATCAACAATTTCATGATTAATCGGAGAAAAAAGAAGTAGAAATAAATAACCAAAGAGGGTAAAATGGAGGCCAAAAGCAATTTTCCTATCACTAGCTATCAAATCCCACGACTATGATAACTCCCATGATACTTGAATGTTTCACATGGAAATGAATCAATAATGATTATATAGAAAAAAGTACACAACATTCATCATCCACCCACCTTAATCTTATCTGTTTACTATCTTTAAATCCTCTTATGGATTGCTTGGTGACTATTCTTTAAAAGAGTTACTGAAGATTTGTTTTTAAAAATAGTTTTCAATTATTTTTAAAATTAAAACTCTATAATATTAAAAACATTTTTTAGGCTTATTCTCAATGAAAATATTTGTGTATATGATGCAAGATTTTTTAAAATGTTATCAAATTTTCAATTATTTCGTGGAATAACGTAAGAAATGTTAGAAAACATTTGAAATTTATCCTAATATACTTTTAGAATAAAATTTCAAAAAATTATTTTTTGTCGAAAGTTTGTTGAATATGTTTTCTAAGTTAGAAAACTATTTTAGATTTTAAATACCAGAAAACTATTTCCAATTATTTTTAGAGTATTATAAGTAAAAATTAGAAAGATCGATAATATTTTGAAAACTTTTGTATTGTGAGTAAGTCTGCATTACTTTTATGAAGAATAAATCGAAAAAAATAATTATGTGTGTGAAATTAAAAAATAGTTATAGTTTTGGTAAATCTTTTGAAATGCTTCTTAAATTTATACTTATAGTTAAAATTGTTTGAATCAAAGAAAATTTGTGAAAAATGATGAGAATTAAATGAGTAGAAAAGAAAAATAGAATCATTGTTACTATATTTTATTCTAATTCATATTTTTCACAATAAATAAAATAATTTCATTTCACCTTTTTTCTTCACAAATGAACGAAGTTCAAAGAAACTAACTTGTAGATTCTCTAACTATTTTATCTTTGGAAGCTTCTTGCCCTTTGTCCCACTCAAGACTTGTTCTTCCTTCCTTATCCTTCATATAAATTAGGTTTAGAAAAAGAAAAAGGAAGTCAATATATTAGAAATTGATCATTATATAAAAAAATTAAAATAAAAAAAATCAATAAATCATGAGTTGTCACATTAAAGTCAAGAAGACTAAGCCATAGTCACACCATTAGGGTTCAACTTTGGACTTAGAAAATTAAGAAAAAAAATGATGATCGTGAGTAGCTTCCATGTGCTTATAGTCCACATACCAAGAAAATGCATACTTTCATATCATCCGTATTCTTCAAATATATTAATAAATTATGCTTAGTTGGCTAATTCCAATCAATTAAATACACATAATTTCCACAATATTCTCGAAACAATTAATGAAGTAGTTAACGCGTTCTTCAAGTTCAATTATTTTTTTATTTATTTATGTAAGTTGTGAACAATTTATTTTATTTATGAGGTTAGTTCTTTATAATTTTTGTACGATCCGCTTATGATATGATAAGAATAATGTGATACAATGAAAAACTGATTAACTTTTAATTAGTTTGAGAAATTAGGAGAAATTTTGAATCAATTAGGTAGATGAGTTATTGAACTCTTCAAACATTCTCTAGTAGATCTTGAAATTTTGGAGTAGAGATTAAATTTTATACATAACCTTTGCATGCAAGTTATATTGGGGAGTTGGTATATTGATTTTGACTTCAATTTTATTGTTTCTCCATAGAAATTTCATGAAGGCAACTAACAACACATTTGTAATTCAAACTTAAAATTTTTCATAAAAACATATATCCTACTTTGGGAGCAAATTTGAAAAAATAGAAATAAAACTGAATCCAATTATTTTTTTTTTCCAAATTTAATTCAATATTTTTTTTTCAGTATTTTTTTCTTTCTTATTTTTCATTTCGTAAAAAAGAAAAAGAAAAAATTACCCCTGTAGTTTCAAGGATTTAAGGACAAAGTTACTAAAAAAGTGTGCTTTCATACACCCGGTTGAAAAAATAAATAAATTTCAAGTACTTAATTAAAAATAATTAACATTTCATACATCTATTTATCAAAGGTACTATATTTGATCATTCAGGTACTACCTTTTAATGATATAAGTACTAATTTTGATAATTTTCGATATTATTTTTAATCGATAAGTATATGAAATTTGAATTATTTTTAAATAATTTTTATAAAAATAAATTTTATTTTATAATTATTTTTTAATGAGTGTGTCAAAAGACTCAAAACTCACTTTTTCCTAAATTCACACCCAATCTACATTTTTAAGAAATAAAATAAAATAATGGTTCTCCACATTGGATATTGTGGGTGAGAATTTAATTGCAAGTCATGGTGGGTGAAGCCTCTACAATATGGGCAGTTTTAAAACGTTTGGATAAAGATTGAGAAGATCCAATTCAGACAAGGTGGAGTGGAAAATTTTGATTTTTTTTAAAAATATTTATTTATTTTCAAAATAATCAAGATTCATGTAACATGGGAGTGATCCTTTTTGTTTGATTTGATAGTGATGGGGATATGGATTTCAGCCTCTATTTACCATATATTTTGGCAATCAATTAATTTATTTTTTAGTATTTCATTTAATTAATCTTTATTTTTTAGTATTTTTTTTAAATAGTTTTGATTGATGATATTAATAATTTATTTTTATTATAGCTTTTTTTTTTTTGTCTATTTTAAGTTAAAAAATAAAGTGTAAAGGATAATAAGTTGGCTCTAATATTAGCTATAATAGACATAGTATTATTAATTATAAATTATTATTACAATAATAGAACATAATTATCATGAAATAATTTACTTTTACCTTAAAAAAAATTATAGTCATCAACTATTAATAATATGTCCAATATAATCAATTACTTTACTACTATCACAATTATTATTATTATTATTATTATTATTATTATTATTATGATTATTATTATTATTTAAAATAAATTAGGACACATTGGTTCACATATTAAATTAATTAATATAAGCTATAGTTACACAATTTGGGTTCAAATTTGGACAAGAGGGTGTTTGATAAAACTTAATACTTATAACTTAATTACTTGAGTTAGCTTTAAGTTAAATTATATTTAAATTATTAACTTAAAACTTATTACTTAATTATTACTTAAGGTTGTTTGATAAAATTAATTTAAAATTTATTTTAAATCAATAAATTAATATATTTATCCTCATAAATTATAATTAGGGTTAAAAAGTCTAGCAATAATAGAGGTTGTGGAATAGCAAAAGAGATTGTCGAGATAATTAGGGCAAATGAGAATAAAAAATGTAAAATAAATATGTAAACTTAAGATTAAGTTATTAAATTGGTTTCCCAAACATCCATTAACACAAGTAAATATGACTATTCATTATCTAATTAATAATTACTCGGCATCTAAATTTCTCAAAAATAATTATTATTATTATGTAAAAAAAATTAACATCTTTATTAAGTAATAATCATTAAATAGTGTGTCGATACGATCTCTATTCTCTATGGAGACGTTGATGGCACAGCCACATCCATGCCCCATTTTGCGTGACGCCTTATTACGAAGGGTGATTTCAATCGTCGTCTTCTATCTTCGTATCAAATAATAATAATAACAACAAGAGGAATCGGGTCCACCCAAATCGTTTGATTGATTGGTTAATCAAATAATTTATTTTTTTAATCATATTATCAAGTGGATTAAGAGTTATTCCATTGGAAAAAGTTGTATAAGCTATATATGAAAGTGGGGTCACACACCAACATGGAAGCTAAAGCCAAAGAAAAGGACAATTCTCCCACCATTTGTTGTCCAAGTCTCTTTTTGTGGCTCCTTCACCTACTCACAATTTTGTTTTTGAGCTTATATTAATATCAAATTATTTTTTCCTCCTAAGGTGGCTTTTGATGTCCCCATAGAAAATGGATTCATTAATAATTTGGCCATAGGACATTTGGGCATTTCAGGAAAATAAAATTCATAAAATAACTTATTATTTAAGTTATCATGTTTATTATCTATATATATATATATATATTTCATTTCTGTTAATTAGACCATACATATACAAGCAAAAAAAAAAGACAAGATTTTTAATGTGGTTCAACAATCAATGTGATTCCTACGTTTACGAAGTGCACCAATACTTAATAATCTACTAAGCTTTCAAAAAACCTTCTCAATTACTGTTGCACTCTCTTTAAAAACAAAACCTCCCCGACACCAATGAAGTGTAACAAAGCCAATTCAAGCTTCACAATTCAACAATTTCAACTTTTAATAAAATCAATCTACAACTTATCAACATATGATCCATCAAATCAAAATTTAGTAGAAACACTCATAACTCTCATTTATAAATTTTTACAAAATAAAAGGCATTTGAGTTATGAATATATCCAACAAAATTATCTAATAAAGTAATTTGATCTTGTGTAATTACTATTTAATTTAGAGAATTTAAATATTATATGAATTTTTTTACTAATGCTAGTAGCATCATGTGTGATACTGATAAATGCCCTAACTTTTGCATTTTATTTCTAATAAATATTCAAAATTTTGGATTAATTCAAATTCATGCATGCATGTAAATTTGAGATTTTAAATTTTTTTTAGCCTCCTTCATGCAAGTGGTTCATTTAAATAGAAGAAATGAAAGAGAAAGCCACTAATCTTATCACAAATGCAATGTATCAAACCATCTAAATGTACTTACACTGCCTACCTATTAGCTAAAATTAAATACTAATTACTATCTTAATCTTCTTCTTTTGACTTATCTTATTTAAATAATAAGATTCTTGTTCATCTATAAGCCATTGATTATTATCTTGATATCCTCCTTTTGACTTGTCTTAAATAATTGGTTTATTTTTCATTGGTTTAATTTTTTTTCCCCTAAATGCTTGGACCCATCTTGATATTCTAGCATCAAAATCCTTTTTCAGATCAAATAATTATTTAAAATATTTTTTTTTCATAAAAAATACATTATTCATCAAAATTTTCAATAATATAACTCTAGTAATTGAAAATAAAAACATAGCAAAATTAATTAATTAATTATTTTTTAAAAAAGCTTGCTTTTGTGCACTTCCAAAGTAGGATTAGGACAAATTGTGACACATGTGTGCATAAAATTATTTATTATATTTAATTTTTTTTATAACTAAAATAACAAAGAAAAGAATAACTCATATCCTATTCTTTGTTTAAAAAAAAAACAAAATAAATAAATAAATAAAATAATTTTTTTAAATAAAGAACTGTTTATATTCTAACCCATTCTTTGGTCTAGATGATCACGGGAAAAAAGTGTAGTACTATTAGTAGTAGGTTCCATTTGTCTAGAGGCCAATTTAAAAGGCAAAGAAGAAGGCGTCTTTGACTGAGGTTTGATTGAATTGCTTTACAAGTCTTTTCCCAATGGCCCACAATTCGCAAAATTTCTTACTATTATTTGAAATTAGAACTTAAATGAGTCCAACCCAAATTTGCAAAAATGCGTCAACTTTGGATTAAATTGACTATCATTTTCGGGTTTTCTCTCTCCCCCTTATATATAAAATCATGAGCTAATTATGTAAAAATATATTATTTACAAAATATGGATGAAATGAGAGTATAATTTGAGAAAAATAATTCTCACTTCATGCACTAGAATAATGTCTATCTCACATTACCCGAAAATGTTTTTATATGTATTTTGATCTTAAAGTAATAATATTTTGATTTAAAGTATCTCTATTGATTGAATGATGTATCATTCTCGTATGAATTAGACTGATAGGAATGATAACTCATATACACATATAAGGGTATTTTCGGGTAATGTGGGATGTGCACTATTTCACTGTATGAAATGAAAATTAATTTTCCTAAAATGCACTCCCCATAAAAATAACTTTTATGAATTCTTTTTTCATCTATGTCTTAAAAGTAAAATTTGATGTATACTTTTGAGAAGCATGTTGAAGAGTGAGAATCAATCAAAAGTAATTATTTGATAATATTATTTTTATTTTTTAAATATATAATTATTATATTATAACAATTTAAAAAAATAAATAAAAATCAAAGAGATTCATACATGTCATCTTCTTCATAAAAACAATCAAATAAATATTCATAAATTAAATCAAGCTAAAATAGTTGAAAAAAACCATGTAAGCATACGTAATGGGCACCTAAAGCTTACCTAATGAGATTAGGTGGCAAATGTTCAAGCCACTAATGTGATAGTATTAGGTGGGGGTCCCAAAAACCCTAACTTACGCATGTATCATAACTTAATCTGATTTTTGATTTCAAATAAATGGTTTATACATAGCTTTTGTAATCATTGATGGGTGAGAGGTATGCCTCATGAATCATAATGTTAATTTTTATTTTTATTTTCATGTGTAGGTTGTTGTTTGCATGCTTGAGTAAAAGTATTTTTAGCATGGTTCTTATTTTAGTGTCTTAATACACACAAAATGTGTTCATTAGGGTTTATTGTGCTAAGTTGGTCACAATGCTACTCCCGGGAGGATGATGATGATTCAAGAAGTAATATATAGGATTGTGTGAGATTGAGATTCAATATTGATTCGAGAAATATGTCTAAGGTTGTATTGACTCGAGATTTGTTATTGGCTTAATAAGTTTGAAATTACATGTGTTTGAAATTTGGTGTTGGCTAAGGAAGTATGTCCAAGGTTATTGCCTCGGGATTTAGTGTGATTCGAACCAAATAAAAAGAAATATTAACTTGACCTTATTTATAACTAATTGGTTTTCATATGAGATGATTAAGTCTTTGATTCTAATAAATTGAAAGCGCTTTATTGATCTAATTCTTATGGTCCAACTATAATACAAGAATATACTTATTTCAATATCTACCAAAATTGCACCTCGGTGCCATGTATATATTTTTAATAACCATCGAAAATGCATCCTCCATTAGGTGATATCATATGTATATTTGTACTATCGTTATAAATTTCATAGTACATATTTAATTTTTTAGATAAAAACTATATGTTTTATCATCAATACACTTATATGTAAATATGCACATTTAAAAAAAATTAATTAATTAAATAAGTAAAAAAAATTACTTAATATCTAAAATTGTCTCATGTGGATTATCTTTTAGGTTTAATAAGACGAAAAATAGAATTAAAATTAATTATTATTGTAAGAATGATTGAACGAAAATACTTTTAATAATTTTAATTAAACAAAAATTTAATTGCCGGATCAAATTTGAGAAAAGACGAAAAAAATCATAAATCAAACTCCTTTTTTACTGTACTTCATTTTTTAAAATATTGTTTTGATAGCATTTTTTTAAATTTTTTTTAACTATAATTACAATTTCTTAATTGAAAATAATAATGCAGTAATATTTGGGATGACGTGGAAACTAAGATGCCTCCACGTCATGATGTTCCAAAAGAACATGCGTTTCACCAGCTGTGGAAGCATCGGCCTCTGATATCGGGGAAGAGCCACCGCAAATTACGGAATTTACAGAACTGTCCAAAAGTCTCACTCCCGTCTTTTCTTTTCTTCTATCCTCCCAAACAACAAACAACACCATCAACAGGGCATTTCCGTAATTTACGCCATCCACGCTCCCAAATTCTCGTCGCCGGCGATCTGCCTCAGTTTGTCTGCCCAGAAAAATCGGTGCAAGCAACTAGGAAAAAAAATCCGCATTGTTGAATTTTCACAACTTGGCCTTTTTTTCTTGTTTTTTTCTGTGTCCAAAAACAGAAAACGTTAACCGTTGCAAGATTCTAAATTTTCTTCCATGCTTTCTCGGAAGCCAAACAAACAGAGAAAAAAAAGTTAAAAAAACAGGAGAAAAGAAAGAATAAAATAGGTATCTCGATTGCCGTTTCAGTAACGAGAGTATCTTCACTTTACACCAAACAACCAAAAAAAACATCGAACAGCTTGAAGAAAGGCTAAATTTCCCCTTGATCTGAAGATCGCAAAGCATATTTACAGAGAAAGAAAAAAAACGATCTGATATCACATCTATTCTAAAACCTCGTTCAAGAAAACTCATCGATTGAAGTAACAAAACTCAGAGACACTCCGAGTTCACCAGCTCTTGCAAATCTCCCGACTCGTCGCCAAGCCGGAGTGCTTCAAGGACTCGCTCAAAGACGAGGACGTGGCAAGGGATCCGCAGAACGCCCTGCTGCTCGTACCCGTACTCCTGCGCCGATTTATTCAACAGATTGACGAAGACCGGGTGGTTAAGAAACTCGGCGCTCACGATGAACCGCTCCATCTCCTCTCCGACGTAGACCGGGAGGTGGCCGTGGGGGACTCCACCGGCGCTGAGGGGACGGCGGAGCTTGGCCGTGCGGAAGCTCTCGGAGCGGCGGGTGCGGGTGGCGGATCGGGAGTCGGATCGGAGGAGGCAGTACTGTGAGGAATCGGAGACTCTCGACAAGCGGCGGATCAACTTCTTCATAGCTGGAAGAAATTTGAGATGAAAGGGAGGAGTTTGAGAGTGTTGGGAGAGCAAATGATGGAATTGAGGGAGGAGAGTAGGGGGAGGAGGTGGGCGTGAGAGGGGGATTTAAAAAAGGGTTGGAAATAAATGGAATAAAATAATGATGGACACATAGAAAGGTCATGGAGGGAGGTTGAGAGGTACAGGTAGGCGTACTTGGCAGGTACAATTAGTGAGAGAAAGAAATTTATTTTTATTTTTTATTTTTTTATTTTTTTATTTTGTTTCTTTTTTATTGTTTGCTTTAGGAGTGAGAGAGACCGCGAGATATTCCAGGATATGCCGTACGGCTCGCGATAATTTCACCGTTTGCTCCCATCGTGACCGTTTATACGCTTTTGGTAATGGTAGGTAGCTCACCCGAGTCAACTCGCTCCTTTTTCAACTATGTACAGATAATAATCATTAATATCATAAAAGAAGAATAATGTAATTTTTTTTGTTTAAAATAAAAATAATTGTTGAGGGCTATTTGGTAGTAATTTTAAGAATCTTTTCTAACATTTTTAATATTTAAAATTTTTTTTATCATTCTAATATTAAAAGTTTAAAAATATTTTTTTAAATCAACATCAAATGCATTCTTAAATAGACTTCTTATTTTTATTTTTCAAAATTAAAAAAAGTAATAACTTTAAAATTTTTGAAGGAATATGAAAATAATTTTTAAAGACATAGTAAATATCTATTTTTATAAGAAATTTAATTTTATATATAGTTTATTACTATTTTTTATTTTTTATTTTTTATTTTGAAAAAAAAGTGTATCCAAATCCACAGTAAAAGATTTGTTTGGGTGCATTTATTGTGTTTTTATTTTTTTAAAAATAAAAGAAAATTTTATTAAAAAAATGGGAAAAATATCTGGATCACTTATATTATTTGATTAGTTGTTATGTGATAACATAATTAACCACAACATCATCATTATTATTCTCCTTCAATTTTTTAAAGGAAATATTTTTTCACTTTTTAAAATTTTTAACAATTAAGGTTTAGTTTGGATATGTTTTTCTTATTTTATTTTAAAAAATAGAAAATAATAGTAATTTCCAAATTTAATTGATTTATCTACAAGAATAATAGCTTTTAAAATTATTTTAAAAAATTAAGATATTATAAGTATATTTTCTTATAAGAGTTTACATATTTTATAGAAATAATTATTATTTTTATATTTAAAAAAAATACATGCAAAGGGCTCACAAAATATTATGTTACACAAGATTCGGGCATGTTTGATATCTGTTTTTGTAGAACAGTTTTATGTTCTTTAGAAGAAAAAACACACCATAAAAATACGTTTGATAACAAAAAAACTATATATATATATATATATATAAAAGAACATAAAATAAAAAATAGTATTTTCAAATAACATATTTTACCTGTTTTAACTTGTTTTTAAGATTATTTAAAAAAATAATTATATAAACATGTAAAATGATTAAAAATAAAATATTAGATATAATTTTTTTAAATATATTTAAAAATATTAAAAACATATTAAGTTTTCAAATAAACTTTTATTAAAGAAAGTATAACGTTCCCAAAAACTGTTTTCCATTATTATTTTTTACAACAGTTACACAAACTTTTATTTTTTTCTTATTTTCTTTGCTTTCATTTTTTTCCTTTTTTTTTTTTTTTTTGTTCAAGTTAAGGATGGTGGTGATTTGCATGGGAGCTCCTTCTCAACTCACCATTAGAAAAATGCTTTATATTTAATAGAGGATTTCTATGAATAGAATTTAAAAATTAAAATCATGATTTCAACTTTTAATTAAATATAAAAACAAAAAATTATTAAAAATATGGTCTTAAATATTTAATTCTTAGCTAGTTCATTCTTAAAAATTTTTATGATTTTAGTAGACACAAAAATTAAGTTGGTCAAAACCAAAACCCACTTTGTTTCATAAAATTTGAGAAAAAGAAAATAAAGAGAAAAAAAATATAAAATAAAATAAAATATATGGAAAATTTACAAACATTTTTTTTCTTATTTGGTCATATGTGGAAAAGTTGAAAGAAAGAGAATTAAAACTGCGATAACTATTTCAAAAACAGTTCTGAAAAATAGCTTTTTTATAGTAGTTTTTAAACCCATTCTCTAATATTTTGTAAAATAAAAGTCTGTTTGAAACCTAAAATATTTTTAATATATTTTTAATATTTTTAAATATATTTTTAAAATAATATTTATGTCCAATACTTTTTTTTTTTTTTATCATTTTACATGCTTATATAATTATTTTATAAAACAACCTTTATAAAACAAGTGAAAACAATATAAAACAATTAAAAGATGTTATTTGAAAACATCTTATTTTTTATTCATAAGAACATAAAATAGAAACTAATTTATAATTATTAAATATGTGTGTGTGTGTTTTTTTTTAAGAGAACAAAAACTGTTCTAAAATATATATAGATATATATATATATATATATATATATATCAATTTTTTTTCTTTACACTTTGAAAACAAAAATAGTCTAAAATTTGTTTACAATATACATCCAATTATGGATTTCTATGATTGAAAGTGTATGAAAAGGTAGTAATCGTGTGCCACATTTTCATGTTTCCAACAAACAAAAGAAGTCAAATTATCCATCAAATTATCACCTTTGAAAAGGGAAAATTAATTAAAAGGGTCCACTAAAACGAACAAGTAATTAAAGGCACAAACATGGTGCGTGTGGTCTTTGTGGTGAAACAGAGATGGTGGTGGGAACACAATAATTGAAAATTTAATAAAATAAAAAATTAGTGTACCAAAGTGGAGCACAAAGAGAAAATAATGGTTGAAAAAGAAAAAAGTTAAAAAGATTCAAAGTATATAGTTGGAAAATTTGAATAACTAGCTTTATCCTCATTCAATCATTTTTTTAAGGCTTTGTGTAAAACATGGAAAGTATTGGACAAAGAAAATATATATATAATTTTCAAGATATATTTTTCTTTAAGATAAAAAAAAAAAAGAATGTTTTTATGCTTAAAAACAAGTTTTTTCACTTATTACAAACCAATCTAAATAATAGCCGATTTGACAATGATTTTAGAAAGCACTTTTAGTTAAAAAGTGTTTTTAAAAAAATATTAGGGTCTTGTTTAGTAATTGTTTTAAGAAATAGTTTTGAAAAATAATTTTTGAAAATAGTTTTTAAAAATTGTTCTATGATGTTTTATAGGACAAAATTCGTTTGGGAACTGAAATATTTTTAACCAATTTTTAATATTTTTAAATATGTTTTAAAAATAATTTTTATATCTAATATTTTATTTTTAATCATTATATATGTTTATATAATTATTTTTTAAAACAATTTTTAGAAAATAAGTAAAAGATGTTATTTGAAAACACTTTATTTTTTTATTTTTAAGAATATAAAATAGAAAACAGTTTTTGGTTGCTAGCATGTCTTCTTTTTTTTTTAAATTTTGGAGAACATAAAATCGTTCTCGAAAACAATTGCAAAACAAACCCTAAGTGTTTGATAAACTTTAGGAAACATTTTTGAAATTTTAAAAATTATTTATAGTGTTTTCTGAATAAACACTTTAAAGGTGATTCTTATAAAAAACACTTCCTAAAAAAACACTTTCACTAAAAATACTTCAAATAGAAATACTCTCTAACATACTTTAAGACATACTCAAAACACTCCCAAATGCATTCTAAGACAAGTCGTAGGGTTTAATTTTCAAAAAACAATTAAAATATAAAAGATCTTATTTGGATAAATATAGTCTTTCAATGCATTATATGGAATCTGACATTTAAGATCATATCATGAATGATATGATTATGTTTCCTAACTTATCATGTATGAGGGGAATTTTATTATTTTCCCCCAAATATATGTAAGCCTTCCAATGGGTTTTTTTTCATAAATATAGCTTCTAAATTAGTAGAATATGGACTGCTACCTTATATTTAAGGAGTATACATAAAGAAAACATGTGAAATGTTAAACATATGCTACACTAGAAATTTCTTTATTTTTGGTGTTCCACATCATTTTTCATCTATGGAATTAAGTAGGGGTCTTGTCTTTGCCACTAGTAAATAAAAGAAAATAAAAATATTAAAGTTTCTAAACCACATTTCAACAAATATGATTTTTCAAATGGCATTGTTAGTTTAATAAGAGGATCATTTTTTAAAAGAATAAATTTTAGTTAAAATATAAAGCATGAAGCATTAGCTCTTATTTGACAACTATTTTCAAAAATAGTTTTTTGTTTTTCAGAATAAAAAAACAAGCAAACACATTCGATGACCAGATAACTAGTTTTTGTTTTTTTTGTTCTTAAAAATAAAAAATAAAGTGTTTTCAAATAACATCTTTTAGTTATTTTTATTTGTGTTTTTAAGCGTTGTTTTAGAAAATAATTATATTAATATAAAGAATGATTAAAAATAAAATATTGATATAAAAATTATTTTTAAAAACATTAAAAAATGTAGAAAACATTTCAAGTTCCTTGACATTTGTTTTACAAAATATTAGAGAATAATTTTTAAAAATTATTTTTTAGAACCGTTTTAAAAAATAATTACTAAATAAGCCCTTAGAAACTGGATCTTGGAAAACATGAAGAAAGAAAATAAGAAGGAAAAGGAAAGGAAATAAAAATAATTTTTTTTTAACAAAACAACTATTTTCCAAACTTGAAAACATGTTGGATAATTTTTTTTAGTGAAAAATAATTTTATGAGGATTAGTTCTAAAAATAGGATGTTTTAAAAAATATTTTATGGAGATTGTTCTAAAAAATATTATATAAATATAAAAAATAATTAAAAATAAAACATCATATACAAAAATTATTTTTTAAAAATATTTTAAAATATAAAAAATAAGTTTAAGTCATTCCAAGTTCTCAAATAAACTTTTATTTTGAAAGCCATCAGAAGTTAGGTTTTTGAAAACTATTCTAAAAAATTGTTGTTTGAGAACTAATTTTGAAAACGTTTTCAACCAAAACCTAAATTCTTTTCATTTTTTTTTTTCCATTTCCCTATTACCTTTCAAGATCCAGACAAAACTTTAGTATCCCAAGTCACTATGTGTGGTGACCTTAATATACTATTACACTAGATAATATATCATAAAAGACCTTATAATCTTGGCATTAAAATCTAGGCCATCGACCTAATCCTCACATAGTTCCATACTGCCACGGAATCTACCATCCTTTGTCACTTCTTATAGAAGGTGACTAAACAAAAGCTTAAAGTGTCCTCATTTAAAGGTGTTTCATCTCACTTTTTTCATTATCCCTAATCAATTTTTCTAAATAATGGAAGATGAGTCACAATGACACCTTTTCTGCGTGGATTGATGTTTGATGAAGACTAGCACAGTATTTTAAAATGTTTAAAACCTACTCTTATACCACTTGAAAGCAATTGTAATGTCGGTAACTTGAATCTTCCGTACAATTAATTCAATTTAGTTGGTCATCATACTCCACTCATGAATCACATAGTCTAAAGTGTCGAAAAGTAAATAGAATCGAACATTATAAATTACGGCTAATCTATAAACCATGGGCCTCGGCTACAAAAATCTCAATTAAAAATTTAAATAAATCTATAAACCCTAATTGAGTCACTCTTAGAAAAATTTTCACATGTTAATATCTTTTTAAAACTTTTGTTCCTTTTAAAAACCCAATAGAAAATTATAAAATTACCCGAAAAAGTTGATGCCCAATTGAATGATTAGGAAGGCTAATCCATCGATTATCTTTTTATGAAAATTTATTAGATGCAAACACATGCTCTATTGATCATAAATGATATAGTGGTTGATTAATAGTATTGAAATACAATCCATTAGTTTTAGAAATTCATGTTTAAGAATTATATTGTATGCACAAATTTCGGGTTCTATAATTTAAATGAGCAAGAAATGGAACAAGAAAATTAAATTGCATCAACATTAAAAAAAACATATGACCACAACCCTCGATCGTGTACTTTTTACAAATGAATTTTTCTTTGATTTGATCATTTTGATTTTGATCAAAAAATAGTGAATGAGCCTTAAACTAAGGTGTGATGAAGGCCCTTATGATGACTTATTCTTGAAAAAACTTGTTATAATTTCTTTCATCATTCTAAAAACCGAAGAAAATCATTTATGATGGTCATTTTGATCATCCAATTTTGGCTGTCAACATAAGCAACTTTAAAAATTATTTTTCATAATTTCAAAACATTTTCCATATTTTTTTTTTAGCATAGAAATTTTCCAAACCTACTCCTTGACCTAATTCTTTGATGTAGAAAAGACTTGATACTTACAATTTTAAGCAAAATTGTTAATTACAATTATTTTAAACAAAATCTCTTACATGTTTTTTATTTTCTTAGTGCAGAATATTCATTTTTGCCTAAATAATAATCAAAATACAATTAGGTGACATTTTGACTCAAAAATGTGCTTTGTCCTGGTAAACATGTTTGATTTTACTTTCATTATAGAAAAGAAAAAAAAAATCAACATATGGGGTTCTTATTTTATTAAATTATTAACCTATTGATCAACAACTACTATTGTTGACCATTATGATTCAATGTTGAAACATCAATTTATAGGTGGAAGCTTCTAGAATATATAATTTTTGTGTTAATTTTAATTTGGATTTTCTTATCTATTAACAGCATAGTATGAATTTGACCTATTTAATAATCTAATTGATTAATTTAATTATAACTTTAACTATTCACCTCATATTTGAGTTATTTTTATTTTATTTTTGAATAAATATGTCAATTAATTTATAAATATATTTGATTAAGATATTAACCATATAAATTTATATAAGATTTAACTAAACCCAAATATTAAATAAGAGGATCTGATTATGAGCTTTTCAGGTTGGATGAAGTATAATTCAAGTCATCAAACTTTAACAATTTTAAACACGTTTTATAAAATATAATTAAAATGTCCTCTTCATTAATATTAAAAATAGTATTAAAGAAAATAAATACAAAAATTAACTTGATAGGAAAAATTCAATTCTCACAAAAATATAAATAGACACTTTTTTCTATTAACAAAAATGGAAAAAATATTGATTAAGAAGTTTTTTTTTTTTTTTTTTTTAATAATGAAAACATGATATTGACCATTCAATGCTTATCATGTGGGCGTAGCCATTACGGCACAAAAATGGGATAAAAGAAGAGAAATTGTAACAAAAAGTGGAAGAGGAAAAGAGATATGAAATGAGAGATGGTCTTAAAGGAAGAGAAGAAGAGAAAAGGACAAGACAGAAAAACGTTGGGAGCGTGATTGCCGCTTCCTCTCTCCTCTCCTTTCTTTTCTTTCTTTCCGTAGTCCGTTTTCAGTACAGCCTTCCGTGATATCATTGTCCCCTCCCTTTTCCCCCACGCGCCGCCACAGTTATAAATCTTCCTTCGTGGAATACACTTTTGTTAAGTTTGTCACTTAGTGCTTCCTGTTTCTGCAATACACTCATCGTATAACCTTTTTTATTCTTATACGGAAGAAAGTAGCCGATTCGATATCCACCCAACCCAACTCTTCCCCATCTACATCATTAAAATTATATATATATATATATATATATATATATATATATATATATATATATATATATATATATATATAATAAAATTAACATATGAATAAATAGAATTAAGATACAAATTTGCCTAACGACACCAATATGATCGAATTGGATATCGATTTAACATCCAAACAAGGCCTTTTTTACGGATGATTTTTAAATTAATATAAAAAACAAATTTTATATGAGTTTTTTTTTTGTTAAATTATGAAACCTGAATCAATATTGTTGCATTTCGCTTGGGATGTTGAGGTTGAATTGCTTGACAGTTCATCGAGTTCAAGGTCTTCAGTGAGTTCACAGAGATCGAGTTACCCGATCAACTCGTATGGATTGAATGAGATAGCGTCTCTTGGAGAATTTTTTTTTGTAAGATGAATGACAAGTTTGCTCTTGTTATATATTTAACATTTTTATATTTTAGGGTTTTGTTTTAGAAATAGTGCGATTGCGATTAAGAGTTTTCTTGAAAGTTTTACTATTATAACTCTTTTTATTCCTTTTTATTAGTGGATTATTAAGTATTAGTGTACTCTGTGGACATGAAAATCGTGTTGATCATCGAACCATGCTAAAAATCTTATATTCATTTTTTATTTTCTATTTGTATATGTGATTCAGTTAACATTTTTATCATATAAAAATGCAACTTCGAACTAAAATCTATAATTATTACTAAAAATACAATTTGAAATTGTAATTTTTTATTATAAATAAAAATGCGGCTTGATAAGCTTTAAGGTAGTTTTTGATGACATCAAAAATCATCCAATTAAAATTATTTGTATAGTAAAATATGTTTTATTTCTTTGTATCTTACAATAGTTTAATTTTTTGGTATCGATGTCTCATTTGTTCATGTCTAAACCACCTTTTTTTAATGATACATGTTAATGGTTTATATTTAAAATACAATATCATATCAAATTGGTATTATATAACTTTCCAAATTTTAATATTAAGTTAAAAGTCTTTATATTATATCGAAAAGTGTCATCTAATCAAGCGACCATGCGATACAAAAAATGTCTTATTGCTTTGTACATTAAAAATGTACCCTAAGTTCGAACACATATCATAATCTTATTTTATTTTTTTTACTTTGAAAAAAAATCTATTTAATTTTATTTATTTTTAAGTTGAGGTTAGACTCGAGGTTGATGAGCACGCTCTTGACATGAGAGTGGGAAGGAGGGTGATATGTCTTTGAGCAAGTTGAGAAAAGGGAAGTGAGCTTGGTGCTTCTCCTTTTTCTTTATTATTGTTATTATTGGTTTTTTTGGGGTATTTGAGGAATCTAAGCAGCTTGTGATTTAACCCCAACTTTAATTTTCCTTTTTCCTTTTTCTTACATTTAGTGGAAGCTTTTTGGCCCAAGTTTTGGCTTTTCAATTTGTTACCAAGTTTATGTCACTTGGCACAAAAATGATAGTGCTTTATCAATGAAAATTTTCTTTCGTTCTATTATTTCAAAATATAGATATATATATATATATATATATTTAAAAAAAATAAGAAGAAAAAAATAGTAAAAATATATTATTGGCAAAGTTTTAAAATTTTAACATTAAATATTAAGACTATGTTTGGTTCCCGGAAAATACTAAGGAAAGAAAAAAAATGCAAAGGAAAATGATTTTTTCATGTTTGGTTGTCTTATGAAAAATATAAAAGAAAATCAAATATGATTAAAACTAATTAAAAATTTATGTATTTTAAAATTATTTAATCTTTATATTAATGAGTTAAAATAAATAAAATGAGTTTGAAGTAAAAAATAAAAATAACTTATCAACTTTTAATCCATTTTTTATTTTTCTTCACTTTTTCTTTCCTTCTATTTTTCCTTTGTATTTTCTTTCCCTCGCATTTTCTCTCAAATTTTCCGGGAACCAAACATAGCCTAATATTCTAAAAAATGCCATCATTCAATAACCAAAAGAAAATAACATATGATAAGTTTTTAAATATAATTTTTAGGGTTTATTTGATAATTGTTTTTTAAAACAATTTTGAAAAATAATTTTTCAGAACAATTTTTAAAAATTATTCTCTATTTTTATAAAATAAAAGTCTATTTAAAAACCTAAAATGTTTTTAAATTTTATATCTATTGTTTTTTTTATTTATCATTATACATGTTTATATAATTATTTTTTAAAACCGTCTTAAAAAATCAAGTGAAAATAATATAAAATAATTTTTTGTTGTTAAATATATTTTTATGTTTTTTGTTTTGAAGAATAGAAAATTGTTCTAAAAAACAATTCCTAAATAAACCCTTTTTTCCCTTTTTTTATTTATTTATAAAAGGGTTTTTTTTTAATTTACAATTTATTAAGACTTTGTTTGGAAAAAAAAAATATTAGAAGGAATCCAACATATTTTATTTGGTTTGTAGTAGAAAAATCAAAGGCAAATCAAATATAATAAAACTTAGTTATAAGTTATATATTTTTAAATAATTTATAGAGGAGAGAAAATAAAAATAAATAAATTTAAAGAAGCATGCAAAAAACAATACATTAACTTTCAACTTTTTTATTTTCTTTTATTTCTTTCCCTCAAATTTTTTTAAGATCCAAACAAAGCTTAAAGATTACTTAACTCATTTAAGGTACATTTAATAGCAGAAACTCATCCTTTAATTGGACTTATTATAATAATTAATAATCATTTCCCAAATGAAAATAAAACTTAAAATATTGACATCCCAACCCCCACCCCCACCAAAAAATAAATAAATAAATAAATAAAAATAAAAATTGTAAAATTAAATTCCACATCATTGAAGAGGAAACATCAAAATTATGAAATTAGGGTGTATTTATTACACCACCATGGTACAATCCTAACAAATTATACAGCTTGGATTAAATGTCATTAAGGCATAGCCAATAAAAGTGGTGCAGATCCCTCTGATGGATATGGTAAATAGAGTAGCGTGGGTACTGTGGAAGTTGTAGAAAGAAATCATTTATCCTCTTCCTTGACCTCTCAATTCTCATCCATCCATGGACATAGCTGTATTTTTCTTTAAATGCCTCATTTATTTTGCTTCCATGTCTGACACACTCCTATTTCCACATGCATCTTCTTCATGTCCACCGTCCCATTTAATTCCTTCACTTGTTACTGCTCCTAATAGGACAAGTTTAAAAATAACCCTAATTGAGTTCTAAGTTTAAGAAATACCTAATTGAATTCTAGGTTTAGGATTTTGGTTTTAAACATCGGATAGTTTTAGGTTTTTATTTAATTACTTCAATGACAACTCCTATGATGGATTTGGGATGCGTAACTGAATAAAGGACAAGTTTGGATTTTTGTTTTTAAACCTAATATGAGTTTAGATCTTGCCTACGTGATTGAACTAATAAATCTAGTATGAAGAAACTTAATTTAAAGCAATTTTAAATAATGGGTTAGTTAGAAATGACATTAAGTCAAGCAAGAAAGTTGGTGAGATTGTAATTCTTGAGGACAAGTTTAAAAAAAATCTAATTGAATTCTCATGATAAAAAAAAGACTTAATTGAGTTCTAGGTTTAGGATTTTCGTTTTATATCTTGAATGGTTTCGGGTTTTTGATTATCATCATTTCATTTAATTACTTCAATGGCAATTCCTGATAGGAGGAATTCAAGATCCATAATCGAATTTGGGATTGAATTTGAATTTTTGTTTTAAATCTGATATGAGTTTGAATTTTGTTTGTTCGATTGAATTGATAAATCTAGTATAAATAAACTTAATTCAAAGCCATTTAATATGGTAAGATGGTTAAAGAGGACATTAATTCAAGTAAGAAAATAAGTGAGAGTGTAATTCTTGTAAATTGTTTTTTAAGGAAAATTTTTATTATGCTTATACTTCATATTTTTATATTTTAAGTAACACTAATTGAATTATAATGAGTAAACATATTCTAATCTAACTTTGTCACAATAACATTACTATATGAAAATAGTAAAAAAGTATTGAGATGTAATATTGTCACAAAATGACGAAAAAGATACCAATAAAATCCACAAGATTGCCCTTTTATTTATTTATTTATTTATCTATTTTTTAGAAAATAAAAAATAAAAATACTAGAATACAAAAATATGGCCCCACCCTAGGCTGTAGTGGAAAGCTATACTTGGGTCCCCTCTCTCTCTCTTCACATGTACTCTAGCTTTAGTGTTGTTGTTTTTGTTGGTTCATTTTCTCTTATTGTTGGTGGTTAATATTTCAAAATCAACCGATTACATTTTTGTCTTCTTGCAACAAAATAGACAAACAAAACACTTGGGTCTCACACTAGGGTCTCACATTGACACGAGTAATTATTTTTTCTCTATTTTAAAATTTTTATTTATTTATTTATATTTTATTTTTTAAGAATGTTTTATGGTCCATACTCATATAAAATCGTTCCCTAATTATCACTTAATTAGGGTTTTGAGCATACTTCTTCTATGGTTAAGTTAATTAAAGTCTTTTTTGCCTTAAAAAAAAAAGAAATGCAAAAAAATCACTTACTTCATTATCTTATGTCAAGAATTTTGTAACCTCCTTTTATAACTAAGGTTTTTTTTTAAAAAAAAAAAAAAATTTTGAATTTTTCTTTTAATGGTGCAATAATGTCTCATTGATGATGCATAGTATGTTATAGTAGAGTTGAACGTAACAGATGTGTATGTATAAAGCGATCATGCCTAGTTAGGTTTTATGCATTTGGGTTTCAATGCTCATTTAGGGGGGGAGTCCAAGTCCCCACAATTATAATTCATCTTTTAATTGTATTTATAGATACTTTATTTAATAGTTTTTGTCAATTAAAAAAAGAAAAAAAGCATGAAACTATGAATGTGACTTTTGTAATTTACCCATTTTTAGTAGTTTGATTAGATTAAAAAATTTGAAGTAATTTTTAATTTACCCATTTACTATAACTAGAAATTCTTTTAAAGTAAATTTAAGAATTTAGATAAAATTATGGAATGTGATTTAATACTAATTATTAAGAAAAATGAAGAGTTTTTTTTTCTTGGCCATGTTTGGTTCATGAGAAATTTGAAAGAAAGTGCGAGGAAAAGAAAATAGAGTAGAAAAGTATAAGGAAAGAAAAAATGGATTTAAAATTAATAAATTATTTGTATATACTTCTCCAAATTCTTTTCACTTATTTTCGTCAATCCTATGAGGATTAAATAATTTTAAAATATATAAATTTTTAGATAATTTTAATTAAATTTGATTTTTTTTTTATATTTTTCATAGATAAGCCAAATATGAGAAAATCACTTTTCTTAACATTTTTTTTTCCTTTATACTTTCTAGTAATATAACATAACCTAAACCTAAGTGTTGAATCCAAGATTGAGTTTAATGAGTAAATTATTTTCTTCTATACATAAAGTGAGAATTTGTTTATCCAATATTAATCCCACAATGCAAACACATAATAAAAAAAATGAAATTTAAATAATACAAAAAATTCTGTCCATAAGAGACGCAGAGATTTTTTTAATAAAGATTTTTATTAATGTTTTGATAAATAGACACACAAAATCTAAGGCTATATTTGGTTCCATAAAATATTAAGGAAAGGAAAAAATATTAATAAAAATAGTTTTCTCATGCTTAATTTCACTAAGAAAAATGTTTAATTTAATTTAATTTAGTTAAAATTTTATATATTTTTAAATTCTTTACTTTTTACATAGAAAAGAAAAAAGATGTGAAATGAATTTAAAGAATTTATTAACTTTAAATTTAATTTTTATTTTCTCTTATATTTTCTTTCCTTCTCTTTGTCCTTAAGAATTTGGCATGTTTTGGAGAATTTAAAACATTTTTTAAAACTTGAAAGTATTTGTTTTACAAAAATTAGATATTTAATAAAATTTTGAAATTTACTTTCAAATATTTAAAAAATCATTTGAAGTGATTTCTAGATGATCACTTGATAAGTATTTTATTAAAAAAATCATTTTTCTCTAAGAGTCTATTTGACATTGATTCTATGAAACACTTTGTCTAAAAAGTGTTTTTGAAAAAAAAAAATATTTGACAAAATTTAAAAAACACTTTTAAAAATCTAAAAAAATAGTATTAGAAAATCACTTGTAGTGCTTTATGGAGAAACATTTGAAAGATAATTTTCCTAAAAACACTTCTAGCACTTCAAAAATTTTATTACGTAAGTGTTAAAAAAAGTTAAAAACGTTTTTTAAAATCACTGCCAAATACACTTTAGGAGCTCATTTGACAATGATTATAATATTTCTAATACTTAAAATTTTTTATTTTTCAAGTGTTAGAATAGATAGAAACACTTCTTAAAATCAATGTACATACTCTAGTATGTTTGATAATGATATACTTAGTAATGATTTTAGGAAGTATTTCTAAAATTTTTAATATTTGAAATTTTTTATCAAATAATTTATTAACATATATACAAATAATTTATCAATTTTAAATTTATTTATTTACTTATTTTCATTTTTTCCTTTCTATTTTTTCTTTAGTATTTTTTCCCAAATTTTTTTAAAACAAAAATGTTTCTAATGAATATGCTACTCATAAAATCATTCCCTAACACACTTTTCATAATTGTTGACATCATTATCATAGTTCTTGAAGAATATATAGTCAATCAAACATTTTATTAAGGTTGGAAAACTCCTAGAAATGTATAGTCATCAACCATTATTTTCATTCACCAACTTTCTATGATGCCAAGGAATATCCTTCCTACTTTTACATGTTCTTTATGTAACTTCTCCCATTCATTCAAATTTAATTAATTAATTAATTAAAATAATAATAAAAAATATATTTTTCTAAAGTCGTGGAGATTGGAAATTTCTAAGTCCATTCAAACAGTGCGGTGTTTTTTTTAAGAAATAAAAAAGAAAATGATATTAAATAAATTATTTAGAATGATATGCCACGTCACTATCATGTTCCTTATAAAAATGATCAAAAATCAACTTGAATATAATAAATGAGAGTATAGGGGCCTGTTTGTTTAGTGTTTTCAAGAACTGTTTTCTGTTCTTGAAAACAAAAAACACCAAAAACTTGTTTGGTTGAAAGAGTCATTTTTGTTTTTGTTGTTCCCCGTGTTCTCAAAATGGCACTATTTAGAGAACAACAAAATGTTGTTTTCCCCGTTTTTGTACTGTTTATAGAACAAAACTAAAGAACAAAAAACACATCTGTTCTCCGTGTTTTTCTTTTTCTTCCCGTTCTCATCTCTCTCCAGCACAGTCGCGGCGCCTCTTCTCCAGCACAGTCGCGACATCTCCAGCAAGAAACAAAGGTAATTTCCACAGATGTTGAAGTTATTTTTTATAGATCTAATAAAATAGGTTTTTTTTGGCAATATTTGTTGAGGGAAATGTTAGATCTGATAAAGAGATATCAGTTATGTTATTCGAATTTTTTTTTTATCACCTGCTGTTAGTTTCTTTTTTTCCCGTTTATATATTCCTGTTTGGATGCTGAGAAAACTAGGAAACGAGAATGAAAATAGAATGAGATCTGAGATTTTTTTGATCACCTGTTAGTTTTTTTTTTTTCGTTTATATTTTCCTGTTTGGATGCTGAGAAAACTAGGAAACGAGAATGAAAATAAGCCCAAAAATTCCTGATTTTTTCCCGTTTTGATTTTTGTTGAGTTGTTCTGTTAAAAAAAAACAAAAACCTTACTTAAAGACATGGAAATCAAACGGGAAAATCCAAGCTTGAGTCTTGACGGGTGAAATACCTCAAGGAAAATGGAAAAAATAAAGAGAATCAGAAGAGGATGAGGTGTTGAATCACCAAGAACCTTTTCTCTCTGTAGATCTGCTCTTCCTCTCTCTCATCCAGACTCACCTTTCCTCTTCAAATCCAAACACACCCTTGAGTTCATCCACAGAAATAGAAAAAGCAATGTAAAGAGAAGTGCAGGAAAATATAATAGGTTGCTGTAAAAAAATCACATTCCTCTCAATACGCTCTCTCTCCCCCCTCCAACTTGCTGCCCAAGCTAAAGGAATCCCCTCCAGAAACCGAGTTTGCTCCCTCTCTAGCTAAGGGCCTGTTTGGATGCTGCACTAAACAAACAGACCTTAAGAGTTGGGGGTTAAATATAATAGGTTGCTTTTGATTTTTTTTTTTTTATTCCCTAAAGTTTTGGATTCTCTGCTACTTTTCTACAATTTTTGTTAACCATTTATTCAATCATGCTAACTTTAAATATTCTTTAAATTACTTTCACATAATTACAAAATTATTTATTAATTAATTTTCATTAAACAAATTAACCCTAATCAAGTAAATTAATAACTTCAAAGCTCCTTTTTAATCTTAATAAAAGTTTTTTTTTCATGCCTATTTCAGTAATTTTATTAAAAATACTTATGACTTAAAAAAACATTTAATATAAAAATAAAAAACATTATTTATCATAGGAGTCATATTTTATTCTATATAGAATATTATTTAATATTTAATGAAATTGTTTGAAATATTAATATTATTATTTAAAAATAAAAAATTGACTTAAATTTTTACCTAGAGTAAAAAGATACAAAATGACATCTTAATTAATTTAAAATAATTTTAAGTTAATAATAAATTACTAATTATTTTCTATATAATTATTTTCTATAAATTACTAATTTAAAAATAAAATCAAAATTATTAAATTATTTTCTATATACTACTTCAAACTTATTTTTATTTTTTCATATGATTATATAATTTAAAATATATAAATTTTAATTAATTTTAATTGTATATTTTTGTAGTAAATCAAACATTAAAAAATTAATTTTTTAACATTATTGAAATCAAAATTATTGAAATCAAACTTTTTAAAATATTAAATTATTTTGATGTCTTATTTATTTTATTTAGATTAGTTATAAATATTAAATTAATTCTTTTTAAATTTTTTTATCTCATCTTAATAGAATATACTATAATTTTTAATAAAATTAAATATTAAATCAATAAAAAATAATAAAAATGATTTTATCATGTTTGATTTATTTTAAAAAAATATAAAAAAATATTTTAATTTTAAAATTAATCAAATATAAAATTAATCAAACTTACTTTTCTTTCATTTTTTTCCCCCAATTTTTGTTTCAAATTTTATAAAAACTAAAAAAAAAAAAGTCTTTAAAATCTAATTAATATCAAATCTATTTTTATTTTTATTTATTTTTCTTTCATATTTTTATACACTACACTATACGTCAACAATCTTAATTCTCATTTAAACATAGCCTTAAGTTCTATTGGTGGTTTTAAAAGCTGTCTCCTCATAGAGTTCTTATTTGTGATGGGATTGTACAGATGACAACTGAGATAACAGATGTTGAGGATGCAGGAACATGGAGAGGTAATATAGAGAAAATCTTTATTGACATCATGGTAAATGAAGTTAATAAAGGTAACATGGATAGTGGTACATTTAGTACCAACACATGGAGAAGGATCTTACTTGAGGTTAATAGTCAAGGGAAAAGAAATTTCAACTTGAAGCAGCTTAAACAAAAGTTTAATAGACTACGTGCAATGCACCGTGAGTTCTCTGATCTTTTAAAGCATACTGGATTTGGTTGGGATGCTGAAACTAACACAGTGCATGCTCTAGAGGAAACCTGGCAAAATTACATTCGGGTAAAAATAACTTTTAAACCAATTACTTTTTAATTTAAATATTTGGTAAACACTAAGAGTGAATTTTTTTTTCCTTCTATTAGGCACACCCAAATGCAAAAAGATTCCGCTCAAAGGGATGCCCAAACTACAACTTGTTGGGATTGATCTTTAATCCATCAACAGCAACCGGTGCCCTCCACTACTCTTCCACCCAAGATCCACCAAACACTGATGATGAAGATGAGATGGATGACAATTTGGAACATGGTGGAGTGCATGTGGATGTAGATACTGAGATCCCTGATGATCCTCCACAACCAGAAATGGCAGGAGGAGTGACCACCCGTTCTGGAAAGCGTGTAACTGATTCTCTATTAGAGCGTAAAGGTAAGAAAGAATCCAGATTAAGTCAAATGGGAGATGCTTTGAAAGCTTGGGTTGAGGCATCAAAGGCTAGAACAGAAACATCTCGAGCTAGAACTGAGGCATTATTGGCTAGAGTGGACAGATATAAGAGTGGAACTAGTAGTGAAGCTACTAGTGGAGGTACCACTGATTTTAGCATAACAAGGTGCATGGCAGCCTTACAAACCATTGAACTGTTAGATAATGACAAATATTTAAAAGCTGTTGAGAAATTCACAGTGCCGGAGTGGAGAGAGATATTTATGAATATGCCTGATGAGAGGAAAATGGCATGGCTTGATAGACTTTAAATGTGAATGTTTGGATGCATAACTATTATGATGACATTGTAATATGTACTATTTATCTTTTGGTTAGAATCTTTTACCATGCTCTTTAGTTTGTCATTGTATGGATGTTATTTATGGTTATGAAACTTATATTATAACTACTTTAATATTCATTTCGTGCTATTTTATATTGTGAGTTCATTTGTTTTATGTAGTAACCAATGAATGATAATAACACAAGCAGTGGTGAACTATATGACTCAACTTCATCTTCTGAAGAGGGTGATGATTTAGATGAAATTTTTATTGCTCACATTATGAATGAGTATGAGGAAATATTTTTATGCAAGACACCTCAAAGGACATCAATGTTAAGTGGTGCACAATTTGTAAGAGATATGATAGAAGGTCATCCTCAGACATGCTATGAACTATTTCGGATGGATAAAGAAACATTTATGAACCTTTGTGATCATCTTAAGAGACATGAAAACTTACAGGATACACGATTTGTCACAGTTGAAGAGGCAGTGGCTATGTTCTTACTAATCGTAGGACATAATGTGAGAATGAGGGTTGTAGCAGACCGTTTTCAACACTCCACAGAGACTGTCGCTCGACACTTTAAAGAAGTTAGACGTGCATTATGTCGACTTGGCAAAATTCTCATATGTCCTAACAATATGACCAATGAGGTGTCTTCATATGTTGCTAGTAATCCTAAATATTTTCCATGGTTTAAGGTAAGAGTTTATAAAAAAATATTTATAAATATGAATTTCATGATGATTATTTAATTTATTTCCTTAATAATAATAAATATTTGTTGTTGTAGGACTGTATTGGTGCAATTGATGGCACTCATATTAGTGCATGGGTCCCAGCTGATAGACAAACCAGTTTTAGAGGTAGAAAAACAGTTATAACACAAAATGTTATGTGTGCATGTAATTTTGACATGATGTTTACATTTGTTTATGCTGGTTGGGAAGGAACAGCAAACGATGCACGTGTCTTTTTAGATGCATTGACTAGACCAGAAGTCAATTTTCCTTGGCCAAGTGAAGGAAAATATTATGTAGTTGATTCTGGTTATCCTTGTATATCTGGATTTTTGCCACCATATCGAGGTGAGCGATATCATTTACAAGAATATCGGGGTAGACATAATCAACCTATCAGGTATAAAGAACTTTTTAATTATAGACATTCATCTCTTCGAAATATTATTGAAAGATGTTTTGGTGTTTTAAAGACCCGATTTCCAATATTAAGGATGATGCCTTGTTATAAGCCAAGTAGGCAACCATCAATTGTTGTTGCATGTTGTACCCTTCATAATTGGATTCGTCTATCAACTCGAAATGATCAATTGTTTAGAGAATATGAGGTAGAAGACCTTTCAATCGAAGGTGAAGAAGAGAGCACAAGTAGCAGAAACCATTCAATTGATTTATCAGATGAGAGTGCAGCAGTTATGGCAGCTTGTAGAGATCAAATTGCTGAAGTGATGTGGGCAAATTATATTAATGTCAATCCATGACTTGTCTTATTTTTAATTTTTAATATTTGTCAACACTTTAGTGTTTTGTTAGAATTTATATATATTTGTTAACTTAACTAGTTCTTATTAGTGTTATGTGATGTTTGTTTTAATTTCTAATGATTAAATATTGCTTATAAATTTAATTTATAATTGTAAAAGTATGATGGACAAAAGACCCATGTGAAATACATACATCATATTTTATTTTATTTTTAATAATTTATCAACTTATATAAAAAATTTAAAATTAAATAATTTTTTAAATTTAAATGAAATGTGTATTTAAAAATATTTATAAATTTATAATATAAAGTTACTTGAAGAAAATATTTTATTAATTGAAAAAGAAAAAAAAAACATCTTTCAAACATGTTTTTTTATTAACTAAGCCAAACATTTTTTTTTTGTTTTTGAGAACAAAAACTGTTTTTCAAAATTCAGTTCTCAAACACAATTTTTTTTCTAAAAACACTAAAAACTGTTCTTAAAAACTGTTCTCAAAAACTGTTTTCCAGAACAGTTTTTAAAAACAGCAACCAAACAGGCCCTAGAAGGCTTCTGGGTCTTTCCATGTGGCGTGGGACCCAGTAGGAAGGAAATCGGAAAGTGGGGCAGTTTCCGTAAAATACCGTACGGTCCAACGAAGCGACCACCCACCGACCTCCTTTTAATCAAATCCAAAAGCAATGGGGGCTATGTCGGCTATCCCATTCCCATCTCCATTCCCACCTCCATTCCTCCTCCGCCGTACGTCATCCTCATTCCCGACTTGCTTTTTCTCCTCTACAATTTCAACCATTAAAATTATTATTATTAATTTATTATTATCTCCCTTTTTTGAAATTTTTATTTTTATTTTTGTTTTTTATACTCTCTCTTACATGGAAAGGAAGGGAAATGGTGGAAAGGAGATGCCTTGTGTCTGAATCCACCTAAGAGCCGTTACTTTCCAACTATATTCAGTTGTGATTTTATTTAAATTTTTTTAAAAATAAAAAATAAAAAATCTTGATTATAAAATAATATCTGAAATTAAATATTAATATACAAGGACCACCAAGTTCAATTATTGCATTGTGTGAGACCCACGCCGTTCTCATATGCATGTCTCAAGGCCATATGGACGGTTTGATTGGTAAATAATTTAATGGGGACCTTACGATTGATTGTGACAATTTTATTTTATTTTTTGAAACTTATTCATGATTTTTATTTTTTAGAAAATAATAATATTTTAGTGGATCAGCTTTATTATATATCTTTATATCAAAGAAGGTGTAGCTTTCTTTTTGTGAGTGCCATGTCATTTTTGAGTCATCATTTCCCAACACCACGTCTCATGAATTACCTTTTAGTGATTTTATTTTTTATTTTTTTTACTTTAATTAAAGCATGAAAACAGAAGCCAAATGGCAATAATTTTTAAGGGATAATACTATTTTTTAAAAAAATTAATTAAATACGGAAAATACTTTCTTATATAAATAAAGAAATTTATATAAGAACAATATTTTTTTAACTTTTTTATTTAATTTTTTAAAAATAAAAACCATTTCAATAATATGTATTAAGTTTTAAGGAAAAAAATTTAGAATCTATTTGATAATTATTTTCAAAAATAGTTTTATGTTATTCAAAATAAAAAACAAGGAAAGCATGTTTATTAAAAAATTTTTTTTTTAATAAAAAGTAATTTTTGAAGATCGTTTTCTAATTTTTGTAAAATAAAAGTTATTTTGAAAATCTAAAATATTTTTAACCTATTTTTCATATTTTTAAATTTATTTTAAAAATAATTTTTATATCCAATGTTTTATTTTTAATTATTTTATATGTTTTTATAAGTATTTATTAAAATAACTCTTCGAAAAAAATAAAAATAATATAAAACAATTAAAAAATGTCATTTGAAAATGTTTTATTTTCTATCCTTAAGAATAAAAATAAAAAATAATTTTTAATTATTAAACATATTTTATGTATTTTTTGTTCTGAAGAATACAAAACTGTTCTAAAAAACAATTCTGAAGCCGGTCCTTAACTTTTCGTAATTCAATTCAAACCGAGAACAATGATAATATTATTTTTCAAATTATATAGCTATATATCTACATCAATCACAAGTTCATATCTATATAAGTATGCACGAAAATTCAAATCAAAGAATGCAATTTTGTTTCCATGGATTTTTAGTCAAACATTGGGGAAGATAATAATTAAACTCAACAACTCCAAATCATAGAAAAAGAAGGTTGTGATGAGAGAAAACTTGGTCAATAGTTATGACTTGTACTCAATAGTCAAGTTATGACCATATTTATAGACAATTTAATTGGAAGAGAAAAATTTGGGTAGCTGGTCCAACCGTACATGTCGCGTCAATAATCGTACACTCTAATTTATGACTTGTTATGAGTCAAAAACACGCTTGGAAATATTGAACCTTTACATTGTGCTGACTGACCCACTATTTTGACAATATAATTTGCTTATTTATTATTATTATTATTATTTTCTACATGGTATGCATACATTTATGTGGTAACATGCAAAGCAAATTTAGAATGACATATACCTATTCCTAAATTTATATCATTTAAACATTGGATACTCAAACCAAATATCTTTTTTCATTTATTTACTTAAAATATTTTAATGATGATAAATCATCGTTAATTTTTTATCGATACAAAAATGAGTAATTCAAAAGACTGACTTTTAGAACAGGGTTATATCAAGTATGATAAAAGATTTGATCAATCGTTAATGGATATCAATTGTTTTTTAAATAAGATGATTAAAGATCGATCCAAAAAATGTGCATATAGATAAAAAAAAAAAAAAAATTGTACTATTTTTTTAAAAAAGTAATTGAAATTTAGGAAGATGGAATTGGGATTTAGAGATAGTAATTTAGATAGGTTTTAATTTAGGAAAATAGGTATTAAAAATAAGTAAAAATTGCTTAGAGAGCATAACAAATGGGTGAAATAATTATTATCACAATACCCTTTTCATAAATTCTAGAAAATCAAAATATATTCTTATGAACTCATTCTTCTAATTAGTCAAAGTCATCTAATAGTACAAATCCAAGTGTGGTCAGTGGAAAATTTGAGTAATTTCCATGAAAGTTTGTAGAAGTAGAAGAAAGAAAAATGAAGAAAGGAAAATTCAAACTACACCTAGTCACATTATTTATTATTTTTATCATTTTTTTTAAATTAAATTTTTTTTTATGTATATTTTGATCACTTTTTTTTTTTTTGAAATTTTAATAATATTCATCATTTTTTTCTTTTAGAAAAATTAGTATACATTGATGACATTATAAATGAAGTGGGTGTGTTCAACATAAAGTCCACTCATGAGAAGGTTTGGTTTGAATTTTTATTTTTCTATTTTTATATATTTATTTACTTATTTATTTATTTCGGGAATAATTGTGAATAGAATTTCTTTCAAAATTCCAAATTTATGAAGTTAGGTTTGAAGACAAGAAGGAAGATTATATATATATATATATACGTCTGGCTTCTAGAGAATGGGCCCTCAATGTTTATTAAATATCAAGTGAATGATGTGTGGCTGATGGAATTGTGACTTGGGCAGCTGCCAAAAAAATTTATATAAAAATTATTATTATTTATTTATTAGAATAAAAGTGTTGAAAACTTCTAGATTTTTTTAAAAATTTAATTAAAAAATTTTGGGAAATATTTGTGAAAATTGAGACTTAATTTAGGCTTTAATTTTTATTTGAAAAAAAAAATGATGATAATTCATTTACTTTATTATTTTTTTTGTCTGCTTTATTTCTTTTTCTTTTTTAAAATAGAGAATTTATAAATTTCCAAATATATTTGTCTTTTTGGGAACTAAGGGCTTATTTGATAACTGTTTTTGAAAACAAATTTGAAAAATTATTTTTTGAAAACTGTTATTTGATTTTTATAAAACAAAAATCTGTTTGAAAATCTAAAATATTTTTAACCTGTTTTTAATATTTTTAAAAATAATTTTTATATCTAATGTTTTATTTTTAATTATTTTACATATTTATATAATTATTCATAAATCAATCTTCAGAAAATAACTAAAAAATGTTATTTGAAAACACTTTATTTTTTATTCTTAAGAATAAAAAACAAAAAACAGTTTTAATTATTAAGCATATTTTTTGTGTTTTTTGTTTTAAAAAATAAAAAACTATTCTAAAATATAGTTTTCAAAGGAGCCTAATACACATAAAAGAAATAATTTTATTTAAATTTTTTTTAAATCATTTTAAACTATTAGTACTCACAATTTATTTAAAAAAACATTGCCTATTTTAAAATTTTTCTAGAGAATGACCCAGTTTGAGAAATATTTTTTTAAATGTGCCATAACATATTTATTTATTTTTGAAGACCAAAAATAGTTCTTATTTTTGAAGATCATAATTGTTTTTCCATACTTACATTTTTTTTTTCTTTTTTCAATATTATGACTAAAAAAGAGAAGCCAATATTTTTTTTTTTTCACAATTTCCAAAATTTAGTACAAAAAGTTGGAGACCCAACAACAATCTTTTAATGGTAAAAACCTCTTTGGTTGTCCTTGAATTACTTGCATTCTTAAAATAAAAAGAATGAAAATTTAGAATTTTATAAAACTAACCCAATTTCAAAAAGTATTTTTCAAAATCAACTCCCTAAAACATGTTGCAAAGCATATCCTCCCTAAAATTTTCATCTTTCTTTGGGCTATCAAAAATGGAGAAAATGCCTAAATGGTGTCCCTCGTAAAAATTAATTTTTTTTTCTTTAAAAAATATTCTTCAAAGAATCGTTAGACAATTAAAAAACTATTTTCTGTTTTATATTTTCAAAAACTATTTTTTAGAATAATTTTAAAAAACCGTTATCAAACAATGCCTAAATTACTATTTTTTATCTTGTTGCTAAGTGGTAGATGATTACTAAATACTACACAACTTCTCTAATTAATTTATATTGACCATTTACCCATCATGTAAAGTTGTGGTTCACCATCCCATGACCATTTAGACATACATTCATACATACATATAAAATACACTCTTGAGGAAACAATAAGTGATGTTGGAGGGTTGTGAAAGGGGTGAAAATGTCTAATTTTGGGCATGTGTTGGGAGTCACAAGAATTTGTTCCCTTAAAAGAAGGTGTTTTGGGAGTCACAAGGGTTTGTCCCTCAAAACAAAGGGTGGGGTACCATTGAAAACTACATCACAACCACTCTTTGTCTATGGTAACCTCTCTTTTCCAAACATTTTTGTGGGCCTCATTTCTACTTTTGTCTTCAACAAACCCTATCATTTTTAGTGTTGTGTTGTCCCTCTTTGATTTATTTATTTATTTTTTCTTGGAAGTATATGGTTGGTTTTACTAGGGTTTTCTACGGGGTGAATTTAGACCTCATTTGGGGGCTCCACTAGGCGCTAGTGGGCTTTAGTAGTCCATGTTTTGAGTCCTTTTTGGGCTTGGGTGTAGAACCCTAGACGACTTTGTTTGGTAATGGAAGACTTGAGAATGGACCTCCCAAATCACTTCTTCAAAGGAATTCTATTAATAGAAATGAAATGAAATAAATTAAATGAATTTGAAGTAATATATAAAAATAATTTATTAAATGGGCTCTATCCCAATTACACGTACCTAAATCATTTGAGTATGAATGAGGAGGCTTAATTTTTTTAAATTGGGTATAGGCAAACAAATGTCAATTCAAATTAAATTTGAGTTAAGAAAGCTCAAGCAACCTCAATCTAATCCAAATTCAATTATTTATTTATAATAAATTTAAATTATATGTATTTATGCTCATTATTTAATTGTGATGTGTATATTATTTTATTTTCATTTTAGAGGTTTTGCTTTATTTTTATTCTTGCAGTATTGTCACATTCATGCTTGAAGATTTTAAATATATAGTCATGCAAATATTATCTATAATTTCTTCTTTGTTAAATATAAATTGATTGTTAAAATATACAATAAAGAGTATTAAATTGATAGAATAATGATTTTGTGGGCTAATCTTGAAACATCTTTTAAAATTTAAATAGGTGATTAAATGAAATTTAACAATAGATTGATTTAATTATAATTTAATTAATAGTTAATTCTTTATCAAATAGATGTAAATTTTAACTATTCATTTTTAGGCTCAACTCCCAATTTTATAGCTAGATCAACCCCCTCAACCCCAATCCTCCAATCCAAACCAACCAGGGGTGCAACCTAAATCAAGGGTTTGAATAAGTATTTTCCCTATACCATATTCCTTCATGTATAGAAAAAAAACCCACATAATAATGTGATAAAAAGCCCAGAAAAATCAGTCTTCTCGTACCAAAAAAAAAAGGTTCAGGAGTCACATTCTATTACCCAAAAACTATATGTAAATTTATGAACATCAACTTTACTTTTCAACATTTCAACTTGGAGAGAGCAATTTCCATTGAATCAATCAAACCTAAGACACTGCTCCACAGTAACAAGATCTTAAAACAAAACTGGGAATGTTCTAATCATCTCACTCACTTAACCGATGAAAATCACACCCTTCTATTCACTTATGCCTCGAGGAAGATAACATGGTGTCCAAAATTTCTCAATCCTCCATGAGTCTTCCTTCTCATAATCCTGTTCATACAGGGTCATCATGAGTGATCCTTCGTCGAAGCCAACCATCAAAACCCGATCCAAAATCTGGAATGAAGCACAATGTGATGACCAGGTAGTCAGTACGTAGTTGAGATTGTTATCTCTCTTTTTTTGCCAGGAACTCGCCCTTGTATTCGCTGCCAGAAGTGACAACGAACCCTGCTCCAACCTGGAGTGAAGAGCCATGAAAATAATGAGACACTGAAATAATTTGTGAGCAGGGTTGTATGTGTGAGCATGAATACCTGACAATCTTTAAGTACAACTCGCTCCTGAAGCTGAGCATTGCTGCAAATTACAGAACCTTGGATTGAACAACCATCACTGATTGTAACATGGTTCATAACTACCGAATTAACGACCTTCAGACACAACACCAACAGAAAAAGGTTAATATATCATTTATCTCAAGTTTTTCCTCTTATGTAAGCTCTGTGTTTGGGAGAGAATCTTAATCATAGGTCAAATGCAACTTTTAAGAGTGTTTGAATATAATTTTCAACAATAAGCCCCACATTTCTCAATGTGATTTGTCAGTATTTCGAAAAATAAGTAGATCCATGTTATACCTCAAAAGCAATGCAGGAAAGCAGATTTTTCATTAATTAAAATTTTTAGATGTGATTATTAATCTTATTTTTAATAAAAATATTTTTAACATACAGTTCTCAAATATAAGATTTAATTGCACCAAAGTAGTAATTACTTCTACTTCCACGATTAAACATAGAAGTTAAATATTATCCCAAATATGGCTAAATAATATATGAATTAGGAGCCTTTATAGTGATATAGTTTTCTTCGGTCTGTCGTGATTGAAGAACATCATACCTTTACATTGGAACCTATCCGACAGTGGCGGCCAATAACTGATCGCTTCACACTACATTTGTCGCCCAGTTGTGAACCTTCCCCTAGCATACAATTTTGTCCAACCTAAAAACATAAAACCACCTGATAAGTATACCAAGAAACAGCCATGGCACACAGGAATTAGAAAATGGCCCCAATGATCCTATAACATGTCAAAGATAAGATCATAGGTAACAATACTAAGTTGGGAAATGGGTTGAAGTCATTTCAGATAAGAGACTGCATGTGAAGAGTGTTCAACTCACGGTTGTTTTTGATCCGAGCTCTGCTGAGGGGTGGATGATGTTGTTTTGGGCAGAGAAGGAATACCCTGACAGGTGACTTGCCTCGCCTATGACCTGGCACATTTAAAAAATGATAATTGGCTTACCGACACAAAAAAGTGCATTTATGAACACAAAAGAGCTTCAATTGTAAAAGCTCACATCTCGATTTATGTCACTGAAAGCTTGAATAGAATTTAAACGGGCACAGTACTTGTCCTGGCTGGCAATATAAACACAGCATTTGTGGGTTCTTCGAACAGGTGCAGATCCATTAGGGCCCATAGCATAAAGTTCATGAAAACTTGGTGTAGATGTCTTAGCAAGTAGTTGAGAAAGCATTACTTGGTTGATCCCAGGAACAACCTTGTCATGACCATTTTCTTCTGTGTGTGGTGCACCATTCAACGATAGTTCCGACCTCTAATGTTAATACAATAAAAATGAACCAATTTAGAGAATTGATGAAAAGAAATGATATCCATCAAAAATTGGTCTGCATGGATCGTCTTAAACTAACCAGCTGGCTCCGGACAAGATAAGGTAAAACATCTTGCTGTAAGCTTTGAAATGCATCCTTTTGATCTAAAACTTCTTGCAGAACAGCCCTGGAGGAAGATTCATGGGGACTTTAGTAAAGTGCAGAGTCTAATGTATTTCAAAAGAAAAACTGAAACCAAAGGTAAAAAGTCAAACCTCTTGAATGCATACAAATGAGCATCCATGAGATCAGCTCGAATTTCCATCTAATTGAAGCAAAGTAGAATATCAGAGGTAAGAACCAAGTAAACTCGTGAAGTTTGGTGAATTCCCAAACTTAGATGCTTATCTTTTGAGACATTACATTCTTTACTTTATCAAATCGCAGCCAGAAGATTATCTTGAAAAAGAAAGGAAAAGAGAAATCCTGATTCTTTTTGAACAGCATTAGGATCAATTTGGAAAATGGACAATTTTTAATTTCAGAAAGCAGTCAGATAGTAAGAAACAACATTTCTAAAGCAAGCAGGTGTTGGAATAGCTATAGCAAAATAATGAGGCATGCTGGAATAGAAGCTCCTAAATGAGAGTAGCATGTGAACAGAACAACATAATCAAGTGCATCAGATGCCCAGACAAAAATATAATCAAGTGCATCAGATGCCCCATTCGTTGTCAACCGCCTTAGGAGGGTCAATCCACTTACCTGTCCTACTGCACGGAGTATGCTCTTTTGAACTCGGATATCTCTCTCAATTTCTGGTCCTATCAACAAAAACAAGCTGCTAAGTAAGAAACTTACCCAATTCTATTCCATGTAAAACAGAATCTACAGAGAAATAACCTGTAGCAATGTATAATAGGAACTGTTTAGTGGGATCCAGCCCTATAATGTTGCAACACCCAGGTTTCTTGGTTTTGTCCTTTCCACTAGAGGATCCTGACTCCAATGGTCCACTGACAGGAACAGAGCAAAGCATAGCAGTCACTGCAGCACCATGCCGTCTATGAGCTGCTGCCACTGCCCCAGGGGAAACATCACAAACAAGATCACCACTTACCACCTGCAAAAACATAAACAAGCAATAGACAATCAATAGATGTAAAGGAATCAAGTCCAAAGTCAACTGCTATAGAGGATAAGGACTTTTAACCAAAATGTCATTAGCGGTCAAGTGGTGTGCAATGGCCCGAAGTGCACCAGCAGTTCCAACATCCTCAGGGACTGCAGCAACCTGTCAATGTCAAAATTTCACTTAAGCTTTAGTTCCATGAAAAACAAATCCAAGAAAAAGAAGGTAGCATGCAGATGAAGTAGACAACTGGTAAATAACATGATGTTGATGTTGTGATGTTTATTATAGTGAACAAATCAATTATATCAGATGAATAAAGACAGCTTACACAGAGGGACTTCCCACATAAATAGTCGTCTCACTTAGTAATAGAAAATTAAAGAATCTGCATGAAGCAGATGGTGGTCCTGTATTCCAAAAAGGAAAGCAGTGGAGCTTTTTCAAAACCTTTTCCTACAACCCATAGCATCAAACCAATCCTTCTAATAACCTTTTTTTCCCCCTGATATGCAAACAGCAAATATATTAAAAGCTTCTAAGAAAAGGGTGCACAAAAGCATACATAGCATATACAAGGACGCCAAAAGGCTAAACAAAGAGGAAAAACCAATCCCCAGAAAGCACACTTAGTTTAAGGAACAAATTAGTACAGCTGCATCAAGCACTGATCAATAAATTGTTGTTCAATTACAGATGAACTGCTCATAGTTATATCATCTTGATAGCAGAGCTTGTATCTAAGACAATGTCTTTCATTTTTACTACCAAAAGGTTCTATAATTAAATAAGTACAAAATATAAGATTACAGAACATTCATGCTAATTCAGCTTAGCCATATTCTGTATCCATATTTCTTATCCTGAACCAAACCACACTAACTGATCATGGAGCAAACATATCAGCAACAATTGATCTAGAAGTCCAAAGGGTACTGACGCTGAAGCTGATATTGAAACTCAAAACCATCATTCATCTTGCAGCCTCCAACTGGATAAGGAAACATGCATTGTCACTCTGTAGAAAACCCAAATGCTTTGGGAACTTGAGTCATATTTGGTCACTATATTGGTTATGCTTGATTTTAGATTTCTTTTTCCTTTTAACTGCTTAGCAAGTCCTGTGAAGTTTATGAAAAACGTTCACTTTAACAAACAGAGTATTTGGAAATAAGTTAGAAGTGGAAGGCAAAGATTATTGGTTCTTCTTTTGGTTGACAGGAAAGTTCTCTTCAGGTTGCTTTTGCCAAAAATAGTTTGCAGCTTCTATCCAGCCAGGATGGACCAGAAACTTCTTCTCCTGCAGTGCCCAACGTGACTTCTCCGTTCCCGCATCTGTCGAAACCACGTGTGTGACTGATGGATCAAGTTCTGTTGCACATGTGGCTCCCAACTGCTCTGCCATCCTCCAGAGATGGTGATTCTCAGCCTGGAATCTGGTGGGAAAAACCCGACTGAATACTATTTTACACCCCTTCAAAACGTCCTTCCGAACTCTTTTCACCACCTGATCAGGAAAGATAGTTTAATACTATTAAATTTCATTTCTGGGACATTTAATTTGTGGCTTCACTACCGAAATCAACAAATTTTATTCATAAAGCTTATTTAGGCACACTAGGACAAAGAGAAACCCAAACTGCAAACAATTTTAGTGCTCAAATAAATGACACAAATTACAGCGTTCAGGTCACTCCAGCATTGAACTCTGATTTGGAGCCACCAACAGTCTTAAGACCAGAAAAAGACTTAATGACATATAAAAATAGATGTTTTTAACATACAAAAATAAATAGATTTAACACTTGACAGTATTCAAACATTAATAAAAACAAACAACAGTTAACAGCATTTGGACACTAATAAAAAAAAAAAACAAACTAAAACACTTAATGACATTCAGCTCCATTAAGATTTAAGCCAAATTCAGGTTTATTCAGATTTTAGACAAAAAACAAAGACCACCTTAGTTTCAAAAATAAAAAAAAAAGAAAGGGTCAGCATAATTTCAAAAATAATAAAAAAGAAAGGGTCAGCATAAGAGTTAGTTCAGCTGCTGTAAGAATTTCTTACCTGTCTCACATCTCTGCCAGAAAAGTCATCCCCAAGTTCCTATAAGAAGGTTCCCAAATAACTAAGCAAGAAAACAAAACAAGTACTAAAAATTGAATCAGTAAAGATTCAGGACCAAGACCGACCGGATCAAAGAACATACTGTGTATCCGCTGGAGAACTTTAAGAACGGTTGCAAGCGCCCCATCAGGCTCACTTTCATCACTCTTCAACTCAGAAAGAGATTTACAATTGAAGCCAAATTGACGGCAACTTGAAGCAAAGAAATGGTATCTTTCCATCAGTATCAAGTTGTCTTTGTGCTTCTGCCATACCTAGAATAACAGAAAGTAACAAATGTAGCTGGCTTTATTAATTACCACAACAATGTGACAGCTCATGTATTCCTTGATTCAGCAATTTGCAGGTTCAAATATCATGTATACAGCATATGGAGTCGTAGTATAATTTACTAATATGAGATATAAAAAAATAGATATTAGGTAAACATATGCTCCAGAGTCTAGACATTAATAACAAACATATCTAGCTTTTCTTTTTCCTTTCCCTTTTTTTTGTAGGCAAGCATGAATCACATAATCCTACTAAGAAGCGCATAGCAAAAAGTTGAAGCAGCTCTAGTACAGAAGAAGTATACAAAAAGCAAGTATATCTAGTTTTATGAATGTTAAAAATTGATGCCACAGCTCTGAAACACTCGAGAGTTTTACATCTCTTTTAACCCCACATGTTGCTATCCATGTGTTTCTATCACACCATAAAAAGGGGGTACAAACAACTTCCACTTGTTTTCTTTTCAAACAAAACTCTCTTCAAGATCAACAGAAAATAACATAATTTGGAAAAGAAGATTCTGATGGAACAAAAATGAAAGAAGTTTCAGGCATTATGATTCCACCCAAAACAAATAATAGCAATTTTTAAATGGAAATAAGTGCCAAACAACTTTGCCGATTTGCATAATATCCACCTACACCATTGGGAAGCTGTATTATACAAATTAGTGGAAATATTTGGTGAAACCATAAGCATTCCTGAATCTCCTTGTCATGGTGTGGTCAAATTTTTTAAGTCAAATTAAAATTTAGAAGCAAAAATGTAGGTTTCTCACCTAGCTTCTCTATTCCATTCCTAAAAGAACTCCAAATTAGAGATACTAAATGCACCTGCAGGAATTTCTGTAGTTCCTTATCAGATTTGCGAAGCCAGAATATTCACGGATGCAAAATATGGAGCTTCTTCATGTAGTTACTTTGTTCCATATCCAATCTTAAAAAAACTCCAAAATTGAATTGTATAATCTAAGAGGATGTGAATGAAGCCCTTAATCAGACAAAACAAATTCTAGTTCTCTATCATGATTGTAGAAAGTGCAAACAAATGACCAAAGTGCAAGTTACTAAAACGCAAAAACCTAGAAATTCGCATCCAAGTTTAACAAGGTGATATCTCTCTGATGTTGAGTGACTACAAATGGAATATCTATCTTTACCAATAACATGATCTTTGACTATTACAGTTCTGAACATCTGAAATGACCCTTCAAAACAGATCACATATAGCTGGTATAACTACTTGAGTTTAAAGCCAAGCAACATCTTCTCTTTTCCAAAATTTCAAGAATTCCCTTCAGGTTCCAGCTCAACCTATTTGAACTTCACGGTCCATAAGTTTAAATGTTAATTCTCCAAGAAATGCCACATGTCCTTCCAGAAGACATGTAGAGTAATAAATGCTACTGACCTTAGAGAGCGCAAACTGCTTGCATCTTTGCAAGTAGAATATTAACTTCTTACTATGGCATGTATCCCAGTGCATTAGCCTTCACTACCAACTTCACAAATATTGTAAGATCAAATTTGAAATTAAAAGAGGCTGGACCAGAAGCATAGGACCATCATGGGCAAGAAAAACACCTGCTTCAGAAATGAAAAGTGGCATGCAGTGAGTGAGTGACCAAGGCCAGCTGGCCATAAACTCAAAAAGTTAATTTGATAGGAAAATCTCAGCAAAAAACTGCTAAAATGCTCCTCAATTTCAAAAAGGGAAGTTCTATTCCCTAAAGATTAAGATTTATCTCCACTTCTTGTGTAGCTTTAGTGACTATCATCCAACTAGGGTTATGATCCCTTCTCAGCACCCCCCTCTATCTATATCATATTACTCTTTTCCTATTAAATGAAATCCTCTTTTATCCTTATTTTCTGTCTAATTTGATAAATTTATAATTAACATAATTCTGGACGAACAATTCAACTTTTCATCTATTGAATAATTCAAGCATCGACCAAGAGTTGTATGCACCCGTCATTTTGAAGAGTACAATTAAACATTGAAAAATAGATACAGAATATTATTTCAATCTAATAGATTTTACTTTGAAATTCACTTGACATTGTAAACTTCTACAGCATGTGTACAGTAGGTTCTACGTACAGAGGAGCTCAGTCACATGCATGGTGAGTTGTCTAAGATTCTAGTCTCAGGAGAAAGTGGGAGAGCTTCAGAGGAGATAGGGTGGATTTGGAGAATCTAACAGTGATCAAAGAAGAATCTTGCAAGGAGCTTGAGATTTAATCTCTAATGATTTCTCAATTATGCAAATGAAGAAAGGACTCTCTTTCGTAGATACTCAAAGTGTACTTGCCGTTGTCTTTACAGAAACATTAAACCCACTAGCATTGACATGTACACCATGAAAATCAGAAGGCTGCTCTTTATTATCCTCTCTTGATGAGAGAGGATAACTGAAGCAAAGG
Organism: Vitis vinifera; assembly: GCF_030704535.1. Lineage (NCBI taxonomy): Eukaryota > Viridiplantae > Streptophyta > Magnoliopsida > Vitales > Vitaceae > Vitis > Vitis vinifera. Next base: position 25,453,905 of record NC_081823.1, on the reverse strand, counting down.
ATCCCCTCCTACTTTAACCTCCTAGAATCTATGTCCCAAAGTCATCCTAGTCAACTCAGAGGAGTGATGTGAATGTATCCTTTATTCAACATCCATCCTAGTTTCCATGTCTCAAGGGCAACTGAGAACCTTGAGTTCTCACCAAAGAGGTGGGCATCTAAAGCCCCCACACCACCTTCTCATGGTGTAAGATGAAGATGAAAACATGGAGATGTAGGACAAAGTCTCACATGTCATAATTCTATCAATCTCAAGATGATAGAGCTGAGTAACTCATGATTAATCCATGTGTTTAGGACTTAATGCCATGCTAGTTGATAAGGATATATTAGTTGATGTGGGGAGGCAAAATGAGAAGAAGCCAACAAGGTTAAACACAATGGCTTCAACAAAAAAAAAGGTGATGAAAAATAAAGGATGACATTTTACACAAGGAAAAAGAAGACTTTCATTTTAAAATAACAATTAGTATCATATAGATGTAAACCATATAGAGCATCAGCAAAAGAAAGATATTAGGGTCAGAGGACCGCAGATGTACTAACCGATTCTGTATCATCAAGGATCAAAACAGCACTTTCTTGCCCCAACACCACATCAAGACCCTTTTGATGTCTTTGGGTACAATCAGCTTGTGAAATCACTCTAGAACTGAAGTACACTCTCTCAGGGTCAAGCAGCTTTGCCATTTCCAAAGCATAGGAGCGTTCACCCATCGTATAAATGTACATCTCAAACATTTTACTTGCCTCTTTCAGAAAAGTGTGTACATAGGGCCTCAACTTTGTCAGCATGTGCATGGTATTCAACATGAATAGGTTGCCTTTCAAACCACCTATTCATGTCAAGATTTAGTATCCCATAAAGGATAAAAAGTACATAAAGTCAATAAAATGTACAGCACATCGAAGAAAATTAAATAATGCAAACAAACTTAAGGGATTATAAGCGACAGCAACAACATGACCAAGGAAGACAAAAGATTACACATTTTCCACATCAAGATGAAATCTAAAACATGTTTAGTGGCTAATCAATTTGATGAGGGCCTTTAACAGATACATAGGATTCAATGAAACAAAGAAACTATCCAAAGAACTATGTAAAGAAGCATGAAGAATCAAGAGAATCAAATTGAACTACAGTAAACAGAAAAAAATAAAATTAAAAAAAAGAAGAGGGGGGGGGGGGGGAGGTTGCAACAGAATACAGTGGCATCAGGGCATATTATGTAAATGATATGATTTCATTTCATTTTTTTATTTTATTAATTGTTTATTTTAATTAGCACTAGAAACCATTGATCAGTTTCTTTATAGCATTTGAAGTGAGTTTGACACAGTTGGTAGATTAAGGTAAACTTTTGTTATAGACAATTTTTCCAAATTTTGTCCTTGCTCAAGACTCAAACCTGAAATCTCCACATCCTTGCACCAACCCCTTGCCACTAGAGTCAGGCCACAAGTTTGTATGTATAGAAATAAACATTTGACTACTAAAGTACAAAAGTGAACCCAGGGAAGGATGAGATATCCTTGAGAAGCTTTTTAAATTTTCCTGAAAGAAAGTAAAAGTAAGATGTATGAATCTATTAAGGATGAAAAGTCCTTCAAAAAGGATAATTCACATAAGCATATAAACAACAGGAATACAGAACAGAAATCAGTTGCCAACCCTAAGGTTAACTGCACCAAAAGTGAAGAGGGCATAAGATCCTCAATAAAGTCAATGAATGAAGAAGCCTCTCTCTTGGCCTGCTAATCTGGTTACTAATTTGTCAGTATAGACTTTCATGAGTGGGACCTTCCAAAGAAGCTTAAACTCTACTTTCCTCTTGCTCATTCCTAAGAAGGAGAGGGCCGAAGACCTAAGAGATTTCAGACCAATCAGCCTGGTAGGGAGTGTGTACAAATTGCTTGCCAAAGTCCTTGTCAATAGGCTGAAATTAGTGATGGGGGAGGTGATTTCTGACTCTCAACAAGCTTTCGTCCATGGGAGACAAATTCTGGACGCTGTTCTTATTGCTAATGAAGCCCTTGATTCTAGATTAAAAGACAACATCCCAGGCCTCCTTCTTAAGATGGACATTGAGAAGGCTTTTGACCACGTTAATTGGGACTTTCTAATGAAGGTGATGTCTAAGATGGGATTCGGGCATAGGTGGATTAACTGGATGAAATGGTGCTTCTCTACAACTACCTTCTCGATCATCATCAATGGGAGCCCTTCGGGTTTCTTTCAGAGCTTTAGGGGATTGAGATAGGGCGACCCTCTCTCCCCCTATCTCTTCCTTTTTGCCATGGAAGCTCTTAGCCAACTGCTTTCTTGTGCAAGAAATGGGAGCTTTATTTATGGGTTCCGAGTGGGAGGAAGAGGAAGAAAGGGGCTGATCGTGTCCCACCCCTTGTTTGCCGATGACACCCTGATTTTCTGTGACGCCGATGCAGATCAGTTGCAATATCTTAGCTGGACCTTCATGTGGTTTGAGGCGATTTCAAGTTTAAAAGTCAATCTGAGCAAAACTGAAGCCATCCCAATGGGGGAAGGCATTCCTATGGAGACTCTCGCCTCGGTTTTAGGATGTAAGATAGGGAGTTTACCTACCTCCTACTTGGGTCTTCCTCTTGGAGCCCCTTACAAAGCCACTAGGGTGTGGGATACAGTGGAGGAAAGATTCAGGAAAAGGTTATCTCTCTGGAAAAGGCAATACCTCTCCAAAGGGGGTCATCTTACCTTACTAAAAAGCACCCTCTCTAGCCTCCCAACCTACTTTCTTTCTCTCTTTGTGATTCCCAAGAGGGTCTGTGCAAGGCTTGAAAAAATCCAAAGGGATTTCTTATGGGGCGGTGGAGCCTTAGAGAATAAACCTCACTTGGTGAGTTGAAAGGTCATTTGCGCCGCTAAAAAGGATGGAGGCTTAGGTATCTGCAGTCTGGCCACTTTTAACAAAGCCCTTCTTGGGAAGTGGTTATGGAGATTTGCTAATGAGAATGAGTCTCTATGGAAGCAAATTATCTCTACCAAGTATGACCTTCAAGAGGGGGGATGGTGCTCCAAAGGAGCTAGAGACCGGCATGGGGTGGGGGTTTGGAAGGCCATCAGAAATGGTTGGGAGAACTTTCACTCTCACTCCCGCTTCATCATAGGAGATGGCACTAGAGTGAAGTTTTGGAAGGACTTGTGGTGTGAAAACCAATCTCTAGAAGAAGCTTTCCCCTTCTTGTTTAATCTCTCTACCAACAAAGAAGGATGGGTTGCTGAGGCTTGGGAGGAAAATGAAGTTGGGGGCAGCTGGGGGCTTCGTTTCACTAAACATCTTAATGATTGGGAGGTGGGAGAAGTAGAAAGCTTATTAAGCAAGCTTCATCCTTTGACCATTAGAAGAGGTGTGAATGACTCACTCTGGTGGAAAGAGAACAAGAATGGGACCTTTTTTGTCAAGACTTACTATAGTTCTTTCTCAAGGGCCATCAAGCCCCTCTTCTTGGCTAGAACTATTTGGACGCCTTGGGTTCCAATTAGGACTAGCTTCTTTGGATGGGAGGCAGCCTGGTACAAGCTCCTCACCATTGACCGCTTGAAGAGATTCGATTAGAGCATCCCCAACAGGTGCTTTTTGTGCAAATATGAGGAGGAAACCACAAATCACCTTCTCTTGTTTTGTGAGAAGGCCAGAATGTTATGGCTTTTGATCTTCTCCCTTTTTGGGGTGCAAGGGGTGATGCACTCCTCTATGAAAAGGAAGCTCCTCGGATGGCATGGATCTTTTGTGGGCAAGAAAAGGGAGAAAGCTTGGAGAGCTGCCCCCCTTTGTCTAATGTGGACCATTTGGAAAGAAAGGAATAGGAGGGCCTTCGATGATATTGAGAGGAACGATCAAGATATTAAATCCATTTTTGTGTACATCTTTGTGAATTGGGCTAGGGTGTATATAGAGGAACACACTCTCTCTTTGATAGATTTTGCAGACTGGCTAGCCACTAAATAAGGGTCAGCTTGTTTATCTTTTTGTTTTTTTACCTCTTTGTATCTTGGTATACCCCATGTATACCCTTTCTCTAGCCTCTTGGCTCTTAATGAATTATCTTTACCTATCAAAAAAATGAGAAGAAGCAACCAGACATCCTAGTGAGAACCACAATATTATGCATACAATGATCATATATTCATGATTCTCTCCAACCACAGGCCACCTAAGATACCCCTGTCACCACATCCTCCTCCACCGAGATATTGGAGACACCAAACCCTTTTGCAATTGTTAAACCCTCAAGTAAAGCAAACATCTCTTTTTCAAAAGGTCCAATACTAGCTCCTTTGATCATAGTGCATAGTGTTGTCTATGCAAATTCATAGAGGAATTAGCCAATCACATTCTAATCCATTGCATGAAGGTAGTTATAGCTTGTGGAGCCTATTTCCCATGTTTGACATTTCTGGAGTCCTCCAATAGATGATGAAGGATTTAATGCTTGAATAACATGGAGGTTTCATGGGCAAGAGCCACTGGTATCTTATACAATATGGAAAGGTTGGAATTGAAGAACTTTCTAAGGCTGAGAGCAATTAAGAGTTGGCAGAAAAGAACATTTCCCTTAAAACTTGGTATTCTGGCCTGTGATCCTAAATGAGTTTGAAAACATACAGTTTCGAAGTATCAGCAAGTGGAAAAGCCAACTTGGCTTGTACATCCACCACCAATTTCCAATCCTACAAATAATGTTATAATGAACACCCAGAAATTCTTTGGCAACTAACATCCAAAAGAGATGTGAGAGTGGATTTTTTTTCCCACAATTAAATTATCAATCTAAACAATCCACAAGATCACTAGTAGATGCAACTTCCCCCACCCGCCAATAGGGCCCTCCATTTGGGACTCCTACAACAATTGCAAAAAGAAATAACTAGCATATCCAACTCCACTTTTGGAAACACCTTTTTTTTCTCCTTTTTTTTTCTTTTTTTTTTCTTTTTTTTTTAGAGGCAAGTAGAATATTATAAAAGCACCTAAAAAAATGGGCCACCCACATACACAAGGAATATGCAAAGTGCACCAGAGTGGTATCTAAAACAGAAATAAACAATGTCATAATTCAGCCTAGCTCATATCCAAACAATAAATTAAATCCAAAAAGGAGGAATGAGAATCCTCCCTCCCATCTCAGTTGGCAAAGAAAAAGGTTTAGGGAAGTGGTCTTTGAATGGTAACTTCAAATGCTCGATGCCTTCATAAGTCCTATTCCTCTCTTTCTATATACATCAAAATAAGCATAAAAGAACCATCCTCCACTTCTTTCTGCGTCTCTTTCCCACATAACTACCATGATACCCAAGCAAGAGATCCACAACTGCTTTAGGGAGAAGTGAGAACGCACCTCAAATAGAATAGAGAGAGAGAACAATAAAGACCACAATGTACTTTCCCACTTAGAATGAATGAGGATGTGATTGGTTGTTTCCTCTTTCTGTTTGGACATACATTGACTAGAGAATGCCCCCTTAGTCATAAGTTGATTAATAGTAAGAATTTTCCCCCATGTAGCCTCTCACCCAAAGAAACACACTTTAGAAGGAGTTGAAACCTAAGTTTCATTGAAGGGGAAAGAAATAGAGTTTCCCAAGCATAGAGAAAGATAAAAGGAATTCATAGAGAAAATACCCTTCTTGGCTGCTATCCTTCAAAATCATTCTCAAGGGACCTAATACTCAAACTTAGGAGCCTCAAAATCCATGGGAATCATTGGATCATCCTCCTTCTCCCTTACTGACAAAAAGAGGAGAAAGAGAAGAGGCCATCCCCAGCCAAAATTGAAGAGTTATCAAAAACAACCATACATATGATACACTAACAGCCACTACTGCTGTCTGCAAGCTTTCATTTTGAAACACCACAGACACTTCCTTCACTGTAGTGATCTCCTTCCCCAAGGTTCCATATTTCACCAATGAGGAGTCTCCACCTTGGCCTGAACTTAGAGGACCCCCAGAAGAAGTCTTTAAAGAAGCCCCATCAATCTCACCACCAAAACGAAAAGCCCTCCTCTTAAGGCCACTCAGCTCACCTATACAAACAATTAGGGAGTCTCTCCACCTAGTAGGCCAAAAGTCTTTAATCTGGTCCTTTAATGAGATGTTAACTGGGAGAGGCCCAATGCTAGGTTTGGCTGAGGCCTTGCCTTCACAGGATCCACAAATTTCACTCACCAACCCATGAGAGGAATGGGTTGGACAACACTAGGTTGGGTCCCTTTTCCTTTCAAAGGCTCATTCTTCGAAAAGAATTTGAAAATGGATAGGACAGGACTCTAAGGTAGCTGCAGGTTCCACATGTTTTTCCTTTACAACTGTGTCAGAAGAGGCCATGCTTCTCTGATCCTCCTCCCTACACTCACACCAACAGGTGAGCCCCCCTCTTTTATCTTACTAAAAACAGTACTATTATATTGGATGTTGGATGCTCAACACAACATACCAGAGTTTATACAGTACACATACCATCTTCGTCTATCAGCTACAAATAACTCTTCACTATGCCTCATGCCTTAAGGAACATGATTGTTCATGGTAATATTATACATTATAGTTACATAGTTTTTACCGAATATGTTAGAAAGTTGTTGGGATTGATGGGGAGAGGAAGATGCGAGGAGGCAGAAGTTCGTTTGCAATGGACTCCAAGTCCTTTGAAATCTCTGTGGATGTGTTTGGGGAGAAGCTTAAGGGGATCATTGTGGAAAGAAGCAGAGGTTTTACATCGTGGATCAGGTTTGGGAGCCTTAGTTTGTGTTGTCTCCTGAAAGGAGTGGAGGCTTGCTATAGGGGTGAGTTTGCTAAGAGGTTTGTTAAAATTTGGGAGGATGGAGGTAGGAAGTTTAAACTGGAACGTCGTGCAAATGAGGAAGGCAGGTTCTTATTGTGCTATGTGGTTGACTCAGAAGCAAAGAAGTATTGTTTAGTGTTCCCTGAGGGGAAAGGCATTCTGGGAGGTTGGGCCTTGTTGACTGAAAAGCTCCGCTCTCTTAGAGTATTGACACGTGATGAGCCCAGAGGAATCTTTGATTTCTTTAGGACAGAGAGTAGAGTTGGGGCTCCTGAGGGGAAGGCGAAAAATTCCTATTCTGATGCAGTGAAATCAAGAGCAAGAAGATTAGGGAAAGCAATGTAGCTACAGTTGGGGGAAAAAGATGTGCTAAGCGAAAGGGAGTTGTTGGACCGGTGTCTAGTTGGGAGATGGAGAGAGTCTCTCGTGTCGGCTCCAGACTTGTCCGGTTTGGGCAGTTGGGGAAGGTTTCACTGGAACCTTAAAGAAGGGGTGATGTTTGAGAGGCTGGGGGGTTCTTTCATATTGATCGAGTTTGAGAATAAAGCAAAGTCAGAAAAAGTGTTATTAAAAGGGCTTCGTTGTTTTAAGGAAACGTTTCTGCACTTGGAAAGGTGGGACCCAAAAGTGGGGTGTTTTCAAAATTGTGAGTGAGTTTTTTTTTTTTTTTTTTTTTTTTGGTGAGAGTAGTGGGTTTACCGCTGCACTTTTGGAGTCGAGAAGTGTTTAGAAAGATTGGGGAAGGTTATGGGGGGGTTTGCTACAGTGGATGAAGACACTGCTACTTTTAAGGAGCTTCAATGGGCTAGAATATTAGTGAAATCTGAGGGATTAAAGTGGCCAATCTCTTTGCAAGTGGTAGTTGGCTCTTCTTGTTTTTTTATTCAGCTGTGGTGGGAGGTGCAACCAAGGGTGTCGAAAGTTGCTCTGGTATTCAAAAGTGGGATGGGAAATGAGTAGAAGGTTAGGGATGATGGAGGGGGTGGCTCATGCACCGATTGTAATGTGGAGCAGGTACAAACTCAATGGTAGTCTGCAAAGGTTGTTGTGACATGCGAAGTTGGAGAAGCTTGTTGCAGAAAGGACAGGGAGGTTGTTACCTTTGACTTTGTGTCGGCAAGAGGGGCAAAGAACGAAAGGGTTAGAGGAAGGATGTCTTCTAATTGGGAGGAGGTCTCAATTGAAGGGCCTTTAGCCCAAGGTAGTACTTTTTTGGGTCGGGTAATGGAGTTGGATGTGGAGAGGAGGCCCAACTGTTTTGAGGAGGGCCAAATTAGCAGCGCTTCAAAAGACCCATTGGAAGTGGGTCGGCCCATGTCTGAGTTTTTAAAAGGTCCAACGATGGTGGGTCGATCCTCTGTTAAAGCCTTAAAAGGGGTAGGGCTCGCAGGGGCCTTCGAGACGTTGACTGCGAGAGGCCAGACGGGGATGATTTTGGCATCCAGATGGGGTCGCCTCCACCGGTGCCAAATCATGCAGAGATTACCGACGAAGCTTTGTTGGAGGAGGTCTCCAATACACAGATTATCCTCCTTGTTCTTTGTTCTCTTTGGGGAAGCTGGATTTCTCTTCTTCTTCTACTCCTTCTGGGCAGGATGGGGCAATCGTCACCACTAATGGGGGATCGGAACGGGGTTGTGTTTCAGAAGCAGTTGGGGTAGCAGGTTGGGGCCCTTTAAGGGTGATTTTGGTGGATAGGAGGGAGGCGAAGATTTCTCATTTATCGAGTAAGGCTCAAGGGGTTGTCGAGGAGGTGATAGAGGATGTTTCAGAAAGGGTAATACAAGAGGTTGTGGAGGAGAGAGACAAAGCGGGTGATCCTAGCTAGTATTCCAACTGCTTGGCTAAGTTTACTCGTTGCTTAGGAATGCCAACGAAGGGATTCGAAGGAGAGATTTTGATATTGCTGAAAGGAAGAAAGAGAGGAAAGATCAGAAGGGGAAGTTGGATGGTAGGAAAAAGAAAAAATTGGAGTCATCAAAGTTTGAAAGGGAGTTGAGAAAGCTGGAATGTACTGTGAATTATTTTGGAGGAGGAGGAGAAGGGAAGGGTAGTTTTTGCAAGTCTAGATGAAGATTCATTTGCTTTCTTGGAATGTAAGAGGGGCTAATAACAGTGACAAGAGTAAGGTGATCAAAGCCTTGATAAAGAAAAATAAGGTAGATTTGGTTTGCTAGAAGAGAACTTGGAGCCAAAAATCTAGGGAAGTGTGGCTGAAAGAAGGTGACAGAAATACGAGTTTCTTTCACAAGATAGTCAATGCAGAAGAAGGAATAATGTGGACGAAATTAGGATTAATGGTGTTTGGCTTTCAGAGGAGAATGAAATCAAGGAAGGGGTGGTGGTCAATGTTTTTCGGTCTTTGCTGTCCAATCCGAGGGACTAGCGTCCTTCTTTATCTGGGTTGCAGTGTGAGACTTTGGAGAATCTAGATGCTTTTGCTTTGGAGGTGTCATTCACGGAAGAGAAGGTGCTTGGTGTGCTGCTGGGATGTAATGGGGACAAAGCTCCGGGGCCTGATGGCTTCTCTATGGCTTTCTGGTAATTTGCTTAGGACTTTGTGAAGGATGACGTGATAAGTTTTTTCAGAGAATTCTATGAACACGGTAAATTTGTTAAAAGTCTAAATGCAACTTCTCTAGTATTAATCCCAAAAAAAAGTGGGGGCTGAAGATTTAAGGGATTTTAGGCCTATAAGTTTGTTGGAAAGTTTGTACAAGTGGCTGGCCAAGTTTTTAGCCAATAGGCTAAAAAAAGGTGATTGGAAAGGTGGTCTCTAAGGCCCAAGTGGAGAGAAGACAAATCCTAGATGCAGTGCTAATAGCTAATGAAGCCATTGATTCGGTCCTGAAGATTAATGAGAATGGTATTTTGTGCAAACTTGATATAGAGAAGACATACGACAATGTGGACTGTCTTTTCTTCTCAGTTATGCAGAAAATGGGTTTTGGGGAGAAATGGATTGGGTGGATCAAGTGGTGCATTTCCACTGCAAGTTTCTCTGTGTTGGTTAATGGCACCTCTACTGGTTTCTTTCAAAGCTCAAGGGGATTGAGGCAGGGCGATCCACTTTCGCCTTATTTATTTGTGATTGTTATGGAGGTGTTTAGCTGTTTTCTTAAAAGGGTTGTGGATGGAGGTTTTTTGTCGGGTTGTAGAGTGAAGGGTAGGAGTGAAGAAGGGGTTCAGATTTCCCATTTGTTGTTTGCTGATGATACCTTAGTGTTCTGCCAAGCTTCTCAAGATCATTTGACCTATCTTAGTTGGTTACTTATGTGGTTTGAGGCCATGTTGGGGTTGAGAATAAACTTGGAAAAGAGTGAACTAATTCCAGTAGGTAGGGTGGAGAATATTGATGATCTTGATTTGGATTTTGGTTGTAGACTAGGTAGTCTACCGTCCACTTATTTGGGTCTTCCTTTGGGTGTTCCATTTAAGTCGGTGACAGTGTGGGATGGAGTGAAAGAGCGATTTCGTAGAAGGTTGGCTCAGTGAAAGAGACAATACATATCCAAGGAAGGGAGGGTGACTCTAATTCGAAGCACTTTGTCGAATTTACCCATTTATTTTATGTCCTTGTTGCGCTTGCCAAGCTCAATTAGATAAAGACTAGAACAAATTCAAAGGGATTTCCTTTGAGGAGATGGTAATTTGGAGCGAAAGCCACATTTAGTAAGAAGGGAGTTGGTGTGCTTAAGGAGAAAGGGGGTTTGGGGGTCAAATGTATATCTAATCTCAATAAGGCTCGTTTTTGTAAATGGAATTGGTGTTTCGCAAATGAGAGAGAGGCCTTGTGGAATCAAGTGATTAGAGGGAAGTATGGGGAAGAAAGAGGGGGATGGTGCTCTCGGGAAGTGAGAGAGGTGCATGGTGTGGGGCTTTGAAAAGGAATAAGGATGAACTAGGATTTTGTGGGCTCTAGGATTTTATTCCTTGTAGGTAATGGGCGAAGGGTGAGATTTTGGAGGGATAGATGGTGCAGGGATTCCCCTTTGTATGTGTCATTCCCTTCCTTGTTTGCTTTATCTGTTGATAAGGAAGCGTGGGTAGCAGATATTTGGGACCCCTTGGCTGAAGAGGGTTGGGGGGGTTGAAATCCTTGTTTTTCAAGAGCCTTCAATGATTGGGAGGTGGAGGCGGCAAAAAGATTCTTGGAGTGGCTTCATGGGAAGAGAGTGCAGGGAGATGTGGATGATATGGTGCTTTGGACTGAAACAAAGAGTGGAAATTTCTTGGTCAAGTCCCTCTTACCTTGTTCTAGAAGAAGGTTGCCCTTCTTTGTTTCCTTCTAGTTACATTTGGAATGTGTGGGTGCAGCCCAAGATTAGCCTTTTTGCGTGGGAGGCTATGTGGAGCAAAGCCTTAACCCTAGATCTTATTCAGAAAAGAGAATGGGCCTTGGCAACTAGATGTTTTATGTGCCTTGAGAAAGAGGAGATCATAGACCATCTTCTTCTACATTGTACAAAAACAAGGGTCTTATGGGATCTGCTCTTTAATTTGTTTGGGGTGTCATGGGTGCTGCCTTCATCAATTAGAGAGACTCTCCTTAGTTGGCATGGTTCTTTTGTGGGCAAAAAGCGCAAGAAGGCGTGTAGAGCAGCTCCTCTTTTCATTTTTTGGACGGTTTGGAATGCGAGAAATAGATTGGTCTTCAAGGATGATGTGTTGTCAATCCAGAGACTTAAATACTCTTTTGTTCTTTCTCTTTGGTCAGAGGCCAAGTTGTTTATAGTTGAATGCCCTCTAACTATAGTTAATTTTATTGATTGGTTGGGTTCTAACTAAGGTTGTTTGTTGGGCCAGCTGGGTGTTTTTCTTCTTTTTTGGCCGTTTTGGCGGTGAGTGTATAGGTATTGTATATCTTGAGTCACTTTTTTGGCGCCTCTTTTTATATTAGATTTTTTCTTACCTATCGAAAAAAAAAATTACACATTATAACTGTATATGATATGGTCTCTACAAGCATAAGTAACAAATTTCAACTTCCCCACAACAGATATATCCTAAATTTGATAGAGCATGCAATATGCCATCAACAAATCCTAAGCATTTCCTTATAACCTCAAAAGAAAAATAAGGAATAAAAAGAAAAAATTGGAATCTTATCTATCGAACATCTCCCAAAGATATGAAACTATAACTAGGTAGTTGGGCTTTACTCATGCTACAAAAGTTCTAGTTGCTCTACAAAGATTTTTTTTGTTAGCTCCCTTCCACATATAGAATTAAGTTATGGGCCCCATGGCATGAACAAGAAACGGTAGACTTTGGAGAAACATAAACAATTGAAATTGGAAAATTGGTTATTCTATGAGCCATAATGACATAAACTGGTAAACAGATCATACCTTGCAAAGGATCCGTTTGGTTCTTTAAATACAGCTCCTCTGGTGTTATATCTAAAAGCCGAGTTGAGTTAAGAAGTGTGTGATCTAAATCAAGAACCAAGTAAAGCTTTTTATGGCGTAACAAATTCTTCAAGTCTGTGTCACGTAATCGAGCAATTTCATCACTTCCAAGCCTCAAATCCTGAAAACGAAGATTAGTCTCCACACATTACCAATTCAATAAAAACAAGTAGAGACCAACTATATACAAGATTTTGTGAATAGAAGCGACAGCAAAAGCTCTTACAAATTCTTCATATATCTCAATGGATGCCATAGAATTTCCAAAATGGTTCATATCTCTCGTCTACCACAAGGAATATTGACAGTTTTTTCTCCATGTGTGTGTGTGTGTAGCCAGAAAATCTAAGTTCAGTATTTTATTTAAGGTAGATTCAATAGAAATGAAATATTGCCACAAAATACTGATTCCCTCTCTCTCTTGCTCATTTTAAGAAAATATATGATCGCTCCTTTCAGATTTTAGGGGAAGAAAAAAAATATGGACAATGAACTCAAATTCCCACTTCCACTGTTTCAAAATAGTTCAGAGAAAAATATACCTTATGTATGTACCCAAATGCTACACCAGAACCACCTTCCATCTTCTGCCCACAACGTATACACAATTCTCTAAAAACGCCAGGATGTGTGCATGTATCCTTTGTGATGGTTACTTCTGCATGTAATGTAAGTTAAGACACAACTGATTCCATCCAAAGTACAAAAAACCTTAGTTAAAAGATCTGCAGTGGTGGACAGTACAGATGTTAGATTAACACCCTAGTTATTGCTTTAGAAGATTTAAAATTGGTTTGTACTTGAGATGACACAGGAATATTGTGTTTTCTAGTATGCAGAAAAAAGTGCACGCCTACCATTTAGAAAATAAACAAAAAAATGCATGTATTGATAAGTAAAAGCGTGTGCATGTGTCTGAACACATGTCCTTTTCTCTATGTTTTCATCTACTTGACACATTATTATTTTCTTTTATTAGAGACTTAACACACTATTTTGCAAGTAACAAATTAATTTTTATCAAGAAAATCTAACTATGTTAAGATTAAATCCTTTTATCACTATATAGATGTGACTATTATACAAGATGCCTACAGAAAATCTTTAAATCAAGAAAAATTCCCAAACCATCTGAAATGTTTGTGCAAGCATTTGGACTCAAGGAGAACAAGAGATCTAGATACAGAATTAATCAGGAAAACTGATTCCATGAAGGATTTATGCATTATTCAGCTTAGCCTCCATTTCTTTGGGTGTAAATTGAAGGCCAAAAATTCAATCGAGTATAATATTATACTCCTTTCAAGTTGGGTTATGATGGAAAATTGCTTAGTGTGGCTTTGCCTCAACTATGAATTAATTGGGAGAAAAGGCTTTCCCTTCTTGCCCTAAGTCATTTTTTGTTTATTCTTCACAGGCTGCCCATAAAGGCTAATGCAGCCAGCACTTTCTCTATCATCATTTGTTTCCTTCATTCAACCTACTACCACCCAAGCAGATCAAACCAACATCACCATTTTTCTACACGAATCACCACTATCTCCACTTTATCACCATTACCACCAGCATCACCATCAACTTCTACTTCATCACCCTCAGCACCAAATCTAACCAATAAGCACCCACCAGATCAAATTCGATGCCACCTCTAAAATCCTAATCAACTAGGCAGCTGGGAAAAGGAAAAGAAGAAAGATTTTATTTTCTAGAAGGTCCTATCCTTGTCTAAGAAGCAAGAACAGGACAAGAAGATGCATGTGATTTGCTAGAAGGTGGTGCACTCGCCTAAAAAGCAAGAGGCACAGGTATTAGAAGCTTAGTATTTGGGTGGAGAGTAATGCTGTGGAAGTTCAACAAGATGCAAGGGGTGGTATTTAGGTGAGGCAAGGGGGCTCTTTGGATGGGGAATCATAGGAAGCTATTAGGAGGGAATGGGATGTTTTTGCCAAAGTAAACCCTTGAGGCCTAGCGCAAGTAGTAAACGATTGGGTTGGCTTATGGGAGGTTCTAGGTTCAAGTTCTAATTGGGACAATAAAATTGAAAATAATAATAATAATAATAATATCTATCAAAAAGAAATGTTTTCACTAAGTACAATAGCTATTATCAAGAGGATGGTAAGACAGTGAAGTTTTGACATGATGCATAGTGGTAGCGATCAAATGGTTGAGAATTCACTTCATAGAGTTGTTTCCCAAATGATAGAGAGGGCATGGAACCTCAATTGATAGATGTTGTTGGAAGTGGCTATAATTGGTTTAAAAATATTGTAATTAATTTGTATGGTTGAATATTTTATTTCTTTCCTCCATTTCCTCACTAGAAATCTGCCTATAATTGGGATCCTTATCTAGTCCTAAAATAGCTATAACCTAGTCAACCGTGTATCTACATAATTTGTTTTTTTTTTTTTTTTTGATAAGTGTGTATCTACATAATTTGTACTCACCCCTTTTGGGAATTAGTACAGTGAGAAATTATTCATTCCTTCATGGTATCAAAGCAAGTAATAATTCATCTCTTGTCATCATAGGCCTTCATTACCATTCTTTTTCTTTAGCCTTTTTTGCCAATTGTTGTACTTACCCTTCATTGTTGAGCCTTATATTAGTCCCGTTTTCCTCCAGTTTGAACCCACCATCTTCTCTTCTCAAATCATAGAAATTCCCAACAATGATTAGATATCTCCAAAACTATGTATTGGAAACTTTCATGGAAAGCCCCAATATGAGAACAAGGGAATCAATACAAGAGGAGGAAATCAAGCAACAAAAACTAGACAAGCACATCATAGCACAGTTGTGGAAGAATCCCAAGAAATAGGTTTTCTTAGTAAGAGTGATGTAGAAAAACTAAAAAGAATGTTGAATTCCTTGAAAATCACAATCCAAGTTCAACACCAACTTCAGATTGTTCCTCGAAGGCTCAATCGGGTAATATTCATAAAATCATTGTCTTTGATTGTTTTTCCAACACCTGAATCAGATTATTTTCCACTTGCTCCACATGTTTTGAAGAACAAAAAATAAAGATTTTTCGATGAATCTTTTTCCTCTATAGCTGATCAAGGCACAATCAAAATCAACCCCACATTGTCTCTAAAATCTGTGTTGCATGTTCTCCATCTTTCCTATAACCTTTTGTCTATAGGAAAAATTACTAAAGCTTTGAATTTTTCCGTCACATTCACTTCTTCTAGTTGTAATTTTCAACACTCTATAATAGAAAGGACAATTGGACATGTTAAAGAAAAGATAGATTATACCACATCGATGCTAATTAGAAGATTGGTGTTTTAAGAGCTCAAGACTTGATCTCTACCCCTTCTCCAAAAGTTGATTAGGTTTTGTTTTGGCATAAACATCTAAGACATCCTCCATTTCCATGGTTGAAAAAGGTGTTTCCGTCTTTGTTTGAAAAAATGATTGTCTTGATTTTCATGGTGGAGCGTGTGTTCTACTAAGCACCATCAAGTCTCATTTCCAATACAAAAATCCTAAATGCCTTTCTATATTTAATTTGATTCATTCAAATGTTAGGGATCCTTCTCGTGTTCCAAATAATTCAGGTTCTGATCCACTTGGGTTTATCTCTTGAAACCAAAATCTTAGACCTTATTTGGCAACTATTTTTGGAAACAATTTTTTGTTCTCTAAAATAAAAAAATAAAATAAATAAATAAAAAACCATGTTTGACAACTACAAAACATAAAACAATTTTTTGCTCTTAAAAATAGAAAACAAGATGTTTTCAGATAACAAATTTTAGTTGTTTTCAATTGCTTTCACTTATTCTTTGAGAGTTATTCAAAAATAATAATTATACAAATATAGAGAATGATTAAAGATAAAGCACTACAAATAAAAGTTACTTTTAAAACATAAAAAACAAGTTATATTTCAAGTTCCCAAACAAACTTTTATTCTACAAAACATAAGAGAATAGTTATCAAAAGTTATTTTTTACAACTATTTTCAAAAATGTTTCCCAAGAAGAGCCTTAGGTCTCCACTATCTTTCCTATCTTTCATAAACTCATTTGTACGCAATTTGAAGTCAATATACAAACACTCAATTCCAACAATGGGAAAGAATAATTTAATAATGACTTGATCGCATATCTTCAAAATGAAGACCTTGTTCATCAATCATCATGTGTTGATACTCCTCAACAAAATGGAATTGTTAAGAGGAAAAAATAGGCATTTAGTAGACGTTGTCAGGTCCATTCTATTCCAAATGAAAGTTCCAAAAATCTATTGGGGCAAAGCCATCCTAACAACCACCTAGTTGATAAATTCCAAGTTTTCAAGGCATTGGTTCTCTTCCCCCAAAAATCTTTGGGTATGTTTCCTTTGTTCATGTTTTTTTATAGGTAAACAAAGCAAATATATTAAAAGTGCTTGGAAAAGGCGCATAGAGGTTTCCTTTGTTCATGTTCATAACCACTTAAGAAGCAAACTTGATCCAAAGGCCTTCAAATGCATTTTCTTAGGGTATTCTCACACACAAAAGGGATATGAATGTTACCATCCTCCCACCAAAAAGAAATACATCACAATGGATGTTACCTTCATTGAAAACAAGCCTTATTTCTCTAAAACCGATCTTTAGGAGGAGAGTAACAAGATTATGGAAGATAGATGGTGAGATTCTAATCATGTTTTAGAGGAGTATTCTGATTCTAGTTAGGTTCTAGAGCAGGATTTTAGTCACATTTTAGATCAAGTTTTACCTATTACTATTTATTATCATTTGTCTAACCTTCCTAATCATTCTCCCTCTCATCCTACTCCTTTTGAGAGTGAACCAATCCAAAAAAAGAAAAATCAACCTAAAATTTTGTCCATTTAAACTGAATAGAGCCCAAGTTCCTCAAGTCCTGACAAAAGCATGAATTCCTCAAAACCCAAATTGCAGATTCAATCACTTAAGACTGAGTGCAAGAGACTTTAAGCACCTCATTTCAATGTGTATTTCAAGAGTAAAAAACCCGCAATACCCACATATGTTCCAATCTATAAAGCTGTGACAAGTAATGGAAATGTTAATCCTAGTCTTGATACTAATAGTGATGTATATTTGCCCATTGCTCTAAGGAAAGGAATTAGAACATGCACCCAACATCCTATCTCAAATTTTGTGTCCTTAAAAAGACTTTTATCGAAATACCGTGCCTTTGTTACTCATTTGTCCTCTAATGAAACTCCCAAAACAATCCAAGAGACCTTAAATAGTAAACCATGGAAAGATGCTATGAGTGAAACTACAAGCCTTGGAAAAAAATAAAACTTAGGAAGTTGTGGAATTGCCTAAAGGGAAGGAAACAATAGATGTAGGTGGATCTATAACTCCAAACACAAGGCTGACAGAACCACATAGAGGTACAAAGCAAAGCTAGTTGCTAAAGGCTACACTCAAACATATGATATAGATTACCAAGAAACCTTTGCACTAGTAGCAAAGATAAACACTATCATAATTTTATTATCTTTGGCTACTAACTTTGATTGGCCTCTGCAATAATTTGATGTAAAGAATGTCTTGCTCCATGGAGATCTAGAGGAGGAGGCATGGATGTTCCCCCTGGATTCATACACAAATCTTGGACTAACAAAGTGTGTAGACTTGAAAATGGGCCCCAACAATCCCCAAGAACTTAGTATGAAAGATTCGCGAAGTCAATGGTATAGAGGGGTTATTGTCAAAGTGAAGGTCATCACACACTATTCTTCAAAACATTCCTCTCTTGATATCATTGTTATCGATAATAATTTGGAACAGATTGGAGAATCAAAGTCACATCTAGCAAAGGAATTCGAGATCAAGACTTGGGTAGTCTAACGTACCATTTGGAAATCGAAGTTGCTAGATCAAAAAAGGGAACTTTTATTTCTCAACAAAAGTATATGCAAGATCTACTCAAAGAAACTAGCACACTGAGGTGCAAATTGCTAATACGCCAATCAAACCATAAGTCAGGGGAAAAGAATGAAGAACCTAGGGTTGAACAAGGCATTTACCAAAGAATGCTAGGAAAACTAATTTATTTATCACACACTAGACCTAATATAGCAAATATTGCAAGTGTGGTGAGTCAATTTATGCATTCTCTACTTAAGTCTCATATGGAGGCTATGTATAGAATTGTCAGGTATTTGAAGAGAACCTAGGCAGCATAATAAAGTTTCAAAAGAATGATGATTTCAAGTTGGAGACCTATATCAATGCAGATTGGCCAGATTGAACAGTGGATAGAAGATCAACTACAGGGTATTGCACATTTCGAAGAGGAACTTTAGTCACTTAGAGAAGCAAAAAACAACCTGTTGTGACCAAATATAGTGTAGAAGTTGAGTTTAGAGTTATGGCTCAACATATTTGTGAGCAACCATGGCTGAACATTACACTCACAGATCTTAAGATGATGTGAGACAAATTTATATACCATAAGTCTCCCTAACTAGACAGCTAGCAAACATCCTCACCAAAGGTTTACCAAATCTGGTTTTCCATCAAATCTTAAAAAAGCTAGGAATGCATGACATCTTTGCACCTACTTGAGGCGGAGCATTGGAAAATTTTGCACCTGTTTCATATGCTCTCACTCTCATATGAGAGGTCTTAGCTAAAGAAGAAAAAAAAATTATTAAAGAAAAAGGAAAGGATGCAATGAATGATAGTTATCCTTGAGAAGAAAATAAAAAAAAATAAAAAAAAAAAGGAAAACAAGACCCTAATTTTAAATGTACCTCAGCTAAAGTCCAACATAGCCAGCTACAAAGCCACCACCCCTAATTAGGGCAAGCAGGCTGCCCTTCGTCCAAAGAGATGGAGGTATAGTGAATTCTTGCAAATTTATTGGTCACTATGAAACTGAAGGGGTATTCACTTTCTTAGAAACCATCCTTTTTCTATGGGTACTTATCAGAAACTGTAGATAATGTTGTCAGTGTTGTAAACAAATAACATATTGTACTTCTAAGAAAATGTTGCACTAAAGCTTAAAAATGATGCACTCCACATATTACTACCAATTAGGGAAGGTTGTACAAGAAATAAACTACTAAGTTTGAAAAGTACATAATAACCATCAGTAAGCTACTGTATTGCTTATGCTTTCTACATATAATCCTACAAGGAGAGGAGAAATCAAAGAAGGGACAAACAATAAAATTTCACCTAGATTTTGCTCTAGGGATCCATCTGAAGTTGACCCTGGATGCTCCTCTATGCTTTCAAACTCCTCTACCTTCTGCCTTTTAACCCTGCAAATTAATTCGCAATTTGAAGATCAAAAGCAACGATAATATCTTAAGTGAAACAATAATATTTTAATAACAGTTCTATACACCCAACACTGAACCTCTTGTACTCAGAATCAGATTCATCCTCAGCTTCCTGCTCGTCATCCTCGGCTTCCTGCTCCGGTGAAACGTCAGAAGAATCAGAATCTAGTTCTGCATCCAGATATGCAGCAAATCCATCGCTGCTTGGTGAGTGTACACGAGAATCAGTCACAAGACTCATCTGAAAAACAGGAAAGAACTAAAGACTCAATAATAGAGCACTTCTCATAAAAAATAGCATTACAATATAAAAATATATATATATATATATAAATTTACAGCAAAAGCACAATGATTTTCCATCCAACAAGAAACCCTCGTGACTACTTGAACCACTGAGGCAGTGAAGAAAAGAGCTCCGGTACAGGGTTCAAAGTATCGGCGAGTCTTGCTGCGACGAGTGCTATACCAGATACGAACTTATGCACAAACTCGGCACTGAATAGGTGAAACTCGGTTGAATGGCCGAGATTCCGACTTAACTCGGTCGACTCGATTAAGTTTCAGAAAATTTTCGACTCAATACGGAGGTTCCCTCTTTCTTTCCGATCACAACAAAAAATCAGAAAATTTTCAAAAAATCAGAGATTCCCCTTCAAAAGAAAACACATTTCAACCCATCAATCCCATCATATCTAACCCAACCCGTGACCCTTTTGGAAGTCTATATGAGGAGAAACCACCAAAGGACGAGGGCACGATTTAGGGTTTACTTACCTCATCACAAATCGAGCATCGCCGGAATGTAGGAGCTTTGGTGCCGAGGTGGTGACTCGTCAAGTGGACAGATTCCTTCACCGGCGACGTCAGCAACCCCCGCAGTTGGATTGCTCTCCCTCCCCGGCGTATGTCTTGCACAGTTGCAACCGCAGGTGATGTCGTGGGCGCGGGTGGGACCGTGGGAACTCAAATTGGTAAGGTATAAAATTGCATTTATATGGACTTATATGGATGGTATGACTAACCGTATGAGATGGGATTTAATTTCCTATATTATGTAATTTTTTTATTTTATAATATTGAATTGGTTTACAGTAAAATAAAAATTTTATATGTAGCATAAGATTTAATGGTAATAATATGAATAATCTAAACTATATTTATATGGTATATTTTATAATATGAATAAAATTATAGCATTAGAAAATCAATAATTATTTAAAATAAAACTTTTTTTATAAAAAAGAATCGTAATTTTAAAAGTAATAATTTGATGACATGTTTATATGAAGAGATCAATAATTATGTTTGTATGATATAGAGATTATTCTTATATTGAATCATTTTTAATTTATTATGACATGGTATGTTTTTATCTTATAATATTATAGAATTAAATTACATTAAAAAATCAATAATTATTTAAAACAAACTTTTTTGAAGAATGATAATTATAAAAGTAATGATTTAATAATATTTAAGAGTTGAATAACTAATTTTGGAATTCTCCATGATAATTGTGATAATGTGTGGGATTTAATATATGGTATAAATTAACGATTTAATAACATATTTAGGCATTGAATAAATTATTCAAAAAGTGGAATTGTGATTGTATATGACATTAGTGGTAATATATGAAATTTAATAATATGGGCCGATTTAAAAATACAAATTGATGATTTAATAATATGTTTAGAAATTGAATAATTGATTTATTAAAGTTGATATGAATTTATTTTTGATTCAGTGAATTTAGGTGTGGTCATTTTTATTGCTTCTTAGTGAAATTTATTTTTATATGTTAACGATATGGATTTAATGGTATTCATTTATATAGTATAGAGAAATTATATTTAAATTTGAATCACTTTTACTTCATTCTATTCCGTAGATTTTTTATCTTATAATATTCTAGAATTAAATTATATTAAAAAATCAATAATTATTAAAACAAAAAATTTTAAAGAATCATAATTATAAAAATATTTATTTATTTAACTATTGTTAAACATATAAATGAATGAAAAAATGAAATATTATAATTCTTATATAAATATGTTTACATATATAATTAAATTGAAAAGTAAATTGTTTTACTTTTATATATATTCAAGTTCAAGTTTCAAAATAGCTCCGAAACATGGTATTGGTTGGGAGGTTACAGTAAATTGTTTTACTGCACTCATCATCATTCTTTTGGCATCCTTCACACCAATACCCAGATCCAATAGCATCTGTGACTTTCTTGAGTCACATTCGAGTATATTTGCTTCCGCACATCTATGGGAAAACCCATATAACTCAATTGTAAGAGAGTCATTACAGATATTAATTGGCAGATCGCCACCGGATGGAAGTAGGTGTGTAGAATTCGAACCAACAATAGGAGAAAGGGCACTACAAAGGAAAAAAAAAAATTTCATCCATCTACATATATTTGAAGAAAAGTTAATAGACATAGTGGATGTGATGTTGGGAAGGTTATCAGTATCTAGTCGGTGCTATACAGCCTTCAACAACTTCACTTGATGATGAGACATAGACGTGACAAAACATTTCATTGAATCGAAACATCTTAAGTAGGGTTGCATCATCATGCAACGGTAGTAGACATGATGGCTCAAACTTGACCGTGAATTCCAATTTGATAGAATTCTGGTCAAAGTGCAATGCATCACACAGTTTTGAAACGAAATCACTATGTGACATATGCCGACTAACAACCATCGATTCGCTACGACCACCTTGATATTGAACAGACCCTCCAACACATTTAACTAGCTGACCGCCTTCATGAATGTAACAGAACATGTCCTCTTCCATCACTTTAATTAAATAGAAACTTGTTACAAAAAAAATGACAACAAAAGTAAATAGGGATTATGTATGAATATAATGATGAAGGAAAGAGGAGAAGAGAGGGTGGAGAGAAAGGCCATAAAGGGGTCATCGTCGGGCCATGTGATGGTAATCGAACGTCTAAGATTTTTTTCTTAGTGACACATAAGATAAAGAGGAAACGAGGGAGCATGGATTGAAGGGCCCCTTTCTATATTGAAATCCTTAGTATATACATGTATCCATAATCTAATGCCATGAAGTTGCTTAAGGAATATGAATGTTGGCTTCCTCCCTACCCACATTTCCCATGTCCTCATCTCCAACCGATATTCTATGTTTCTTTCCACTTCCATTCCTCATCATCCTAAAAACATAATTACATCCTATAACAGTTATCGAAAAGAACCTTTTACCAGGGACAAGACATTAATAGTTAAATGATCGCACATATCGAAGATGGACATTATTTTGATGCAAGTAGTTTATGACTCTCACTCTCACTCTCATGTACATAACTTTCTATCTTAACTTTGTAGGTGTATACCTAGGCCTAATGTGTTTATACATGGACCTTGATTCGAAAGTGAAAAGTCCATCGTATCTTCACAAAGATCTCAATAAATCTCATATTATAGTTTTGTTCGAAATCAATTTGTATAATGCATCAAATTCGTTCATAGAGTTAATATTCAATCACCTCATCCTTTCAAGGTAAGAAATTGAAAGCAATTTTGGTAAACAAAAACAAAGCAAAAATATGTTGTAAACAGTGAGTGATTAATGGGGCTGACTATAAACAAATAAGTTATTGTCTTAGTGAACTTAACAAATGATAATAGTTGCACAGTTTGGAAGAAAAGTTGATTGCAGAAACATCACAATAATTATGGGTTTTCCCTACATTTGCATGATGTTCTCGCAAGAAAATGAGAGAGAGACGGAGACAGACACACAGAGAAGAAAGAAGGAGCATAAGAAAAAGAGAATACCTCAAAAACAGTTCCCAAGTAATCTATGAATGCTACAAAGTTGGTTTCTTCAAAAAGTCCGTATATATATGTAGTCCAACAAGGAGAAGCTGAGAATGGGAAGAGAAAAAAGGACATTAGAGGAATGGAAAAGCTTAGATATAGTACATAATGAATAAACTAAGAAGGATTAATGTTTATTGTAAATAACATAGGGCTTTTCTGGTATGTTTGAACAAGAAGAAGTTAAAGTCACTTATGTATGGAAATAAATATGACAACAAAACAAACATTTTATATAGGTAACATTTTTGCCCTCTCCTAAAAATTAAAATGGAAACCTACAACGATCCCACCCCAACACTTTGCTACGCCAACCAGGTTTCAAGGGCTATGAAAAGGGAGGCCAAAATAAGCATTGAAGACAACTTTTAAGAAGCAAGAACCAGCAAGAAAGAATCTGGAAGCTAATATAAACAAATCTCAATCAAATTACAGCATATACCCTAACTATGCAGATTCTATCACTCAAAATATTATGTTCAACTATTGACCATTAAGCATGCGAGTAGAGGTGGCCAGAAACAACATGACAGTGAAGGCTTGATTCAAACATGAAGTTGGTTGGCAACGAAGGATTCATATAGCAGTACAAGTGAAGTAGCTGGATCAAAGACTAGTTGAATTAATTCATAAGGTTTATGCAGATATAATATAGTCTCTACAACATATTGTGGTAAGTATCCAATATGAACTTGAAGCTGTATTTACTAATAGATAGTGCAGGCATGTGATATTCTATATAGGATTGGTGAACAGTAGAAAATGCAACAAAAAACAATTGAAAACACCTCGATTATTCTAAACAAAAAATTTCCAATCATAACACTACCCCACCCCCATATACTTTCTTCTCTTCTAGAAAGACAAGAAAGAAAAGTTAATTATATAAAAACACACAAATATTTTCCTAGAAAGATATCTTTAACCAAACCATGATATCCCTACAGTTTAAATACAAAATCCCAAACTTCTGAACAAATTCTTCATAGATAAAGATGAAATGTGAAAAAGAAGCCATGTATCCAACCCTAAGTAGTCATAATTAAAGCTTTGGTGAGCTAAGTTAAATGTTCTCTGTTTATTGTTTCACAAGTTAGCAAGCTTCCACAGCCCAACAACGTCAAAAGATACTGTAAAACGCAAAGGGAATTTTTATTAAAATCTCCATCAATTAAGATTAAAGCTCTCAAGTCTCAATAACAATCTCTATCCAGCAACAACTAGAAGAGAAAGTATCAGTTAAAGAGGATTAACTTCATAGTTATTTGTTTACAGAGGAGAGAAAAAAAAATGACCAATATCCATAAAATGCCCGAGTGCCTAGCTTCTAACCAATCCAATAATAATTCCTAAATTGTACCACAACAGAATTGCTAACAACTATGATGTCTTTCTGTTTTAGCAAGCTTCCAATGACCAAATCAATAACTATAGATAAAAGGCTTAAGAACTATCCAAAGAGAGAAAAGATAAATAAATAAATAGTAGCAGAAAATTTAATTTCTGAAAAGAAATATAGAAAAGAAAAACAAGAGAACCATAGAGATCAAAACAGAGCCAAAGGACGGTT
This sequence comes from Vitis vinifera, assembly GCF_030704535.1. Lineage (NCBI taxonomy): Eukaryota > Viridiplantae > Streptophyta > Magnoliopsida > Vitales > Vitaceae > Vitis > Vitis vinifera. The sequence continues at coordinate 25,428,936 of NC_081823.1, read as the reverse complement.
TGCGGGTAAGGGTGGGTTTAGGTAAGGGTGGTGGTTGCGGGTACACGTCTAGGTGTCGGATCCTTTGCATCCCAAAATCTTAGGAGTCTAGAACTCAAAGATTCAGCTGAGAAGGATCTCAACTATAAGCGCAAGTATTTGGATACGGCATTAATTAAAAATTAACATTAAATATAAGCATAGTAAGGTAAGTTTTAAGTTATCTATAATATTACATGGTTAATTGGAATTGAAAACATATTTATTATAATTTTTCTATTTTAAGAAGATATTAAGCTTATCTTACTTTGATATTATTGCTAATTATACATGAAGAACGTATTTATTATAAGTCTTTTATTTTAATATTGTAAAAAAAAATATAATAGATTAGATATTGATAAAATATAATTCACATTTAATTTTTTTCTCATATCAAAAATTGAATTTGTATATTAATTATTATCATTTATCTTTAGATTTTTTAAGATATTGATTTTGATATTTATCTTTATATTTTTATTCTATTAATTTTTCTTTATCTTTAAATTTAATATAATATTAATTATTGTATTTATCTTTAAATTTTATTTTAAAATTAAAAAAGAGATAAAGCAACTATTAATTATTATATTTTATTATAATTTTAAAAAAAATTAAGAAAAATATAAAACACTTAAGCTACAAGAGTTAGAAATTAATTAAAAAATTCTTTAATTTTGTGTTACAAGGTTTAGAAATCAATTTAAAACATGGAAAGGGTGTGGACTAGAAACAAAAGCATACTTGTTATCGTATGCCAATTAGTCAAAAAAATCTCCAACCTAAATATATTCTCAACAACAATGCCACAAACATAGTGATGATTACATGGTCTCGGAAAGTGAAGTTAGTGTCGTAGTGAACATAACATGTACATAACAGCTAATAATAGTTCCACGGTAATAAAGAAAAGATGATTGCAGAAACATCACAATAATTATCGTTTTACCCTAGATTCGCTTGATGTTCTACCAAGAAAAAGATAGACAGAGACATAGACACACATACAGAGAACAAATAAGCAGCAACATAGGAAAAAGCAAATACCTCAACAACAATTCCCAAGTAATCTATGAATGTTGGAATCTTGCCTTTTGCAAGCAGTCCATATATATCTGTAATCCAACAATGAGAAGTTGAGAATGGGAAAAGAAGAAGGGACAGGGCAGAAATTTCAAAGCTGACATACAATACATAATGAAAAAGCTAAAAATCATTAATGCTTATTGTAAATAACATAGGTTTCTTCTTGTATGTTTTAACAGGAAGAAGTTAAAGTCACTTATGTTTGTAAATAAGTATCACAACAAAATAAACATTTTATATAGGTAACAATTTTTTCCTCCCCTGAAAATGAAATTGGAAACCTACCAGCATCCCACCCCAACACTTTGCTACTTGAACCAAGTATCAAGGGTTATGACAAGTGGCAACATAATAAGCATTTAAGACAACTTTTGAGAAGCAAGAACCAGCAAGAAATAATCTCGTAGCTAATATAAACAAATCTGAATAAAATTACATCATATAATTTCAAATTAAATAATTAAAATTGTATTTTTGTAATGATGAACCTTAACAAATTTAAAATAAATATATCTTATCAAAGAGTATCATAGTCCAATGGTAGCAGTGATTGAACCCAACCCACGGTTTTCATTTAATAAAAATTAAGATGGATAAGAACCCAAGCTTTCGATTTTTCACTGAGAAATTCACACAACAGAGAGAAAAGAGAGAGAAGCTAAGGACCCTCCATTTGGCACAAAGTAAGAAAACCTTATTTGTTGTTTGATGTGAAGCTCTATGCATTAAAAAAAGGAAAAACAAATTATAAACTTAATTTAAAGATAAAAAATAAAAAACAGCTCTCTAGGTGGCAGGAGAGGTGGGTTTTGGTTCAAATAGCTTATACTGCCTCTGGCATCTGTTCTTGAATTCTCCAACTTTGTCTCCCAAACATGTCCTAATTCCCAAGAGCTCATATTGCCACACCTACTCATTAGGGTTTGCATCAGTTTCCATTAACATTTAACTAAAAAGAGTTTAAAAATTCAATCAAGGTCAAACAAAATCAACCATCCCACAGACCAGAAGTTACATAGATATTCGAGAAAATCAGTCATGTCACAAACTAAGCATCTAATCACACAGCAGAAGTTCAGAAGTTCAGCTTTCCTCAATCCAACCAGCTTTGAATACATGCTTATAGGCTTATATAATCTGCTCCTTACCACCTTTAAACAAAACCCTTGAACAAATTAAACCAAAAAACCCAGAAAAAAAAAAACAAAAAAAATAAGAAGAAGCACAGAAAATTAGGATTACAATCAATCAATCCACACAAAGTGCTAAAAAAACATTAATAAACAAACACCCAACATAAAACAGCAAGCTTTTATTAAAAGAACACAAAAACAAATAAAATAAAAACATACCCACAACTTTATCTTACCTCAAGAACCAAATCCAAGAGCGAAAAAAGAGTTTAAAAATTCAATCAAGGTCAAACAAAATCAACCATCCCACAGAGCAGAAATTACATAGGTATTCGAGAAAATCAGTCATGTCACAAACTAAGCATCTAATCACACAACAGAAGTTCAGAAATTCAGCTTTCCTCGGGTGCTAAATTGCAATTAAAAATAAAAACACTAATTAATTGTCAATCTCAAGAGAACCTAAATCCCAAAAATTAGGCCAGAAACCTAAATTACGTGCACTGAATAGTTCCAGATGCATGAAATCAATGAAAAAAATTACCAAACAAAAATAGTAATCAGGAGACCAAGTAAAGAATACACAAAAATGTACATATTTATCGTTCGTTCGTGTGGTCGCCGGAAGAAAAAAAACGGGAATAAAGAACAAAGCTCGAGATTTACAGCTGCGCCTAAACATTTGCTCTCTTTCATTGCAAAGAAACCAACAACAATACAAAAAAAAATAATCATATAAGTTTCGCCTCATATTTTCCTCATTTACCTCAGTTTTCTGAGCAACCAAACAGAAGCTAAAAGAAGGACTAGAAAGCGAATCTAACTTGAATAGTGTAAGAGAGCTCAAAACAGAGTGGAAATCTCTAAATGAAGGCAAGAACCTGGAGATGAAATCGCTTTATCTGAAGAAATTTGCGGATCAGTAGTACGGCGACACGCGTGAATCGATTACAGCTTACAAGCTTTCGATTTTTCATTGAGAAATTCACACAACAGAGAGAAAAGAGAGAGAAGAGAGCGAAGCTAAGGACTCTCTGTGACTTTCTCTCCTTTTGCCCTAACCTGGGTTCCCCAAATTTCAGAGTCAAGTGTTGCGTGGGCTTTATCTGAAGAAATTTGCGAATCAGTAGTATGGAGACACGCGTGAATCGATTACAGCTTACAAGCTTTCGATTTTGCACTGAGAAATTCACACAACAGAGAGAAAAGAGAGAGAAGAGAAAGAAGCTAAGGACTCTCTGTGACTTTCTCTCCTTTTGCCCTAACCTGGTTTCCCCAAATTTCAGAGTCGGGTGTTGCGTGGGTTTTGCTAACTTGTTTAAGATTTTTGTGTTTATTTATTAAAAGCACAACCCGTGACATGGAGAGGGAGATGGCTGCTGACATGGATGTGGAGGGGTAATTTTGGAAATGAAATTATAAAACAGTACATAGTGCATGAAAAGGATAATTTTTTGGGCAACAGTAGACATATTTTGGGTTATGGAAAGTTGGGTTATGAAAAAGCTATTAGGCCCAAATGGGCGGGCCAAAACACAGTTTTCCCGATATTGTATCATAAGAAAAAGAAAGGAAAAAAAAAATGGAGGGGGAGGGGGAGAGGTGGGGGGCTATGTTGTAAACAACAGGGTAGCCTGTGTAAAGTCCCCAGTTTTTACTTAGAGACCTCATTACCCATTAGGAAAAGGGTCAGTGACCTATTATTAATAATGCAAAATTACCCAAAGATGGATATTTGAATTTATTTTTATTTTTTTGGAGAATTTAAGAATTGTTGACACAATATAGTGAAACTGCATATACAAATATTGGGGTCATTAGTTCACATGACTTAAGCGATTAAGAACATTGAAGAGGAGACATGTCGCTTGATAAGCCCACCTGTCTACATCTTGAGCAGCCACAGTTTGTTGCTCATGAGACTTTTTGGAAGACACCTCCAGGGATAAGATTGAGTAATTTAAATTCCATTAACAGAGTTCCTCTCTTTCATTAGCCTTTAGGCCCTTAGGAATCAAGCTTAAACTCGAAAGATTCTAAAATCTTACTCCCTTCTAACCTCAGGAAAGTTTTGAGAGCTCAGGTATCCACAAATATCTTGGTACATTCTAACAAGTCCTATACCACTTTCCACCATTCAATTTATCCCAAAATAGCATAAATGTCAAGGGGATACAAGAGACCAGAACTAATGAAGGCAATGACATTAAACAGGAGAAAAAAATATCAAAGCATGATAGAAGAGTTAAATACTTAAACAAGTTAGTGTTGGTATTTTAATTATAGTATTCCATTAATACAGTACCAAAATACTGGATGCCATATACTTTTGTCTAACAATGGATGGAATAATAGATATACAAGCACAAGAAATATGTTTCACTAACATGAAAATGAAATTTATGAAAGGTGGCTAGATTCGAGAAATACAAACAGGATAGAACAACTATGAAGCATGAAATATTTTTGAACACAAACTTTAACAAATCCATAACATGAATAAATGTTTGGAACCACCACACTAGATCAGCAATCTGTAGCTTCTCAATATCATAACTGTTACAGCTATATTCGACTTCTAACCATATAAGCTAAGCCTATGTTTTGTTTCTGGAAAGTTTTAAGGAAAAAAAATAGAGCAGAGAAATATAAGAAAAAATAATAAAAGTTTTCTTTTATTTGATTGTCCATTGAAAAGTTGAAGGAAAGAAAATTAAATTGCTAAAGAATGTAATTTCCACTAACTTTCCTCATTTTTTGTTAAGGAAAATGGACACCACCACCACCCCAACCCTTTTCTTTGGTTTTTTTTTTTCTTCATCTTTCGCATGGTACCCAAACATGAGAAAACCATTTTCACTAGCATTTTTTCCTTTCCTTTTCTTATTACTTTCCAAGAACCAAACATAAGGTAAGTTTATGACACCCTTTCTAACACAACCATTAATAGACGGCTCAAGGTACTTCTAACAGTGAAAGAAGAATTTCACAAATACTTACAGTAAATTACAGAATAAGCCAAAAGTGAAGATAACATCTATTAATACCTGCCTTCTTCATCTTCCAAATTCTGAAGATGTTGTTTTTCATCTTCACTTAAGTCCAATGCAACTTGGACGTAGGAAAAATTAGAACAAAAAAATAATCAAGCATTCTTTTCTCAGCATCATCATGCAAAATTTTCCAGCATAGCATAAAAGGAAATCATGAAGAAAAATAAAAAATTAAAAAATAATACACATGCTCTCTACAATAATCACAATAAAACTACTCCAACAAATTATTAGAAAAAATTGGAAAAAATAAAATTCAGAGAATGGAAATCCATTTTCACCTCCATATAAAATACACCATGAAAAACATTGGAATCTAGTAAAGGTCTAGGTAAAAGAGGTATTTCAGGCCAATTTAAGAGCTCTATCAGAAATTCAAATGTCCATTCTGAAATAGAAAATTTAAAACCTAATTGAAACTTAACTATGCAATCCGAGTACCATAAAAACATTGAAAAAGTCACACAAATACTCGCATAATCTTATCAATCGAAAGGTTATAATACAAGGTGCAAAACACCAGAATCAGAAATAAGTTTCACATTCTACAAAACTTACACTAAAAAGAGAAAGTTAAAAGGTCACAGACAGTCGAAAATAACCAGAAAATAAAGGAAAATAAAAGAAAAGGGACCTGTTTGGCGATAAGTTCTCTCTTAGAGTGGGATGGGAGTTGGGAGACACTCATCTAATATATAGGGAAAGTTGTGTTTTTTTTCCCTCCCTCTGTTTTCTGGATCTAGGGGTCTCTTTGCTTTTGTGCCATTTGAATTAAATTTCACAAACCCTAAACCCACGATTTTTGAGCCAGGCTGAAAATACCACCTTTGCCTGCAAATCGTGATCAGATTACCAAATAGCATCTTATTGTGCCATTGGAATTAAATTTCACAAACCCTAACCCACGATTTTTGAGCCAGGCTCAAAAATACCACATTTGCCTGGAAATCGTGGTCAGATTACCAAATAGCATCTTATTGTGCCATTGGAATTAAATTTCAAAAACCCTAAACCCACGATTTTTGAGCCAGCCAGAAAAATACCACCTTTGCTTGCAAATCGTAATCAGATTACGAAATAGCATCTTATGTTTAAAAAAAAAAAAAATCAAAAAGCTTGGACAGCTCGTGAACAATGCAAAACAACATTTAGCCCAAATTTTTTCTCAACAGCCAAACAAATTGTTAAATGGAAACTCACCTGCGATTACCCCAAAAGGAAGACGAAGCTCCACCGCCGATTCCAGAAACCACCCATGAAAATGCAGGCAAAAGGAGAGAATAGGGCAACAAGCGAGGAAGTCAGAGCGTTTCCCCAAATTTTTGAGTCGGGTCGTGGGTTTTGCAAATGCTAACTCTAAAGCTTAATATTTCTGTGTTCAATTATTAAAAACACAACTTCCCGTGCTGACACGGATAAGGAGATGGCTGCTGACATGGAAGGCAGGCGGGGTAATTTTGGAAATTAAATTATAAACAGTGGATAGTGCATGAAAATTATATTTTTTTTGGGAACCGTGGACATATTTTGGGTTATGGAAAGTTAGGTTATGAAAAAGCTATTAGGCCCAAATGGGCGGGCCAAAACACAGTTTTCCCATAGAGAACGGGACGACGTGGGTCTCACACAATGCAATAATTGAACTTGGTGGTCCTTGTATATTAATATTTAATTTCAGATATTATTTTATAATCAAGATTTTTATTTTTTATTTTAAAAAAAATTTAAATAAAATCACAACTGAATATAGTTGGAAAGTAACGGCTCTTAGTTTTAAAAATAAAAAATAAAAATCTTGATTATAAAATAATATCTGAAATTAAATATTAATATACAAGGACCACCAAGTTCAATTATTGCATTGTGTGAGACCCACGCCGTTCTCATATGCATGTCTCAAGGCCATATGGACGGTTTGATTGGTAAATAATTTAATGGGGACCTTACGATTGATTGTGACAATTCTATTTTATTTTTTGAAACTTATTCATGATTTTTATTTTTTAGAAAATAATAATATTTTAGTGGATCAGCTTTATTATATATCTTTTTATCAAAGAAGGTGTAGCTTTCTTTTTTTGAGTGCCATGTCATTTTTGAGTCATCATTTCCCAACACCACGTCTCATGAATTACCTTTTAGTGATTTTATTTTTTATTTTTTTACTTTAATTAAAGCATGAAAACAGAAGCCAAATGGCAATAATTTTTAAGGGATAATACTATTTTTTTAAAATTAATTAAATACGGAAAATACTTTCTTATATAAATAAAGAAATTTATATAAGAAACAATATTTTTTTAACTTTTTTATTTAATTTTTTAAAAATAAAAACCATTTCAATAATATGTATTAAGTTTTAAGGAAAAAAATTTAGAATCTATTTGATAATTATTTTCAAGAATAATTTTATATTATTCAAAATAAAAAACGAGGAAAGCATGTTTATTAAAAAAATATTTTTTTAATAAAAAATAATTTTTGAAGGTCGTTTTCTAATTTTTGTAAAATAAAAGTTTTTTTGAAAATCTAAAATATTTTTAACCTATTTTCATATTTTTAAATTTATTTTAAAAATAATTTTTATATCCAGTGTTTTATTTTTAATTATTTTTCTATAAGTATTTCTTAAAATAACTCTTAGAAAAAAATAAAAATAATATAAAACAATTAAAAAATATCATTTGAAAATGTTTATTTTCTATTCTTAAGAATAAAAATAAAAAATAAATTTTAATTATTAAACATGTTTTATGTATTTTTTTGTTCCGAATAATACAAAACTGTTCTAAAAATCAATTTCGAAACCGATGCTTAACTTTTTCGTAATTCAATTCAAATAGAGAACAATGATAATATTATTTTTCAAATTATAGAGCTATATATCTACATCAATCACAAGTTCATATCTATATAAGTATGCACGAAAATTCAAATCAAAGAATGCAATTTTGTTTCCATGGATTTTTAGTCAAACATTGGGGAAGATGATAATTAAACCCAACAACTCCAAATCATAGAAAAAGAAGGTTGTGATGAGAGAAAACTTGGTCAATAGTTATGACTTGTACTCAATAGTCAAGTTATGACCATATTTATAGGCAATTTAATTCGAAGAGAAAAATTTGGGTAGCTGGTCCAACCGTACATGTCGCGTCAATAATCGTACACTCTCATTTATGACTTGTTATGAGTCAAAAACACGCTTGGAAATATGACAATATAATTGTAGACCCCCATTTTGGGAGCACTTTCTTTTTGAATTTGTTGCAGCTTATTTGGCCAGATGGAGCATTTCTAGGAGGCCACGTGTCGATCCCTGATTGGCTATCATGGAATCAGAACAGTGTATTTGAAAGCCAATCAGAGATTGACACCTGGCAAGGAGGAATTTGCAAAAGCTGCAGGTTGTTGAGGGGTAGCAGGGCAGCTGCAGGTGGGTGCTGGAGGTGGAGTGCTTTTCAGGTGGTGCTTTTCCATTTTAGAGGGGCTACAGAGAGCTTTGGGGAGGAGGAGCTTTTGTTTGGTTTTAGAGAGGACGGTTAGGGACATTTTAGGGGGGCGTCAGGGAAAGAGGAGGAGGGCTTCCATTGCCATGGTAGAGATTTTCTTGGGAGGCTGTCGATCATAGAGAGAAAGCAGAGAGAGAACAGAGAATAGCTGGAGAGGAAAAACAGGGAAGTTTGAGTGGGAGCAGAGAGGTGAGTTTCTGGGTTAGCAGAGAGAGAGGTCAAAAAGGAGGATGAGGAAGCTCTGAGAGAGGAAAACACTTTGGGGAGAGAGCACAAGGGGAGAGAGTTTTCCAGCTGTAGAGGCTTCGATTGCCAGGGAGGAGAGGAGATTAGCTAAGAAAAAGGGAGCAGAGAGCTTTAGTGAGAGAAGGGAGTGTCGTCTGGGCAGAGGAGTGAGGGAGAGGTTTTGCTTTTGGGGAGGCCGTTAGAGATATTTTTAGGAGGATGCAGCTGCATTGAAGGGGGGGAGTTTAGAGAGATTCTAGAGAAGCAAGCTGGAAGTTGCAGGGGCATTCCTTTGGCTTGGAGGTCAAGATAGAGAGGATTCCAGAGAGCATTGAGGGGATCCAGAGGTGATATAAAAAGAAAAACAGAGTTTGAAACCAGGCGAGTTCTCGTTTGTAAGGAGGTTTTTCAGGTATGGCCTATGTTCATTATCATTTTTATCTTGCTTCCGGATATCCATGAGTTTCTAGTTTGGTGTTTGAATGTGTTTGTTGGGTTTTTCAGTTTGTTTTTCTTGTATTTGGGTTTGCTTGCTTTTGCCTCATGTCTAATTCTTAACTGGTTTTATATCCCCTGTTTTGGGGTCTCTTATGAGATATCAGTATTCCCACATTTATTTTCATTTTTAAAAATCATTTGAAATCAGTTTCAATTCACTCTTCTATCTGAGCCTATTGACTGATGTGTGAAATGAAGTTCATGGGGTTCATTCAGTATCCATTATGAGTACTCTGTTTGCGGTTTCCCTCTACCCTTGATGCTTTGGTTGTTGACTGTATCGGTTTTCCCATCTCCACCTGAAAAGTTTGAATCAGGGTGGTTTTTCCTGGAGGCTATATGCAAGCCCCTTATGAGGCATCCTAAGTTCATTCAATCTCAGGGTGTCTTTGCTGTTGAGACCCTTTAGTTTCTGGTTCATTTGATGGCATCTAGATAATCAGTTGGATTGAAGGGACTATTGTGGTATATTATAATAATTCAAAGGTGGCTGAAAATTCCTTTTGGACCCAAGAATCATGATCGGTTTTAAGATCGGGGGGGATGCAATGATTGAAAGATGAAAGTCATAGAGAAGATGCACTGAGGAAGCAAATGAGGAATTGAGAAAGAAATAAAGCAAGCAAAGCCGTCATCGAATCAAGCCGCCGGCGGCGAAACGCCTCCGCCATCACTGGAACGCTAAGCAACCATTGAAGCCCTTTTTGAAGATATTTTTACCAGTTTTCTTTCATGTTCTGCCTCCATGGTTTCTTCTCTGTGGTGGTTACATTCTCGCTTTTGAATCTTGTTCTATGCATGGACTGTGAGTGAGAAAGAGGGTCGGGTTTTGGCGTTTCAAATGGATTGTTGATGCATGAATTTGAAGAGTTACTAGCAAGACTGTTGGGAGTTGCGATCAGAAATATCCCATTGAAGACTTGAGATGATGGCCAGATTATAAGACTTAGAGAATCAAAAAGGCAGTGAAGAGAAGTGAAGTCCACTAGGTATGGGTGACTGTGAGCATGCTTGAATGAGATATGGTCACACGGAAAGTGGGACTGCACGCAAATTGACGCAGCAGCGGAAGTCATTACATCAGCAGTCGCAAATAGGAACAGTACTGCAGCTTCTTGCTGGAGGAATCACCGGCGCTCTTAGCAAGACCTGACTAGTTGACGCGGCTGAGCGCTGCGATGACGAACCATGGCGCGTAACTGGAGATGTTCATGACTGGACGGTTGAAGAGCCACTAGATTACTTCCAACACGTGCGCACCTGTGTTGACATACCTCGCCTGCTTGGTTTTGACCGAATTCAGCCTGCAGTTCATTCAGTTTGTTTCACATCTAAAGGAAACCACGCAGAGCATAAGGCGCTGGACTGTTTGGTGTTGACAGATGCGGATGAGCAGGGAGTTCTGTGTATGAATAGGGATCAATTGGAAGAGTTGAGGGTGAAGCCTTTGTCGGCATCATCTACATCAAAATCTCCGGTGGTGACCACGACTCCGATTGCAGTTGACGGCGTTATTCCAGACGGCACTCTGGGTTATTCCGATGAGGAAGACCAGCTCCAGCAGGCTTCAGTGCACTCCCTGGCTGCAGGGTGCATTCTTCCTCACAAAATCCCTTTCATTACTTAATATGGGATTGATCCGAGTTTGAAGACGAGCTTCAGAAAACGCTGGCAGAAGCAAATGCACTCCGTCCAGCCGAGAGCACTGTGCGTCATGCCCTTACCATTCGTTTGATTCGCAAGGAGAAAGATGCGGGAAATGCCAAGTGTGGTGATTGCAGTGGGATTCCCTGAGTTCTTCTGGGTGGTTGCCCTACGTCACTTCATCACGAAGAAGAAGACACCTAAACATAGCTACTCTAGCTACCCTGCAGCCACGTGTTTCATGCAGAATGCTTGGAGCAAATGATTCCAACTCAAGCCTCCGCCCTTGCCTGAACTATGTATGACCACCCTTGGCCACGTGTCACCTTCCATTTCTTCTTTTTGGTTTTAAAAATAGCTTTCTAAATCCCTTTCTTTAAATAATCCAAGTTTTTCATCCTTAGAGTCTTAGGTATCAAAAATCCCATTTTTAATAAAACTTTGCCGCCATTTTCTTTTCTGGCGAGCGATCCTCACATCTCCTCTGCTTTTTTTTAAATAGGTTTTTAAAATAAGCAAGGATTAAATTCTGTAATTCTAAATGATGGAATTTACAGAATTAATTCATGCAAAAATAAACGGGCTTTGGTGGGGGCCCTACATCAAAGAATTTTCTTTAAAATAAAAATCAATTTGAATGAATTGTGACATGTGATGACTTTTGTGCTCGATTTAGTGACATGTGAGCTATGTTCATGCTCTTTATTGTATACTGACCCAATTTTCCATGATAACGCATTCGTGATTGCCGCCCAGGTACGCATCTATTCGTATTTTGCTCATTCTTTATACATGCTTTGCTTCTCATATTGTGTATGATTGATTCGAGTATCCCTTGATTTTCTCATTGATTGTCATGTCAGCTTCATTCTATTAGTAGATACCCGACTTTAGGGACTTAGAGGGGTGCTACGGTATTTACCGTACCTTCCCGATAAGTAACCTGACCCCCGAACCCAATCTGGTTTTTCACAGACCGCCTTTTCCAAAATAAGGAGTCACACTTAGGGTTTTTCTTTCTTATTTTGTTTACCCTTTAAAAATAAAACAAAAATAAGTGGCGACTCCAAGTCATTTTCTTAATCAATAAAAATCAATTTTTGAAATAAAAATCGAGTTTCGCCATCGAGTGGGAAACGCATTCGAGCAATCGAAAATGCGGGGTCCACAATAATATGCTTATTTATTTATTTATTATTATTATTATTTTCTACATGGGTATACATTTATGTGGTAAATATATACCTATTCCTAAATTTATATCATTTAAACATTGGATACTCAAACCAAATATCTTTTTTCATTTATTTACTTAAAATATTTTAATGATGATAAATCATCGTTAATTTTTTATCGATACTGAAACGAGTAATTCAAATAACTGACTTTTAAAACAGGGTTATATCAAGTGTGATAAAAGATTTGATCAATCGTCAATGGATATCAATTGGTTTTAAAATAAGATGATTAAAACCCGATTCAAAAAATGTGTATATAGATAAAAAAAAAAAAATTGTTTTAAAAAGTAATTGAAAATTAGGAAGATGGAATTGGGATTTAGAGATAGTAATTTAGATAGGTTTTAATTTAGGAAAATAGGTATTAAAAATGAGTAAAAATTGCTTAGAGAGCGTAACAAATGGGTGAAATAATTATTATCACAATACCCTTTTCATAAATTCTAGAAAATTAGAATATATTCTTATGAATTCATTATTCTAATTAGTAAAAGTCATCTAATAGTACAAATCCAAGTGTGGTCAGTGGAAATTTTGAGTAATTTCCATGAAAGTTTGTAGGAGTAGAAGAAAGGAAAATTCAAACTACACCAAGTCACATTATTTATTATTTTTATCATTTTTTAAAAAATTTAAAAATGTTTTTTTATGTATATTTTGATAACATTTTTTTGAAAATTTAATAATATTCATCATTTTTTTTTCTTTTAGAAAAATTAGTATACATTGATGACATCATAAATGAAGTGGGTGTGTTCAACATAAAGTCCACTCATGAGAAGGTTTGGTTTGAATTTTTATTTTTCTATTTTAATATATTTATTTACTTTTTTTTAATTTTCATTTTGGGAATAATTGTGAATAGAATTTCTTTCAAAATTCCAAATTTACGAAGTTAGGTTTGAAGACAAGAAGGAAGATTATATATATATATATATATACGTCTGGCTTCTAGAGAATGGGCCCTCAATGTTTATTAAATATCAAGTGAATGATGTGTGGCTGATGGAATTGTGACTTGGGTCAGCTGCCAAAAAAATTTATATAAAAATTATTATTATTTATTTATTAGAATAAAAATGTTGAAAACTTCTAGATTTTTTTAAAATTTTAATTAAATATTTTGGTAAATATTTGTGAAAATTGAGACTTAATTTAGGCTTCAATTTTTATTTGAAAAAAAAAACGATGATAATTTTTATTTGATTTTTATAAAACAAAAGTTTGTTTGAAAACCTAAAATATTTTTAATCTGCTTTTAATATTTTTAAATATATTTTAAAAATAATTTTATATCGAGTGTTTTATTTTTAATTATTTTACATGTTTGTATAATTATTCATAAATCAACCTTCAAAAAATAACTAAAAAATGTTATTTGAAAACACTTCACTTTTTATTCTTAAGAATAAAAAACAAAAAACAGTTTTAATTGTTAAACGTGTTTTCTATGTTTTTTGTTTTAAAAAAATAGAAATCTGTTCTAAAATATAGTTTTCAAACAGACCCTAATACACATAAAAGAAATAATTTTATTTTTAAATTTTTTTAATCATTTTAAACTATTAGTACTCACAATTTATTTCAAAAAACATTGCCTATTTTAAATTTTTTCTAAAGAATGACCCAGTTTGAGAAATATTTTTTTAAATGTGCCATAACATATTTATTTATTTTTGAAGACCAAAAATAGTTCTTATTTTTGAAGATCATAATTGTTTTTCCATACTTACATTTTTTTTTCTTTTTTCAATATTATGACTAAAAAAGAGAAGCCAATATTTATTTATTTTTTATTTTTCACAATTTCCAAAATTTAGTACAAAAAGTTGGAGACCCAACAACAATCTTTTAATGGTAAAAACCTCTTTGGTTGTCCTTGAATTACTTGCATTCTTAAAATAAAAAGAATGAAAATTTAGAATTTTATAAAATTAACCCAATTTCAAAAAGTATTTTTCAAAATCAATTCCCTAAAACATGTTGCAAAGCATATCCTCCCTAAAATTTTCATCTTTCTTTGGGTTATCAAAAATGGAGAAAATGCCTAAATGGTGTCCCTCATAAAAATTAATTTTTTTTCTTTAAAAAATATTCTTCAAAGAACCGTTAGACAATCAAAAAACTATTTCCTGTTTTTTATTTTCAAAAACCGTTTTTAAAAACTATTTTTTAGAATAATTTAAAAAAACCGTTATCAAACAATGCCTAAATTACTATTTTTTATCTTGTTGCTAAGTGGTAGATGATTACTAAATACTACACAACTTCTCTAATTAATTTATATTGACCATTTACCCATCATGTAAAGTTGTGGTTCACCATCCCATGACCATTTAGACATACATTGATACATACATGTATATACATATAAAATACACTCTGAGGAAACAATAAGTAATGTTGGAGGGTTGTGAAAGGGGTGAAAATGTCTAATTTTGGGCATGTGTTGGGAGTCACAAGAATTTGTTCCCTTAAAAGAAGGTGTTTTGGGAGTCACAAGGGTTTGTCCCTCAAAACAAAGGGTGGGGTACCATTGAAAACTACATCACAACCACTCTTTGTCTATGGTAACCTCTCTTTTCCAAACATTTTTGTGGGCCTCATTTCTACTTTTGTCTTCAACAAACTCTATCATTTTTAGTGTTGTGTTGTCCCTCTTTGATTTATTTTTTCTTGGAAGTATTTGATTGGTTTTACTAGGGTTTTCTACGGGGTGAATTTAGACTTCATTTGGGGGCTCCACTAGGCGCTAGTGGGCTTTAGTAGTCCATGTTTTGAGTCCTTTTTGGGGTTGGGTGTAGAACCCTAGATGACTTTGTTTGGTAATGGAAGACTTGAGAATGGACCTCCCAAATCACTTCTCCAAAGGAATTCTATTAATAGAAATGAAATGAAATAAATAGAAATGAAATGAAATAAATTAAATGAGTTTGAAGTAATATATAAAAATAATTTATTAATTAAGTTTTAAAAAAACCCTTAAATGGGCTCCATCCCAATTACACGAACCTAAATCATTTGAGTATGAATGAGGAGGCTTAATTTTTTTAAATTCCGTATGGGCAAACTAATGTCAATTCAAATTAAATTTGAGTTAAGGAAACTCAAGCAACCTCAATCTAATCCAAATTCAATTAGTTATTTATAATAAATTTAAATTATATGTATTTATGCTCATTATCTAATAATGATGTGTATATTATTTTATTTTCATTTGAGAGGTTTTGATTTATTTTTATTCTTGCAATATTGTCACATTCATGCTTGAAGATTTTAAATTTATAGTCATGCAAATATTATCTATAGTTTTTTCTTTGTTAAATATAAATTGATTGTTAAAATATACAATAAAGAGTATTAAATTGATAGAATAATGATTTTGTGGGCAAATCTTGAAACATCTTTTAAAATTTAAATAGGTGATTAAATGAAATTTAACAATTGATTGATTTAATTATAATTTAATTAATAGTTAATTCTTTATCAAATAGATTTAAATTTTAACTATTCATTTTTAGGCTCAACTCCCAATTTTATAGCTAGATCAACCCCCTCAACCCCAATCCTCCAATCCAAACCAACCAGGGGTGCAACCTAAATCAAGGGTTTGAATAAGTATTTTCCCTATACCATATTCCTTCATGTATAGAAAAAAATCCTACATAATAATGTGACAAAAAGCCCAGAAAAATCAGTCTTCTCATACCAAAAAAAAAAGGTTCAGGAGTCACATTCTATTACCCAAAAACTATATGTAAAATATATGAACATCTACTTTACTTTTCAACATTTCAACTTGGAGAGAGCAATTTCCATTGAATCAATCAAACCTAAGACACTGCTCCACAGTAACAAGATCTTAAAACAAAACTGGGAATGTTCTAATCATCTCACTCACTTAACCGATGAAAATCACACCCTTCTATTCACTTATGCCTCGAGGAAGATAACATGGTGTCCAAAATTTCTCAATCCTCCATGAGTCTTCCTTCTCATAATCCTGTTCATACAGGGTCATCATGAGCGATCCTTCGTTGAAACCAACCATCAAAACCCGATCCAAAATCTGGAATGAAGCACAATGTGATGACCAGGTAGTCAGTACGTAGTTGAGATTGTTATCTCTCTTTTTTTGCCAGGAACTCGCCCTTGTATTCGCTGCCAGAAGTGACAACGAACCCTGCTCCAACCTGGAGTGAAGAGCCATGAAAATAATGAGACACTGAAATAATTTGTGAGCAGGGTTGTATGTGTGAGCATGAATACCTGACAATCTTTAAGTACAACTCGCTCCTGAAGCTGAGCATTGCTGCAAATTACAGAACCTTGGATTGAACAACCATCACTGATTGTAACATGGTTCATAACTACCGAATTAACGACCTTCAGACACAACACCAACAGAAAAAGGTTAATATATCATTTATCTCAAGTTTTTCCTCTTATGTAAGCTCTGTGTTTGGGAGAGAATCTTAATCATAGGTCAAATGCAACTTTTAAGAGTGTTTGAATATAATTTTCAACAATAAGCCCCACATTTCTCAATGTGATTTGTCAGTATTTCGAAAAATAAGTAGATCCATGTTATACCTCAAAAGCAATGCAGGAAAGCAGATTTTTCATTAATTAAAATTTTTAGATGTGATTATTAATCTTATTTTTAATAAAAATATTTTTAAAATACAGTTCTCAAATATAAGATTTAATTGCACCAAAGTAGTAATTACTTCTACTTCCACGATTAAACATAGAAGTTAAATATTATCCCAAATATGGCTAAATAATATATGAATTAGGAGCCTTTATAGTCATATAGTTTTCTTCGGTCTGTTGTGATTGAAGAACATCATACCTTTACATTAGAACCTATCCGACAGTGGCGGCCAATAACTGATCGCTTCACACTACATTTGTCCCCCAGTTGTGAACCTTCCCCTAGCATACAATTTTGTCCAACCTAAAAACATAAAACCACCTGATAAGTATACCAAGAAACAGCCATGGCACACAGGAATTAGAAAATGGCCCCAATGATCCTATAACATGTCAAAGATAAGATCATAGGTAACAATACTAAGTTGGGAAATGGGTTGAAGTCATTTCAGATAAGAGACTGCATGTGAAGAGTGTTCAACTCACGGTTGTTTTTGATCCGAGCTCTGCTGAGGGGTGGATGATGTTGTTTTGGGCAGAGAAGGAATACCCTGACAGGTGACTTGCCTCGCCTATGACCTGGCACATTTAAAAAATGATAATTGGCTTACCGACACAAAAAAGTGCATTTATGAACACAAAAGAGCTTCAATTGTAAAAGCTCACATCTCGATTTATGTCACTGAAAGCTTGAATAGAATTTAAACGGGCACAGTACTTGTCCTGGCTGGCAATATAAACACAGCATTTGTGGGTTCTTCGAACAGGTGCAGATCCATTAGGGCCCATAGCATAAAGTTCATGAAAACTTGGTGTAGATGTCTTAGCAAGTAGTTGAGAAAGCATTACTTGGTTGATCCCAGGAACAACCTTGTCGTGACCATTTTCTTCTGTGTGTGGTGCACCATTCAACGATAGTTCCGACCTCTAATGTTAATACAATAAAAATGAACCAATTTAGAGAATTGATGAAAAGAAATGATATCCATAAAAAATTGGTCTGCATGGATCGTCTTAAACTAACCAGCTGGCTCCGGACAAGATAAGGTAAAACATCTTGCTGTAAGCTTTGAAATGCATCCTTTTGATCTAAAACTTCTTGCAGAACAGCCCTGGAGGAAGATTCATGGGGACTTTAGTAAAGTGCAGAGTCTAATGTATTTCAAAAGAAAAACTGAAACCAAAGGTAAAAAGTCAAACCTCTTGAATGCATACAAATGAGCATCCATGAGATCAGCTCGAATTTCCATCTAATTGAAGCAAAGTAGAATATCAGAGGTAAGAACCAAGTAAACTCATGAAGTTTGGTGAATTCCCAAACTTAGATGCTTATATTTTGAGACATTACATTCTTTACTTTATCAAATCGCAGCCAGAAGATTATCTTGAAAAAGAAAGGAAAAGAGAAATCCTGATTCTTTTTGAACAGCATTAGGATCAATTTGGAAAATGGAAAATTTTTAATTTCAGAAAGCAGCCAGATAGTAAGAAACAACATTTCTAAAGCAAGCAGGTGTTGGAATAGCTATAGCAAAATAATGAGGCATGCTGGAATAGAAGCTCCTAGATGAGAGTAGCATGTGAACAGAACAACATAATCAACTGCATCAGATGCCCAGATAAAAATAATCAAGTTCATCAGATGCCCCATTCGTTGTCAGCCGCCTTAGGAGGGTCAATCCACTTACCTGGCCTACTGCACGGAGTATGCTCTTTTGAACTCGGATATCTCTCTCAATTTCTGGTCCTATCAACAAAAACAAGCTGCTAAGTAAGAAACTTACCCAATTCTATTCCATGTAAAACAGAATCTACAGAGAAATAACCTGTAGCAATGTATAATAGGAACTGTTTAGTGGGATCCAGCCCTATAATGTTGCAACACCCAGGTTTCTTGGTTTTGTCCTTTCCACTAGAGGATCCTGACTCCAATGGTCCACTGACAGGAACAGAGCAAAGCATAGCGGTCACTGCAGCACCATGCCGTCTATGAGCTGCTGCCACTGCCCCAGGGGAAACATCACAAACAAGATCACCACTTACCACCTGCAAAAACATAAACAAGCAATAGACAATCAATAGATGTAAAGGAATCAAGTCCAAAGTCAACTGCTATAGAGGATAAGGACTTTTAACCAAAATGTCATTAGCGGTCAAGTGGTGTGCAATGGCCCGAAGTGCACCAGCAGTTCCAACATCCTCAGGAACTGCAGCAACCTGCCAATGTCAAAATTTCACTTAAGCTTTAGTTCCATGAAAAACAAATCCAAGAAAAAGAAGGTTGCATGCATTATAGTGAACAAATCAATTATATCAGATGAATAAAGATAGCTTACACAGAGGGACTTCCCACATAAATAGTCGTCTCACTTAGTAATAGAAAATTAAAGAATCTGCATGAAGCAGATGGTGGTCCTGTATTCCAAACAGGAAAGCAGTGGAGCTTTTTCAAAACCTTTTCCTACAACCCATAGCATCAAACCAATCCCTCTAATAAATTTTTTTCCCCCCTGATATGCAAACAGCAAATATATTAAAAGCTTCTAAGAAAAGGGTGCACAAAAGCATACATAGCATATACAAGGACGCCAAAAGGCTAAACAAAGAGGAAAAACCAATCCCCAGAAAGCACACTTAGTTTAAGGAACAAATTAGTACAGCTGCATCAAGCACTGATCAATAAATTGTTGTTCAATTTCAGATGAACTGCTCATAGTTATATCATCTTGATAGCAGAACTTGTATCTAAGACAATGTCTTTCATTTTTACTACCAAAAGGTTCTATAATTAAATAAGTACAAAATATAAGATTACAGCACATTCAAGCTAATTCAGCTTAGCCATATTCTGTATCCATATTTCTTATCCTGAAACAAAACACGCTAACTGATCATGGAGCAAACATATCAGCAATAATTGATCTAAAAGTCCAAAGGGTACTGATGCTGATGCTGATATTGAAACTCAAAACCATCATTTATCTTGCAGCCTCCAACTGGATAAGGAAACATGCATTGTCACTCTGTAGAAAACCCAAATGCTTTGGGAACTTGAGTCATATTTGGTCACTATTTGGTTATGCTTGATTTTAGATTTCTTTTTCCTTTTAACTGCTTAGCAAGTCCTGTGAAGTTTATGAAAAACGTTCACTTTAACAAACAGAGTATTTGGAAATAAGTTAGAAGTTGAGTTTATTCTCTTTTCTCTCTTCTCTAGGAGTTTCTATTTTCTACTCACTTCTTTTTCTCTTGTTCTTCTTGAGTAATGTCCATCTAACAGTCTCTCTAAACCTTTCATCTTTATATGCACGTGCATCTCATAACCTTCCTTTGCAAAATAACCTTCAGCCTAAAGGTTTCAAGAGTCATCTATGTTAAACATAGATGGCATGCCCCTAATAACTGATAATCATGGTGGGAAGGGGAGGTCAAGGGTGGAGACTGGTCTGCCAGCGCTTTGGCAGTTTTCAGCAATTTCATGGGCAGACCCAGGGTTTTGAAGAGGAGATCTTGAAGCTCCTGAAAAAGATGAAGTGGAGAAGAGAGGTGAAGACAAGGGAGCTTGGAAAAAGGGAGGAAATTTTTGGCTTCTCCGAAGTTTGTGAGGGCACTTAAGAAGTTGGAAAACTCAATTAACTATGGTGATAGTGTTTCCAAAAGGGATATTCCAGTTTGTCAATGATTCTTAAAATCTTATCTTGGAATGTGAGAAGGGCTAATGACACACGGAGAAGAGGAAAGCAATAAAGTCCTTGATTAGGTCTCAGAGAGCAGATGTGGTTTGTTTCTAAGAAACCAAGATTCAATTGATGACAATAGACATTGTAAGAAGCGTTAGGGTGGGGAGGATTTTAAAGTGGGGTTCAGTGAATGCTAGAGGTGTTGCTAGAGGGGTTCTTGTGTTTTGGGATATCAAGGTGTTAGAGCTGCTAGATTTGGAAGTGGGAGAGTTTTCCATTTCGTGCAGGTTTAAGAACTGTTAGGATGATTTTGTGTGGGTGTTCACAGGGGTGTATAAGCCTTGTTCTGGGAAAGGTAGAGAGGGTCTTTAGGTTGAGTTGGAGGCTATCAAAGGGTTGAACGCTCCAATGAGGAGATTTCTTGATGTCATCATTGAGTTAGAATTGAGAGATCTCTTGCTAGTAGAGGTCTTTTTCCTTGATATGGAGGGCAGAACAACTGCTCGTTTTCTAGATTGGATCGCTTTCTAGTGTCTGAGGGGAAGAAAATTCAGTTCAATGGGGTGACCTAAAGGGTCTTACCAAAACTTGTTTTTGATCATTCTCTTGTTTTATTGGAGGGGAAGGGCAGTTGGGTTTAGAAACGGTCTCAGTCCATTCAGGTTTGATGAGGAAGGAAGGGATTTTTGATCTGCTGAAGGGCTAGTGGTTGGGTTTGGAGCTCTCAGGTTCTGTCAGTTATATTTTGGTGTCTTAGTTGAAAGTCTTGAAGTTGAACTTAAAAAGATGGAATAAAGAAGTGTTTGACAATGTCTTGGCAAGGAAGGAGGAGGCTTTAAATTAGATAGGCTTTTGGGACGCTAAGGAGAGGGAAGGTACTTTGTCTACTGCTGAGGCAGGAGTAAGGAATTTTGCAAGGGAGGATTACCAAAAATGGACTTTGATGGAAGAAACGTCTTGGAGACAAAAATCAAGAGAAATTTAGCTTAAGGAAGGGGATAGAAACTCTTTTAAGTTTTTTCATAAGATGCTTAATGCTCACAGAAAAAGAAACTTTCTTGTTAAGATCAAAGTGAATGGGAAGTCTTATAGAAGATAGAGAGTTAAAAGAAGGGGTGGTTGGTGCTTTTAAAACCCTTCTTTCTAAAGAAGGGGGTTAAAGGCTTGGTGTTGATGCTTTGTCCTTTAAGGTGCTGGAAGATATTGGGGCTAGGAAGTTAGAGGGGGTTTTCTCGGAGGAAGAGGTGTTTGGTGCGTTGTCAGAGTTGAATGGTGACAAAGCTCTAAGATTAGACAGTTTTTTTATGGCCTTTTGGCAATTTAGTTGGGAATTTGTGAGAGATGAAGTGCTAAATTTTTTTAATGAGTTCCATGAGCATGGTAGGTTTGTCCAAAGCCTAAATACAACTTTTCCGGTGTTGATCCCCAATAAGAAAGGTGTTGATACCCAAGAAGAAGGATGTTGATGATCTTAAAGATTTTAGGCCAATAAGTTTGATTGGAGGCCTTTATAAGTTGTTGGTAAAAGTGTTGGCCAACAGACTTAAGAAAGTGGTGGATAAAGTGGTCTCCAAGCTTCAAAATGCCTCTGTGGAGGGAAGACAAATTTTGGATGCGATGTTCATAGCAAATGGGGCAGTTGATTCAATGCTAAAAAAGAGAGATTGTGAGTTATTGTGCAAGCTCGATATTGAGAATACTTATGATCATTTTTTTATATAGATAAATTGGCATCTCCTGTAGGCCCAATGCTTGGTAGCCTACTTATATCAGGTGCTAATAAGCCTACTGCTCTGCAATTAGCTTTGAGAAGGCTTATGACCACATGAATTGAGGTTTTTTGTTAGCAATTTTTGGCAAGATAGGGTTCAAGCAAAAATGGATAAATTAGATAAAGTGGTGTATCTTTTCAGCTAATATCTTTGTTTCAATTAATGGCTCCCCTATGGGATTTTTTCAAAGCTTGAGGGAATTGAGACAAGGGGACCCTTTTTTCCCCTACTTGTTTGTGATTGCTATGGAGGCCCTTAGTAGTTTGCTTTTGAAAGTTGGGCTTGGTGGTTTTATATCAGGCTTCAAGGTTGGGGGAAGAGGGGGTAGGGAGAAGGAATGTTTTAAAAGGCTAAAAGTGTTGTTGAGGTGTTTTGCCTAAATGAGGTGAGGCATAAGCCTTGAGGCGGAATGAGGTGTAAGCTTCAAGTTAAACAAATAAATAATTAAAAATTATCAAAAAATAAAAAATAGTCATAAAATCACAATAAAATTGAATAATAAAAAAGACAAACTTCATAATAATAAAATTAATTATTTTTCATTGTTAATAATTCTAATTTAGTTCATTTTTCTCTTATAATATTTAGCTCTCTTATGGTTTATTTTTCATTGGTAAAAGTTCTAATTTAGTTCATTTTTCTCTCATAAAATTTAAGTCTCTCATAGTTTCACCAAATAATTTTCAACATTACTGTTACCATCACTAGGATCCTTCAAGGAATATAATAATATTCAATTGTTATATTATCCTCCTCATTTATGTTAATATCCACTCATCCATCTTCTTCTTTGTCCACTAATTGTAGTGGTATCTTTTTTATCTATCAATAGTTAGATTATATATAAGATTAACCAATAGGAGTGTTAACAATTTCCTTATTCTTCTCAATCTTTTTTTTTTCTCTTATATTTAAAAGTTAGTTGAAAGTTAAGTAAGCCCTTATTTTGTAAAGGCTTTAACAAAGTGAGAACCAAATACAAAATTCATAAAATCTATATCAAAAGTCCACAAAGGCATAGATGATAAAACCCATTATAGCTTATTGACTATTGAGACTTAAACCTTTTATAAAATATACACCAAAAGCCCATAAGGGCCAAAAAACCTTTGAATATTAGAGGCTTAGGTCTTAATAGCCCTGAGGCTATAAGCCTCGATAGGGTGAGGCTTAAGCCTCAATTAACTTAATTGACGCTATAGCCTCAAGGCTAATTTGTAAGGCCTTGTTTTGTGGCAAGTCTCAAGGCATAAGCCTTAATAGCCTTTTAAAAAACATAGGGGGTGAGGAAATCTCTCATCTCCTTTTTTGCTGATGACACTAATGTTTTTTGTAAGGTCTTTCAAAAGCAAGTCACTTTTTTATGTTAGCTTCTCATGTGGTTCGAAGCCATTAATTTGATAAGAGTGAGATGATTCTAGTGGGGAAGGTGAAGAACTTGGATAATTTGGCTTGTGAATTTGGGTGCAAGATGGAAAAGTTGCCTTCTTCTTACCTAGGGCTTCCATTAGGGGCCTCATACAAGTCTGTGGCAGTCTGGGATGGGGTAGAAGAGTAGTTCCGTAAGATGCTTTCTTTATGGAAGAGACAACACCTCTCAAAAAAGGGAAGACTCATTTTACTACGAAGTACTCTAGTCAGTTTACCAATCTATTTTATGTTTATGTTCACTATCCCAAGAATTGTAAGGTTGAGATTAAAGAAGATTTAAAGGGATTACTGTGGGAAGGAGGGCCTTAGAGAACAAATTACACTTAGTCAAGTGGTCAATTGTTTATAAAGCCAAATTGAAAGGAGGACTAGGTGTTTGTTCTCTTTCTTTGCTCAATAAAGCCCTTCTTTGCAAATGGTGTTGATGCTTCTCTAGTGAAAGAGACTTGTTGTGGAAGAAAATCATAAGGGGAAAGTTTGGGAGGAAGAAGGGGATTGGAGGTCATGAGTGGTGAGAGATTCCTTTGGGGTTAGGGTTTGGAAAGAGATTGGGAAACAATGGGATTTTTTTAATACAAAGATTTCCTTTGCGGTGGGTAATAGGAGGTAGGGTGAAGTTTTGGAAAGATAGGTGGTGAAGTGAGGAGCCTTATGTGAGACTTTCCCATCCTTGTATGCCTTATTTGACTACAAGAAGGCATGGATAGCTGACTTTTGGGAGCAATGAGGGAAATGAGGAAATTGGAACTTTCATTTTATTAGGAACCTAAATGATTGGGAGTTGGGTGACATGGAGTGATTCCTATTCAAAATCCAAGGACAAACAGTGAAGAGGGAGGAGGACAAAGTAATTTGGAAGGGAGATAGCAAAGAGGTCTTCTTTGTAAGAGGGCTTTATTCTATGTTGGAGAGAAATTGTATGATCCCTTTTCCTTTAAAGATAATTTGGAACTTGTAGATTCCTTCGAAAGTGAGTTTCTTCACATGGGAGGCTTCTTAAGGAAAGATGTTGATTTTGAATTAGCTTCAAAGAAGAGGGTGGATGTTGGGCAACAGGTGTGCATTGTGTAAAGAGGAGTTAGAGTCAATTGATCAAATTCTCCTTTATTGTGACAAGGCGAGAATATTATGGCAGTTGGTGGTCTCCATTTTTGGTATTTGGTGGGTTATCTTTGAGCCGATTAGGGAACTCTTCTAGGGTGGCATGACTCTTTTGTAGATAGAAGGTGTATTAAGGCTTAAAGAGTTGCTTCTTCATGCATTTTCTAGATGATCTAGAAGGAAAGAAATAGGAGATTTTTTGAAAGTGAGGAATTGTCATATCAAAGGCTTGAAAATTTTTCATAGCAATTTCTCTTCGTGGGTTAAGGTGTACATAGGCGGAGGCTATATGTCTTTGGTTGATTTCATAAATTGGTTAGGTCTTTGTTGAGGAAATGAGTATTTTTTTGTGTAACTTCGTTTTTTATTTTTGTTTGGTGCTCTTTGTATGCAACTCACGTACTCTTGTACGTTTTTTGCATTAATTAATTCACTCTCTTATTTATAAATTAAAAAAAAAAAAAGTTGGATTGAAATTTTCTACTTTGCTTATGAAGAGATTTTGGGTTGAAGATAATTTTATTTATTTCTTCTTGGTATCTCCTATATTTTAAGCTCAAAGAGAGTTTGGATTGTATCAATCTTAGATCCAATTCATTTATTTACCTCTGTTACTTGATGAAGCCACCTTAGTCAAGTGACTCTCATGTTTCACAATGTTTTATCCAATATGGCTTAAATGTGCTATATGCTATAGTATACTATTGTGCAACTATAGCTCACACAATGATGGAGAAGAGCAAGCAAATTTTGGCAAGGTGATAATGGTGAATTTTGCAAATATCTTGTGTTGTCTATGCCTTTGAATATAGCATTAAAGGATGTATATGTAGCGGGCGCAAATAGCTAGGTTGAGGTTCCCACATGGTAAGCTGCATATCTAAAATTACATGTTTGGAATTTCTCTCCAGCTCTGACATCCATCACTTAAAATACCGAGTCTTTTTAATCAAATACAAAACATAGAGTCTCCTTTGAAACTAAAGAATAAGAATCTAATCCTAGCACTAGAAGCCCTTGGATAGTTATAATCTCCAATTTGTTTCAGCCAAAAGAAATGAATGCAGACTAATTGATGAGGCTAGTCATGAAACTGTAAGTTGATAATCTATTAGCCTGTTTGGTCATAATTGTAAGCTTTAATGAATGCATAACACTGTTTGGCTGTTGTTTTCAATTTCTAATTTTTTAAAAACAAATCAAAATAGATAACAACTTTTAGAGAATAAGTAGAAGTTGTTTTCACCGGTTTTAAAAAACAAAAGGAAAACATAGAGAAATTTAAAAAAAAAAAAAAACCCATAAAAAACAAGTAAAATTGAACATAGTGTCATTCTTTTTCTCTCTCTACATTCTAAAAACAATACCAAAAATCTTCAACTATGATATTCTTTTAAATTACATGTGTTTTTCTAAATTTATTTTAACTTATCTAAAATTTTTTATTAAACAAATAAATTTCTAATCAAATTATACTTGATACATAAAATTTATTAATTTTAAAAAATAATTTGAAACTTAAAAACCAATTTAGTTAGTACTAAAAAAGTCATGGAAGTCAATAACATTAGAAATTCATAGACCAAAATTTATTTTAAATAACTTGGTTAGTTTCTTCTTTATCCATATATATGAATCATATTTTTACAAATTTTTTTCACTAGGCAAATAAACTCCAAATTAAATTTATATATATATATATCAATCATATTTTTACAAATTTTTTCATTGGGCAAATAAACTCCAAATTAAGCAAGACTTAATACATTAGATCCATTAACGAGTCTAATAATTTTAAAAAATAACTTAAAACTCAAATAATGATCCAATTAATACCATAAATTTACGGACAAAAATCAGTTATAATAACTCCATTTTTTTCTTCTACATAGAAAAATTATTATTATTTTTTTCCACAAGGCAAATGAACTCCACATTAAACAAGACTTAATGCGTTGGATTCACTAATGAGTTTAGTAATTTTTAAAATTAACTTAAGACTCAAACCACGATTCAATTAATACTAGAAATTTATGGACAAAAATTGATCTAGAACGACTCTATCATTTCTCTTCTACATAGAATCATTATTTTCAAATTTTTTTTTCACTAAGCAAATAAATTCCAAATTAAACAAGACCTAATGCGTTAGATTCATAAAAAGTCTAGTAATTTTTAAAAATAATTTGGAACTTAAATAATAAACTCATTAATATCATAAATTTATGAATAAAAATCAGTTCATAATGATTTTATTATTTCTTTTTTGCACATAATTATATTTTTATAAATTTTCTCATTAAAAAAATGAACTTCAAATCAAGCAAAACTTTGTATTGAATTTATTAATGGGTTTAACAATATTTTAAAATAATTTGGAACACAAAAAATACATTTAATCACTAAAAAAAATAATAGATCAAAACTGATACATTATCATACATGATTTTACTATTTCTCCTATACACAACAATATTTTTAAAATTTTCTCACTAGGTAAATAGATTACAAATTAAGTAAGACATAATTAATAATTTAAATTCTTGAATGAATCTTTTAATTTTTAAGAATAATTTCGAATTAAAAAAACTAATCTAATTTATTGGAGATTAAATTAAAATAATCTAGAATATTATGTTTGCAATTGAGTATTAAATGTGTACATGTAATGAAAAACTAGGCCCATTTTCATTTTATATAAAATATTATTAATAATTATTATTTTTAAATTGTTATTAATTATTTTTAACAAAAAAAACTTATGAAGATGTTAATATCCTTATATTTCTAACATATGATATGAGAATATTTTTTTATAAAAAAAAACGTAATTTATGATTTTATCATAATATTACTATTCATGTTTTACTAAAAACTATTTATTTTTCAATTTATTTGGAGTTAAAAAACTATTTTCATTTTTTAATAAGGTTTGAATTTCAAATATTTTTACAAAATTAAAACACAAAAGTTATTTTTATAAACAACGTATTGAAACAAGTTTTTTGTTTTTTGTTTTTAAAAACAACTTGCCAAACACCCTTATTTTTATAAAATACTAAAAAATTATTTTTTGTTCTTTAATTTAAAAAAACATGGCTAAACAAACCCTATATTCTTGAAGAATTAACAAAACATGAGTTAAATGAAGCTGCCCTGGGTATCTCCTAAAGAGCAACATCCACTCAAAAATAATAAAAGCAGTTATTTTCTATCATCCTAAAGAGGTGTAGAATTGTTAGGATCAACCTATTCTATTTTTGTATGGTAAAAAAAATATTAATTAAAGGTTTTCCTTATCCAATTTCCAGGATTCCGCTTTTCCCAAATGCCCAACAAAGCTTCAGAATGTTCATTGTGGCAGTTTGGTTGACAACATCAACTTATTATAATATTTCCCATAATTCCTTATCATGTACTCTGTAACTCTGCTAAATCATCTTTGTCACTATCACAATGTATACAACCCTCTAGCATATCACGCTAAAGATCATGGACATGTATACAGCAAGAAGAGATTAATAACACCATAACAGTACAGCATTTGGGAAACCCTTCATTATTTTATTATTGTTATTATTATTGTTGTTGTTATTATTATTATTATTTGCTAGGTAAATTTGGGAAACTCTGCATTAATGCATTATAGTTTTTCAATTAATAGTGCCAGTTACCTCAACATGTAGCCGATCAACATAAGCACCTGATATCCAACCCCCAACACGCAGAGCGGCATCCTGCCCTTCAACAACCTACATGGCAGCATCTAAAGCATATCAAGAACACCCTAATTTGCAGTCCATCCAAATATCCATCCACAGATAAAAAAAAAAATCTATCAAAGTAATCTTCTCTTTGGTTGTTGAGAAAAATGAGAACAAATTCTAAAAAGTAAACAAAGTTGTAGTCTTAACCTAAATTAAGTTGAGGCTTTTGTTTTCTCGAGTTCCAATTAATGAAAATTCTGAAAAAATTGAGAATTGAATATTTAGGTTTATTCTCATTCTTCTATTTTTTTTTGCAACAAACAGGAGCATAAAAGTTAAGGGAAAATTGTGAGAGAGAAGCATACAACGATGAGATCCTTCAGGTTGCTGTGTTCAAGGAGCTCCAAAACATAAGAAAGAACTGGTCGGTTTGCTACTGGAAGCAGTGCTTTTGGAACTTCCTGCATAGGAAGAATAGTTAAATTTAAAGGAAAGGATTTGAGAGGACAATATGGTGCTGGTTATAGAACCTTTTACTATCATCATTAAAGAAAAGCTGGGACCTTGGAAACAAGAGGGACGAGTTTCTTTGAAGTCCCGCCAGCTAGGACCACCACTTGGAAATCCATCATCATCTGCAATCTCTATCCTGTAAAAACACCTTTATCAATTTATTGTTGCTAGAAACAATAAATCCAGTTTAGAAAAATAGAACAAAGATTGAGATGAAGAGCTGAATTTGAAATATAGGAAAGCTTGAGCCAGACCTTTTTAGCTTTGAGACAGACCTATTTAGACAGAAGGGATATTTTCTCTATTCAGGAGGAAATTTTCTTTGAATCATTCTACAAAAATATTTTGTTTGTAGGAAATTTAAAAGGTTACTGACCAAATGGAGGCACAACCCTAGTACCCAGAAAGTACACGAAGGCCTTAATTCATCCACAACCCATCAAACCTAAAAGTGACAAACTTCCAAAATCCTCAGATCAATATAACTCAACTCAACCGACCAAAGGAATCTCTATCCAATTGAACTCTTGAATTTAAAAAAATAAAAAAATAAAAAAAATAAAAAAAAATAAAAAAAAGCTTCAAGCAATGCCTTTTCTAATGTGAAGTGGAGCCAAAACCCAATTCATCACGCTCAATTGTATAGGCAGCCCCTCCAGTGCCTTCCTTGCCTTCCTTCCATTGAGACATGGGAGATCTCAAGGAGCCCAATCAGTTTAGTGTTTTATCAAGCTCAATATGGACAAACCCCGGCAAACCTAATGATAAACTGGGCTCTCTCATATTCAATTCCCTCACCCACCCAACACTACATTCTCACCAGGTCCTCAAAACAAATAGTCAAAGACTAGCCATCAGCAGATGCAATCAACAAAAACCAGTTTGATCAAAACCCAATAAGAAAAAAATACACAATAACGCATTTCAGTCCAATCTCTCCAATTTTACTACTTTGGGTGTTCTAAACTTAGAGATAGGTAAACGATTTGCATAAATTTTAGACAATAACACAGTGCCATGACTGCCATCACAACCTCAAAAAGCATAATATATTGGTGCTACTTTCGTTTGGTTGCCGAGAAAAACTAAGGGAAAAAACAGTCCATCTTTAAGCTCTCCGCCATTCATCCTCTGGGGCACGAGAAAACGATGGAAAGTAAAATTCAAACGCAGCCCAAAACAATCTTCCGGTATGCTTCCCGCATTTTCTCGGGAACCAAACAGGGGAAGATTAAGAATTCAAAAAATAAAAAAAATAAAAATTAGGGTTTTAAGACTCAAAGAAAAAGTTACCAGAGGTTCCAATCAAAAAACACTTGTAGAATCGCCAACTGTCGAGAGTGAAAGAGAGCCCTTTTTAGCTTGGTGGTAGCCGTTTGGCTCCTGAGAAAATCAGAGTTAGTGTGGAACGGAGGGTGGGAGGAGCTGCCTGGAAGGAAATTGAAGTGCCGTGAAATCAATGGAATACTGATGTAATATTTTGAAATCAGCGAGGGTAATTTTGGGTTCTTAAAAAAATTTCTTCATTCTACTCCTGTGAAAGTATGAATCCCATTTAACAAAATCACTCAAATATTTGTTTTCAAAGTAAATTTCTATTTAGAAATTAAATAAAAAAAAAGAGTTTCTTTGACATATTTAATTATTATTAAAAATATTTTATAAATAATATCCGAAAATGCCTTAAATTTATTATAAAAATTAATCTATTTTCAAAAAATATTCTAAAAAAATTGTTTTTAGGCAAAAGTTTATTAAATTTGTTTTATCAAATTGGACCTAAAATATTAGGCTACACTTGATTTAAAAAATTTAGGTTATGTTTGGTTGAGGTAAGTTTAAGGAAAAATATAAGGAAAATAAAATAGAGAGAAGAAATGGAATGAAATAAAAAAAGGAAGTAAAATAAAAAATAAATTGAGCATTAATAAATTATTTCTATAATTATTTCAAATTTATTTCACTTATTTTAACATTGTATAAACATTCAATAATTTTAAATATATAAGTTTTTAACTAATTTTAATTATATTTTATTTTTTGATATTTTTTTGTCAAATATAGAAAAATAATTTTTCTTAATATTTTTAATTATATATATATATATATATATATATATATATATATATATATATATATATATATATATATATATATATATATATATATTATTAGTAGAGTTTATGTCTCCTATAACATGATTTTGATATTATTTTGATTCATTTTTAAAAATGAAAAATCGATTTTTAAGGTTCGTTTAGCAATTGTTTTTTTAGAATAATTTTTTATTATTCAAAACAAAAAATTAAAAAAAAAAATGTTTGACAATTATTTTTTATTTTTTAATCTTAAGAAAAAAAAAGCAAGGTATTTTTAAAGAATATTTTTTAGTTGTTTCAATTATTTTTACTTGTCTTTTAAGTGTTGTTTTAAAAAATAGTTATATAAATATGTAAAATGATTAAAAATAGGGAGAATTACCCTTAAGGGTAGGCTAGGGAAAAATATGACTGGTGAGGGTGGGTAAATTTGATAATTATTGTGAAGAGTAGGGTGAAATTATGATAATTCCTCCAAATGGCTTATTTTGTTTAAATGTCAAGACTACCCTTAATAAGTGAAAAGCAACAGCAAAGTGAAAAAAAAAAAAAGTTTTCTTTAATCTATTTGCAGCTTGTTGGTGTTGTAGAAGAAAAAAGGGAAAGAGGAAAAAGGTCTAGTACTTCAGGTCATGATCTGAAATCGTTTACACAAAGCTTGTTTTTTTTTTTTTTTTTTTTTTTTTTGTGAATCTAGCAAGAAATCCATTAAAGGTAAGTTCTTTTTTTTTTTAATACAAAAAAAAACGCCAGTTTATGGAAAAAGAAATTTAAAAATTGGATTGAAGGAACGAAAAGTTAATAATTTTAACAATGTAGATGTAAGATATTAGATTTGAAATATTGAAGGAGGTTTTGAGAAAGAAATTATATTTTTTTTTTTGTGTAAAACGTTATTTAAATTTATTATTTTGAATTTTTTATATTATTTTGGTCATATTGAAGATGTGTTTTTATTTTTAATTTATTTTCCGGATGGGTTGTTTGATATGATTATTATTGATTTCCATTGAAAAGGTTTGCACTTTAGGTTTGTTATTAAGACTTTTTGACATGGTTGAAGAAAAAATGTTCTCGGTTGTTTCATGCTTGTTTGGGACCACTTTGTTTGTGTATTTATGAACATATTTGGATTTTCATTGAAAACTGAAATCTCCTTTGTATGAAACCACTTTGTCTTTTACTATGAATTTGTTAAAGAGTTAAGATCACTATATTTTTGTTGTGAATTTGTTACCTTTTTGTATAAGTATTATTTTGGTATGATGAGTTGAATGCCTAGTAGTTTGAAGGTTGTGTAAAAGAACTATTACTTCAGTTATAAAGTATAAGTACAATACAAATGCAATATAGTTATAATGAAAAAACATTAACATTACGATACATTACAATATACCAAAATGACAAAATATTGAATTGTTTTTTACTGAATTGGCATTTCTAGGCTATCATGTTGTATTCCTATTATAAAGCATCCTTACAAGCCAAAATTATAAAAAGACAACAAAAATATACTACTGTAATTTCAATACATGAAGTTGTTGATGATAATCCAATGATGGATAAAAAAAAATCTATAAAATTAATTTTTTTATATAAAAATATAGAAGTATAATAAAAATACACTACAATTACAATACAAATACAATAACATTACGATACATTACAATAATGTAAATTTTTAAAAATTTCAAATTTCTTATGAAACTAGGCAATTGTGGGTTCTTTGGCATATCCCTAACATGTCTAATATACAACAAATATTGTTCTTTATTATATAAAATATGTCTCAATTGATTATAATTTTCATTTGTTTATTTTGTATTTGTTGTAAAATTTTCCTTGGTTGTAATATTTTCCTTGGTTGTAATATTGTGAAATAGATTGATTTGATTGTCGGTGAAAGAAGATGTACTTCTGAATTGGTAAATGGACTTGAAAAATTCCATTTATGACTACCTTTATGAAGGAGGGGAGATTGTACCTAAGGAGGATAAACAAATACAATACAAGGGTGGGCAACAAAAAGGCATGTACATTGGACAAGGGATGTCATATGCTGATTTTGTTTCAAATGCATGTGAACGGTTGGATATTAATTCAAATGGATATACATTTCGTTACACCCTTGAGTTTGATCCATCTACACTTCAATAGTTGGATGATGATGAGGACATGCATATGATGTTATCCCATAGTTATGATTATGCTCATATTTATGTAGTAAAACGGACTCGAAGAGTAGAAGTTGAAGGAGGTATAGTCAATGTGCAAAATGATTATTGGTAAGTGATTTATCTTGTATTAGTTATCATTAATTCCATGATGCAAGGTGCTTATAATATTAATTAACTGAGTGTGCTATAAAATGCAGTCATAATAGTACGAAGGAGACACACAATTCAGTTGCATCATGTCAAGCAAACAATGAGTCTAATTTAGGACTTTCTCAAGGCTTCATGTCCAGATGTGTAGAAACTAAAGTTAGGCCACATGATTTAAGTCTTTGTCCTCAACCTATTATTAGGAGTGGGCATAGTTTTCCTAATGCAAATGAATTTAGAAATGCATTATATACGATGTCATTAGTTGGTAGATTTCAATACAAATTCAAAAAGAACTCCCCAAAGCGAATATCTGTGTATTGTTTAGTGGATGGGTGCCCTTGGAGAATAATTGCTAATTCAGTAGGCACAAAAAGGTTAACATCTTCATTGATGTACACAATCATTGTGTAGATGTTGAGTGTTCAAGCCAACCTTCAATGCGGGGAAGGAGAGGTGCTTGTGTCATAGAGCAAGTAATAAGGGCAACCCCTCAGTATT
Organism: Vitis vinifera; assembly: GCF_030704535.1. Classification (NCBI taxonomy): domain Eukaryota; kingdom Viridiplantae; phylum Streptophyta; class Magnoliopsida; order Vitales; family Vitaceae; genus Vitis; species Vitis vinifera. The sequence continues at coordinate 25,394,742 of NC_081823.1, read as the reverse complement.
TGCCCTGTTAAATTTGCAAAGATTTCAGGAGTCGATATGGTGTTTCATTGAGTTATAAGCAAGCTTGGACATACAAAGAAATGGAAAAGAAGAGAATATATGGTATTCCAGAAAACTCATATATGTTGTTGCCATGGTTATGTCAGAGATTGGTAGACATTAATCCAGGGACGATTGTTGAATGTACCAGACAAGATGGGCATTTTTGGCAATTATTCATTGCACATTCTTTTTCAATTCAAGGGTTTTTAATGGGTTGTTGACTTGTTATTGCAATTGACTCAACTCATTTGAGTGGACCGTATAAAGGCTCCTTATTTTCTGCAACAACTTATGATGCTGATGATGACATGTTCCCAATTGTATTTGGTGTTGTAAGTTCAGAAAACTATGAGGATTAGCTATGGTTTTTGCAGAAATTAAAGGGCATACTTCAAGATAAAGAGGTAGTCATAATATCAGATAGACATCAAGCAATCCTTCGTAGTATCAACTTTTGGAGTAGAAAATCATGCATATTGCTATCGTCATGTGAAAGAGAATTTTAGTAGCTATGTGACGAAACATAGTATGAAGGGAAAAAAATGTAAAGTGGATGCATTGTTGCTACTTGATAGTGTTGTGTATGCTAGGTTGGATGATGATTATGTTGTAGCCATGGAAAAATTAAAGACATATAACAATGACCTAGCGAAGTGGGTTGAAGAGAACAGTCCACAACATTGGGCAATGTCAAAGTTTGCCAAAAACCGATGGGATAAGATGACAACTAATCTTGCTGAATCATTCAATGCTTGGCTGAAGGATGAATGTCATTACACAATTTTCAACTTAGTAATGACACATATGGATAAGTTTTCTCATCTAGCATGTGATCATATGGGTACTACAGAAAATTGGAAAGCTCCAATTGGCCCAAAGACCAAGGAAAAGTTGTTGGAAAACATTATAAAGAGTGGGTCATTTCCTATATATCCCTATGTTGGTGGTGTGTTTAAGGTATTCGATATGAAAGTATATGTAGACGTGAATTTGAGAGAGCGTACATGTACTTGTAAGGCTTGGAAAATGGTCGGAATACCTTGTGAGCATGCATGTGCAACAATACGCCAGATGAAACAGGATGTTTATGAATATGTTGACTCATATTTCAAGCTTCCAATGCAAGAGTTGATATATTTTGGACACTTCAATTCAATTCCAAATCACAATATGCCTACAGTTGATGTTGATGGATGTGTTCGTGATGATCAAGGTTGCTTATATCCTTCACTTAAACCTCCATGCTCAAAACGACCACCTGGAAGGCCTCGACACCGTCAAATAGAGTCTCAATTTAGCAATGTTTTCAGAACCGGACCGGTCATTGAACCGGAAAAGTTACCGGTTCACGGTTTACCGGTCGGACCGGCGGTCGAACCGCTATCGAACCGGTGATGTCATAAATATATATTTTATTATTTTATATATTATAAAAAATTAAAAAATTAATAAATTCTATGTAAATTTTGACAGCATCTACTTTGTTTGTTGAGTTTTGTCACAAATTTTTTTACCTATAGAAGTCATCAATTATCATATATGATATCTATAACACAATATAAGATGTTATACATTCACAATGTCAATAAACTCAATATTTATCAAATAATCAAACCATTACTATCATATAATAACCAAATTATCAAAGAGTTGTTAACTTAACACATTGTCCATAATAAATAATACAAATGTCAACCATAGGTCCACAACACTTAAAGAATTACTCAAAATAAAAATATAACATGTCAATGTTTGAATATTCATGAAATTTTTTGCATACTAATAAATATAAAATTCATGTCTTCTTTCATTTTGGAAATTGGAATATGGAGATTGAACATGAGCATTTGGAAAACCAAAGTTCTCCACATCAAGCCCTTCTATAGCCACGTCACCACCATCCTCATCATCTACAAAAATATTGAATATATATCAACAATAAATCATTTTTAAAGAAAAAAAATATAATTATTGAACTTTTATAAGTTTAAATATTTTACTAACCAATGTGAGAACTTGAACCTTCCACTTCATTCATATAGAAGATTTTCCAATTCTTCAACATCTAACTCTGCTGATTGATCATCATCAACTACCCAAAAATCGGTCTCATCAATGCATGCATAGTCAATTGGATCATAGATTCTTTTCTTGTTATAGAACCTAAAAAAAAAAACATATAATTATTCATAATTGTGAATAGAAGAATTTAAATTCAAAACAACTAAGAAATCATTTATACCGATTTTTTAGGCGCAAATTATAATGAACGTATACAAGATCATTAAGCCTTTGATGTTCCAATCTATTCCTTTTTTTGTTATGTATACGTTCAAAGACACTCCAATTCCTCTCACATCCAGAAGACGATGCGGTTTGGCTCAATATTAGAATGGCTAACTTTTGCAAATGTGGTGCACTATATCCATGTAGCCTCCACTATTCATCTAATTACCATTTCACATTAAAAATAAGAAAAAAATAAAATACATTAGCAAGTTTAAAATATTAAATAATAAGTAGGTAACTAATAAAGAAGAATAAACATACTAATAAATGATAATAATATTTTACCAGGTTGAAGTACTTCACGTGAAGAATAAGCAAGTTCTCTTCCAAAACTTCCCAATCGATCACGAAATAACTTCATTTCATTCATTGTTTCAAGCTTTCCTTTCAGAACTTTCTGATCAATAACATCCATGACACTTCCAATAACATTTGGCTTATTACAAAAGTTTTCCCGATCATATTGGAAACATGGATTCAACCAATAAGCTGCTGAATGAATGCTTTTCTTCAGTTGTTGATCCCAACGTTGCTTTATGATCTCCGTATAAGGCTTGTATAGTCTTTTGTTGTAGTTAAACAATTTCTTGATGCCCAAACGAACCCTATACATACCTTCATACACATATCCCATCGAAGGCCTCTCATCACAATCAACAATACGCAATAAGCGCATTAGTGGAGACATAAGATTCACAACAATCAAACAATCATTCCAAAATCTATTATCCAAGATGATGGAAACTGCAACTTGGCTTTTATAATCCTTTGAATATCTAGAGTCCACAAAGAACTTACTAGTCACCAAAGCTTGCAAGTCATGTTTATGATCATGAAGACTCTTGAGTGCAATGAAAGTAGTAGCAAAGCGAGTTGCACCAGGTCGCAGAATCTCTGTCCATCCTTCTCTTTTTCTCAACCAACTTAACAAAGCAACATGATTATACACAAAAAATTGTCACCTTTGATGCACGTCTTACAAGTTCAGCAACATGGTCCATCTTACCAATATCCTTAAAGATCAAATTAAGACAATGAGCTGCACAAGGTGACCAATTAATGTGTTTATGCTTCTGAGAAATCAATCTCCCTGCGACCACATAATTTGCTACATTATCAGTGACCATATGAACTACATTGAGTGGACTAACCCATTCAATCACCTCATCAAATAACTGAAACAAATTAGTTGCATCCTTGACAATGTCTGAAGCATCAACGGATTTCACAAATGATATTCCTTCAGGACAATACACAAGGAAGTTGATGAGTGTTCTTTGTCTATTATCTGTCCAACCATCACCCATTATTGTACACCCAACTTTTGCCCAAATTGCACGATAAGAGTCCACAAGTAACTGAACTTCCTTCTTGGCATCCTTTAAAAGATTAACCCGTAGTTGATGGTAATTTGGACCCTTATATCCAGGACCAATTGCAGATATAACATCCAACATTGGCTTGAAGTAGAAGGAATTCACTGCATTAGTAGGAATGCATGCATCATAAAAGAATCTCCCAACCGCCATATCCGCTCTCCAAATAGCTTCTTTCCCTGCTAGTACACTCATGGAAGGTTGAGCTCCTTGAGTATTTCTTGGTGCAAAATACTTATCCACTGTTGATTTTTTCCTTTTTCCACTATTAGCTGCCATAGGACTTTGCATTTGTTGAACCTCTTCTTCACCTTCTGCCCCATCCCCTTCAAATTGTGACACATTAGGACCATAAGGATTTCTACATTCATATGCTTCTTGAGCTGCTTTCTTAGAATTCACAAACTCTTGCAAAGAATTTTCCATTCGAAATTTTACATTTGGAGGAACCGATTTACATGGACCAATATCTCCTTTCACTCCAGCAAGATGTTGTTTCATTCTATGAATACCCCCACCTTTTGTAATCTTTTTACAATACAAACAAATAAGAGCTTTCCTTCCATTTGCATATCTTTCTTCAGAAACATGCTCCCATGCAGGATCGATCTTACTTCTAGTTGATTGAGAATTGGTAGTTGAATCTTGACCAGAGGATGGAGTCAAGTTTGATTCCATTTTTTATTTCTCTATCAAATTACTGAAATTAGAAACAAAAATATCACATTAACGTAGAGAATGGAAGTCATCAACCATTTAATGATTTATAATCAAGTCATCAACAATTTATAACAATCATATATCAATCGGTAAATTTATCTAAAGGAACAACCATCATTATAACAAGCATGTTTTGATCCTGATAAAACAAAGGCTATGAATAATTAAGGAAAATACCCAAAAGGGGGGGTGAATTGGGTTTTTCAAAAACTTTTTTCACACAATAATATATGCACAAAATAAATAAAGGAAAGAGATAGAGTTAGAGAATTCAAACTCGGGTTTATAGTGGTTCGGCACTCTGGGTTTTTTTTTTCATTTAATGACAAAAGTATATTCTAGACATTTTTGTTGATTTGCTAATGGTAACAAAACTCATCAGGATTGTTCACACTAAAAATTAATATTGTATAAGGCTTTAACATTTTACATTCTTTATTTGAATTATCTTATGTATCTCATTCTTCTTTAGGCTTAACACCATCCAAAACCCTTAAAAATTTTTTATTAACCAATGGAGGTGAACACAAAACTTCATTGGCTTTAAACTTTTTCATTATGATATGCAAAAAAAAAAAAACTCTTCTTGAATTTCCTTTGGCGTTTGTTATTTTTATTGATGAAAGGTGGATAACTAATGAAAGAGTCCATTCTTTGTGGTTTCATAATCCTCCAAAGAAAAGTTGGGATTGGGAAATGGTTTTGACCCACTATGATACCAATGGAAAATGTGCATTTGATTATATAACCGTGTAAAATGAGATTAATAGATAGAGATTAGATGTATTTATTTATTTATTTAATTTTTTATTGGCCTCCTACTTAGCTATGATTGATTTTCAACCAACTTTAAATCCAATTTAGAGAATGAGCAACAGAGCTCAATGAATTAAGTTCATAATCACACATATTGACAACAAAATTTAATATGAAAACATTCTTGAAGAAGTCTAATAATAAAATTTAGTATGAAAAGTCAAATAAGGTTAAAAAACAATCACAACAAAATTGCATCCCCAGCTTTATTATATAGTATAGAAACAACAAATATTTTAAGGAAGTTTAAATCCACCTATGATCTAACCCCTAACTCATCCCATCTGTTTGTTCTGAATTGCCAAGCACTTTTGTCAAAAGATTCATCAGGTCCTTGGACTCATTACCATGTAGCCTAAATTCATATGACTCAATCTATAATTAGAATTATAGAAGTTGATAACCCTTAACATAGATCACACGCCATTATTGAGATTTTGATCATATCAGCAATATTTCAAATTTAAAACCAAATCAAATTTCCATACGCATTCACGATCATATCAACACTCGATATTTCATTCATCTTATATTTTAGCATTTAGCTAACCAACTGCAATAATACTTATTTTCAATTTATCCTCAAGATGGGAAACCCTAAAGTGGATCGATGACAAAGACAGAAATAAATCAATCGGCCATGAGATCCAATTGAAAACATTCTTCAAAAAGTCTTTCCTTAGTACTAGCACTCACTGTGGGCGCTAGGCAAAGTGGCAAACTCCCACGCCGGGACGGGCTACCAGCTGGGAGAGGGGGGGGGGGGGGGGGGCGCCGGCGAGACCTTGTGAGTGTCGCTGCTGCAGGCCGCTGGCGAGATCCGTTGGTGTCGCGGGCTGGAGCTGGAGCTGGAGCTAGAGGAGCGGGATCCCTTGCAGTGGAGCTCTCTTGGTGTCTTGGGCCGCCGGCGGGACCTTGTGAGTGTCGCTGAGTCGCTGCTGCAGGCCGTAGGCGAGATCCCTTGGCGTCGCGGGCTGGACCTGGAGCTGGAGTGGGATCCTTGCAGCGGCGCAGCCTGGAGATGGAGAAGGATTGCAGCTTTGCTTAAATAGGACTCCAAAACGGCGTCATTTTGATGCTAGAAGCATCAAAACGATGTCGTTTTGATGTTGTTTAAAAAATAAAAATAAAATCAATTGAACTTGGAACCGATCGGTTCGTCCGGTTCACTGGTTGGACCGTCGGTTCGACCGGTTTGATCCCGGTTCGATGCCCACCCGGTCCAAATGAACGAACCGGACCGGTCCGGTGACCGGCCGGCGGTCGGATCGGCCGGTTCGGTCTGGTTTTTAAATCATTGCAATTTAGTTAAAAAAGGCTTACCTTCTGTTTGCGATGTCAAGTTGCAGGCCATAATCGAGCTTCATGTAAAAATCCATTACCCATTCAATGATTCTAATGTTATGCTTGTATGGTGGCATGCTACTTTTTATCTTATTTTGATTGTGATGATATGTGTGGATTATGAAATTAAATTTGTAAGAATTTGTTTCGGAACTTACTTATTTACTTGATTGTCATGACAAAGATGTTTGTATTACATATGCCACTATTTTAGACTTATGATCTTATCATTATTTAGGGTGGTTTGTAACCATGTTTTTAATGTTATTTTGAAGATCATTATTGACTTTGTACATGTTCATTACATTTATTTAACTTGTTTTCCATTGAAATACAGGTTACATCATGACATTTTCAAGTGCTTCATTTAGAAATATAAGAGGTAATATTAGAAATGGTGAATATCTACTTTATCATAACTGTATGTGTAAATGTTCACCAAGATAGAGGGCGACTGTTAGAATTTCCAAATCAAAGGATAACCCAAATAGGTTATATTATTGTTGTCAATATGCAAATACTAGAGATGACTGTCATTTCTTTAAATGGGCATTCTCGGAAGGATTTGGTGATAGCAACACCTACCAAGAACCAGAAGAGGTTGTTCAAAGAAGAATGTATGGCGTGGATGAAAATTTTAAACATATTTTAATAAGAATTGAGTTCATGTAGAAAGTAATTTTAGTAGGACTACTTTTATTTTTTGTTCTATGTTTGAAAATTGCTTAATCATACACTTACTTCATGTCCATTATGTTTTGGATTATATATGTAATGCTTAATTGCATTGTACTTTAATGTATTTGTATTTGGAGTTATTTGTAATAGGTTATTTATCTCCATTATGTGGACTTGTGTTAGATTTTTAATTATAATAGTTCACAGTTTTACCTACATTTTTTTATTACATTTACAACATAAATTCACTAACATTACGATAAAAAAACACTAACCGTATGATAAATTACAACATAAACTAACAATGCGATCTTTTGACTAAATAAAGTCCAATTTCTTGGGTTGATTACCAATTTCTTATATATAATGGTTCAATAATTTTTTTTTTTTTTGTAACCTCAAATTAGAAATGTCTTCTTAGCTTTGATAATGAGTTTTTGTATATTTTTTTAAAAATTGCAACGATCTGAAAACATTATAGAATAGAGTTATTCATAAACTTATTTTCCTGTAGAAATAAATTATACAAATATGTCAAATTAATTTTTTAATTTATTAAAATAAAATCTATTTCTTATTTTTCTATTTTTTTTAATAATTTTTTTCGTTGAAATGAACTCAAAATGGTAGCTTTTACCATGCAAAACTAGAGTGTAAAACCTTTTGTCATTTAGTTCTAAAGACTTTGAAATACTTGAAATTACTCTCTTACAGGTTTTTTGAAAAGGTAGTATGTTTAATAGGCATTTTTTAAGTCACGGGTTGGCTTACATAATTTTATTGATGCATTGCCTTTCTAACTCCCAAAATCATTCTTCGGTTTTCACCAAGTTACTCCAATAGTTTGCGAAAGTGATGACTAAAAGGTCCTAGATCTGAAGGTCACTATGATTTATAATCAACTCTTACAAGTTTTAACCTAGGTTTCCTATTAATTAAGACAAAGCACCAATGCCACTGCATGCAAGCATTTTGAGAGAAATGAAACTGACAGATGTTTGCCTCATTCTCTAGGCATTCCTAGTACAATAAAATGACAAAGAAAACCTGTCCAGAGCAATAGTCTATTTGCTGTCTATGAAATCGGTAGCGGCAAGTAGTGTTGCCGACCAAGCCAAAGCCGTCACTAGCGTGCTTAATACAGTTAACATGGCACCCTATTTCATCATTGACAGTGCAATGCCTACAGCAATTCATAGAAATCTGAAGATCACAAACAAATGATGCCATAACAATAATTATTAATAAATAGTAGCAGCTATGTGTTCCAAACAAATTAGTTGATGTAAGCCAATCTTGGATTGCAGTGCTTACAACAATCAGATTCTTAGACTCCCATTGTAGTGCATACCTAAAAGATTCAAGGTCATAAGAAATACTCATGTTTTGAATGTTATATGTGGGCTTTGCCCAACTCTAGCACAATAGCCAGTGGTCATTTCAATATCTATATCATTCATCAGAGTAGTAAATTTGGAAATGGAACTCCATCAGACTGTAAAAAAATATCAACTACTATAAACCAAAAAATTACAAAAAAATAAGAAAATCGGAATAGAACTTCCATTTCCAAACTATTGCTTGTATGAACTATTATCCACCGGCCAACCATAATTTCAGAATGTGACTCCATCATGCTTACAATGTTATAGACCAAACAAACTCATAGAATGACTTTTCTCAACTTATATAATCTTAAATAAATCATATTTCAGAAACAACATAGCCCAATTGTCTAATGAAACAACATCATTGATCCATAGCCTAGTAGACATTTTCCTCGACTTCATTTTCTGGAGACATTATCAGTTGTGTTAGGAGTTTTTCCCTATGCTTTATGATCTTGTCTTGTACAAAAGAGTATATAATATAATATTAACGAAAATTCACGATCATAAAAAATAAAAAAATATTTTATTCAGCACAATATAATACATTTGCAATTGCACGAGAAAGTCCACTGTTACTCCATAATTGCATAAACTTGATTACAAATATGCCACAATCCGTCCTGTAAATAGTAATTAAGGAAATCATAAGTCAATTGGGCATCAAATTAGTAAATTTATAACTTGATTTGCTTTCCATAGTTAAAGAGGAATACAAATCTTACAACTTACGGATTCAATTGTTGGACAACTTTTGGAACAATGAATTCAAATTCTGTCATGTCCATTGATGGTCTTCTTTCTTGAATCCCAATGACAGTTGACAAAACGTTCCCCTTAGCTCAATATACAATTATAAATATGGACATCTTTAAAAAATAATGAAAACAATTCACATAAGTAATTGGACTATAACTATATTTACTAGTTTCTCTATGAAGACATCCATCTGTTTTTTCCTTTCGTCAATTAATGAATCCAACAACTCGATTCTTTTTGCATGAATATTCAAAATGATTAAATACCAACGATTTTTCTTGCATATTGGTATGAACAACTAAAAGGAACAAAAAAAAAAAAAAAAAAAACAATGATTTTATCAAATTAATTGTGTTCATGTATTTTATGCACAATACTTAAAAATATCCAACTACAAAGTACTTTCATTAAACTAAATAAAACCTGTTCATATGTGCACAACCAAGTATTTTTGAAATATTTCCATAAATTGTCACATATGTATTTTGGAGATAAAGCACCCCTCTTGTTTTCCACATTAGATTGTAATAAAAAAAAAATACAAAACATACATTAGATTAAAACAATCTACATAAAACAAGAAAACCAATCTATAATCCTTACAACATATCTTACCACAAAGTTTGGAGATAAGAAATGCTTCCTGTTTTCTTTATCCATACCATTCAAAATTCGACAATGCATGGTTACAACCTTCATGTAAATTAATGAAAATTAGATATATAGTTTTAGAGTAATTTTATCCTAACTTCACATAACTAAATATGAATACCTTATTGTCAACAAATTTGTCGGGTCCCAAGCATTTGAAGTCAAACCTTGTCAAGAAGAAATCGTACATGGAACATAATATTTGGCTACACATAAATAATTATGATGTTAGAAATTAAAACTAATTATTTCAACTGGCTATCTTAATTGTATTTGTTTATACTAAATTAAGTTCAACCTTATCTTTCATCACGTGTATCGTCTAATGCATATGCCAAAACTTGCTTTGCTACAGATGAAGACGTTGAAAATTTGATTGACGGTTGTACCACGTATGGTGATTGTAGGACAGTAGCATGTCGACGTAGCCGATATGAACGTATTGGAGGATGTCCAGTTTGGTAAGGAATAATAGCATTCGTCTGAACTTCATCCTCAACTATATGTATAGAAAATAAGAGAAAATAAAATTCATTAATGAAAATAACACACATAGGAAAGACTAGCCATTATTATGTACTCATTATTATTTTGATATTAAAACATAAAGATGCAAAAAGTATACTGTTATGCTGCACTGCTGGCTATGAGGTCGATGGGCCTGCATTGTCTTCACCATGAGCAAAACTATCATTCAGTGGCGATCCATAAGCTAATTTTAGAATGCATAACAATCAAAATTAATTTTTCCAAAAAAAAATTATAGAACATTTGCAATTAAATTAAAAGTAATACAAAATTATAATGACTAGTGCTATAAAAATTGTACTACCATGTGGTGGTGATGGGAAAGAATCATTGATATCAGGTTGATTATGACTTCCGCTTTGATGAGAAGATGATGGGGTTTTATTTATATTATGCTGCTTTGCTAGTTTATCAATTGCACCTCTCATTGTTCGAAGCAATTGGTGAATCTCTCTTTGCTGCATTATATTCTGCTATAATTTCCTACAAAATGGTACAAAGTGTAAAAGATGTATATTATTATGCATAACATGTTTGGTTTTCTCTTTAAATAAAAGAATAGATGTAGAAGGTTCTCACATCAGTAGTCTCTTCTTCAACTTCATTTACTGGATTAACAGGGTCTTCATGCGCATCTTCCCCCTTTTCATCTTCTTGAACCTACAATAATAAAAAAAAGAATATATAATTTAAAAAAAATTAATTTTCAAATATGAAAATAAAAGAAAACGTTGAATGAAAATTTCGTCCCTTACATCAGCCAATCCAAAGTCACCATAATCTTGTAACTCTGCACGCACCCTTTTCTTCATCAAGTCATCAGTCCACGCTGCACATATTGGGATGGTACGTGGCACCAACATGGTTGGAATGTAGAATTTATTTACATAAAAAAGTTGATACACAAATATTCCACACATCAATACATTATTTAGAAAAGACTTGTTAAAATATAGAAAATGATATGAAAACCATCAGTATTTAATAAAAAAAGGTATCTATCTACCTGTAAAAAAATAAGTCAACCTGTAAACCATGAGCCTTTACCCAATCGAAATGTCTAATTCTAGTAACCAATGTGTCAAGTACAAATTGGCCCCAATTAACATTGATGTCAAAGTCTTTAGCAAGCAAAGTACACCACAACTCATGACTACCATCCAACTTTGATGTTGGAGCAAGTAATGTAGCACATGAGAAGAAGATAAACAATTTTTTGAACTCGCTCATGTCTTCCATTGAAATCAGCCTATCTCTAAGATCTGATAGGTTTTCCATTCTATTATTCCTATTGGTAGATGAAAGTAGGAGCCTCCTACCAATATATGGAATACCCAGAATTTCACCTACATCAGAACAAGTTATTGGAAATTGCCTTTCTTGTCCTATGTCTAACCTATAGTGGGCTATATTGAAATGAGTTATTATCCATATACATAAGCTATGCCTTATCTTTGTGGAAGAGAGTTGAAGTAATCCACCAAAGCCAATATGTTGAATTATACTATTCTTTTCATCACTTAGATCATTAAGTAGATGTCTAAGTTTTTTGCTAGAGAATTGACTATTTATTTTGACCTCCTGTGGAAGTAAATAAACGATATTATAAAATAAAAATTAACAAAGTAAAATTAAACAACAATGTCAAACATTAATATAGTCAAAATAAAATAATACTAATTAAAAGAATGTTCAAACCTGGTTGTATTGTATTGTTTGTTGCCTTTTATCCATGTATTATATTCCACACTGCACTATAGAATTTATATCAAATAATCAATTGTCATAATTAAATGTATAATGAATCAAGTAATGTTGTAATATGTTGTACTTATAGTGCAATTGTATTGTAAATGTAGGGCATTTGTATTCTACCCTTATTTATTTTGGTTTAACTACTATTAATGATCCCAAATATAGTTACATACATGCTACTGAAAACACATTGAGCCATTGTATTAGTGGATAACAAATTTAAGTTGTTTGATGGTAATCCAATATGTTCACATTGTTAATGCTCATCATGGCTAACCTTTTAAACCATATATAATTTATACAAACTAGGTACAACATAAATGCATTTACTTACAATACAAATACACTAACATTACAATATATTACAATATAATTTAATTTATTTATGTTTATTTTTTCATATGCTATGTCCCCTGGCCATCTAATATGGTGTCTGATAGCTCCCAAGAATATATATTAAATCTGAAAGAATTGAAATGCAGAAAAAGAGATGATATTTTGTTTGCATTAAAAATGATGTCCAATATTCCCTAAGACAATATTGGAAACACAATCCTAAAGAAATAATACAAATTACATAAAACATCTAAAATGTAACTTATATGAGAAACTAATACTAAAAACTAGAAAAAAAAAAAAGATTCTAAGTTATTTTTTCCATTCTTTTATTTCATTTTTCATTTACCACCTACAACAAATAATGAAAATAACTACAACAACTTCAATAAAAGGTCAGATTGGTTTTCCCCAAATAACCAATTTAAATAACGCAATCAAACTTCATTCATACTCTATCTTTCCATTTCTCTTGCAAATCGAAGAACATACCACCGCAATAATCCAGTTGTTCAATGAATAGGTACCCCACATAAACCCTAGAAACTAAAATTGTACGATGAAAAAATTTAAATGAACCCTAGAAACTAAAATCATATGATGAAAAAAATTTAAATGAACCCTACAAACTAAAATATAAGATTTCTCATATTTAAATGAAATAAAAAAAATCACCTCTTTCAGATATGATGAAAAAAAATGCGATTGAAGAACCCTAGAAACTAAAATATAAGATTTCTCATATTTAAATAAATAAAAAAAATCACCTCTTTCAGATATGATGAAAAAAAAAAATGCGGTTGAAGAACCCTAGAAACTAAAATCTAAGATTTCTCATATTTAAATAAATAAAAAAAATCACATCTTTCAGATACGATGAAAAAAAAAATACGGTTGAAGAACCCTAGAAACTAAAATCTAAGATTTCTTATATTTAAATAAATAAAAAAATCACCTCTTTCAGATACGATGAAAAAAACATGCAGTTGAAGAACCCTAGAAACTAAAATATAAGATTTCTCATATTTAAATAAATAAAAAAACCACATCTTTCAGATACGATGAAAAAAAAAATGCGGTTGAAGAACCCTAGAAACTAAAATATAAGATTTCTCATATTTAAATAAATAAAAAATTACCTCTTTTAGATATGATGAAAAAAAAATGTGGTTCAAGATGTCTTTGAAGCCACAATATTCAAAATGGAGACACACCAACAATGATGTAGAATGGAAGTCTTCAACGGAGTCACCACTGGAACAATGAAACTATACACGCCTACACGAGATTCAATATTTCTCACAATATCATACCACCGTGAAAACACCCAGATCATGCGAAAGGGAAGCCTTGACGAGAAGGATGCGAAAGGGAAGGTTTCAAAAGGAAGACATTGGAACGACAATCTTCTCCTTTTTTTTTTCAATTATTTTATTCTTTAAAAAATATAATTTTAGAATTTAATTGAGGGTAAATTGGTCTAATAAAAATGTTAGGCCTTAAGAAGAATTATCAAATCTACCCACCCTTCTCGGTAATTTTTTTCCCCAACCTACCCTTAAGGGTAATTCTCCCTTAAAAATAAAAGTATTAAATAAAAATTATTTTTTAAATATATTTAAAAATATTAAAAACAAGTTAAAAACGTTTTAGACTCTCAAACAAATTTTTATTGTACAAAACATTGGAAATCGGTTTTAAAAAATTGTTCAATTTTTAAAAACATTTTTTGTTATGAAAAAAAAAATGTTTTGATAAGTTAATAAAACGGTTTTATAGAATATGTTGTGCAAATCACGACAAAGAATAATAATAGGGAGAAAAGAATAAGAAAAATGAAAAAATAAAACACAACGATTTATGTTATTTGACCTTAAGCCTTCATCCACGGACGAAGAATAAGAAGAACTATCACTATTGTTAAAGGAGATTACAATTCTTCAAGCTCTCAAATCTCATAGCCCCAAAATGAGACTTGCTATTTTGGTCAAAATCTCTTCCTATATTTTTTCCTAATTACAAAGGAAATTTCTATATAGGAAACAAAATATATTATTGTCAAAGATACCTTTTCCAAAAAAAAGAAAATCTCATAATAGGATATTTCCTATAATAATAGGAAACTCACTTTCAAGAATATTTTCTATTAGGAAACCATCAAGAATTTTCTAAATTAAGTCAAAATACAATTTGAGATATTTTCCAACAATCTCCACCTTGGCTCAAATTCCCAAGATTCAAACAAACTCGAAAATCTTCCAAGTTACTTCACTTCCATACCCCATAGGGGCCTTCAGATACTACTAACACCAATTAAGTCCAAGTAATACTTGAACTTAATCATAGGAACAAACTTAGTCATCATATTTGCGGGATTGTCCATTGTAGGGATTTTTTTTCAATACAATAACACCTTGTGCAATCACATCCCTAATAAAATGCATTCTGACATCAATATATTTGGTCGTCTCATGGAACATTTGATTTTTAGTCAAATGTATGGTACTTTAGCTATCACAATACACAACAGTTAACTCCTATTGTAAGCCTAAATAGCAAACCCTTAAGCTAAATAACTCTTTTCACTGCTTTTGTGGTTGCCATGTATTCTGCTTCAGTGGTTGATAAAACAATTATAGATTGCAAAGTTGTTTTCCAACTAATAACACTACCACATAAAGTAAATACATACCCTGTTAGAGATCTTATTTTGTACAAATCTTCAACATAATCAGTATTGACATAACTAACAATTTCCTCACATATGTCAATACTTTTATCATATACTAAGCCAACATGTGATGTTCCTTTCAAGTATCGAAGTATCCATTTCACTTCTTGCCAATGGATCTTTCCAAGGCGATCCATATATCTACTCACCACACTAACTGCATGTGAATGTTTGGCCTAGTGCAAACCATGACATACATAATGCTGCCAACTGCACTAGCATAAGGAACATGTGACATGTACTCCTTTTCTTCTTCATTCTGTGGTGATAAAGCACTAGAAAGTTTGGAGTGAGCTGCCAATGGAGTACTTACTGGTTTTGACCCTTGCATTCTAAAGAGTTCTAACACTTTCCCAATGTACTTTTTCTATGATAAGTACAATTTCCTTGCTTTTCGGTCTCTATGAATCTTCATACCCAATATTTTCTTCGTAGCTCCAGGCTCTTTCATTTCAAACTCTCCTTGAAGTTGAGTTTTCAACATGTTGATCTCATACATATTCTTGTAGGCAATTAACATGTCATCAAAATATAATAATAAGTAAATGAAAGAACCACAAAATAATTCCTTATGATAAACTCAATTATCATACTCACTCCTATGGTAGCCATTACCAATCATAAAAATATCTAACCTTTTATACCATTTCTTAGGAGATTGCTTCAAACCATAAAAAGATTTATTCAATAAACAAACAAGGTTTTTCTTTCCCAAAATAATGAATCCTTTGGGTTGATGCATATAAATATGTTCTTCCAACTCACCATGTAGAAAAGCAGTCTTAACATCAAATTACTCTAACTCTAAATCAAATAAAGTAACCATAGCAAGCAACACCCTGATTGAGCTATGTTTCACAACTGGAGAAAACACTTCATTGAAGTCTACACCCTCCTTTTGTGTGTAGCCCTTTACCCACCAAGTGTGCTTTGAACCTAGCATCTTCCACTCCTGAAATTCATTCCTTTCTTTTGAAGAGCCATTTGCAACCAACAATCTTTTTATTTTTAGGTTTCTCAACTTGTTGCCAAGTGTGGTTCTTTTGAAGAGATTCAATCTCCTCATTCATAGCAACAATCCATTGTGTAGACTCTCTACTAGTGATGACTTCATGATAAGTTTTAGGTTCTTCATTTTCAATGCTTTCTACCACACTAAGTGCATAAGCAGGCAAATTTGCATAAGCATACCTTTGTGGTGGTTTAATTTGCTTCCTTGTTCTATTTATAGCCAAACAATATTGTTGCTTTTGTGGTGCATTTTTTTATTATTATTAAGAAGTTGCACTTCTTCTTCCTTTGGCTTTATTGAAATTTCTTTTTCTATGGTTTCTGAAGCTTTAGTCACAAACTCCACATTTTCTCTCACATGGGGGTCGTTTTTTGTATGAAATTGCTCATTCCTAGGACTCAACATTGTAGACGCATTAAAAGTCACATCCTTACTAATAAGAAATTTGGAGAATTTTGAATCTGGGCACCATAACCTGTACCTTTTTGCTTTATCAACATATCCTAAAAATAAACACTTCTTTGCCCTTGCTTGAACTTCCCAAAGACGTCATTCTTATGTTTCAAGATATATACCTAGACCTTTCTAGAATAATCATCAATAAAGGTTGACATATATGTTCCACCACCATGCAATACAACTTGAGAAGGAACCCAAAGATCTGAATGGATATAATCCAAAGTACCTTTAGTTCAATGAACACCTATACTAAATTTCACCTTACATTGTTTCCCAAACACACAATATTCACAAAAATCCAGTTCTCCCGTTTTCTGTTCATCAAGCAAACCTTGTTTGCTCAAAATGGTCAACCTTCTCTCACTCATATGCCCAAGCCGCATATGCCACAATCTAGTAGTCTCTATAATTGATTTTGAGGTTGAAACTACAATTGCACTTGTAACTGTGCTACCTTGCAATGTATCAAAACCATTAATTTTCTTTCCTTTCATCACAACAAGAGCATCCTTTGAAATCCTCAAAACTTTACCTCTAACTTTATATGTCCATCTGTTGGAGTCAAGTGTTCCTAAAGAAATCAAAATTTTCTTCAATTTTGGAACATGTTTTACATCAGTTAATGTCCTTATAATGCCATCATGCATCTTAATTTGAATTATGCCTATCCTAACAAACTTTTAAGCTACGTTGTTTCCCATGAGAACTTTCCCACCATCCATAACTTGGTAGGTACTGAACCAATCCCTATTAGGAGACATATGATAAGAGGACCTTGAATCAAGAATCCACTCATCACCTGAGTTTGTAACAGTAACTGAAAGAACATTTGCAGTATCTGAATTTTCTTTTGCAACTGTTGCATCACCAAAATTAAAAGTTTTCTCATTTTCTTTTCCTCTATGATTTGGAAATTTTTTTAAGTGGTGTCTTTCTTTCTTACACTTGAAACATTTGTTGTTTGCCTTGGACTTTGATCTTGATTGACCTCTTCAACCATTATTTTTCTTTCTTATTGTCTTTTTACCTACCAAACCTTCACCCGAGTCATTTTATCTATTTTCGGACACCCTCTTCTTCAACTCCCTTGAGTTCAAGGCTACTCTAACATCCTTTATGGAGACATTATCTCTACCATACATCATGGTATCTACGAAGTGCTTATAATAATTTGGTAGGGAACACTTTAAAATTATGGCTTGGTCTTTATCATCAATTCTAACATCAATATTCCTCAAATCAATGATGGTTTTATTAAACTCATCAAGGTGGTCTATAATGGATGTACCTTCTTTCCTTTGGAGAGTATACAATTGTTTCTTTAAATACAAGTGATTTATAAGAGACTTCGTCATGTACAGACTTTCCAACCTCAATCATAACTTGGCAGTTGTATCTTCTTTTACAACCTCATGAAACACCTCATTGCCCAAGCACAATAGAATAACACTATGTGCTTTCTCCTTAAGTTCATCATTCTCTTCATCAAACATCGTTGTTGGTAAAGCCTCTTTACGCTTCAATGCTTTGGACAACCCTTATTGAACCAACAAGGCACGTATTTTAACGCACCACAAACTGAAATCATTTTTTCCATCAAACTTCTCAACCTCTAACTTTGTCATCATTTTAAGTCTAATAACCTTAGTTCTGATACCAGTTTGTTGTGCAAATCATGACAAATAATAATACTAGGGAGAAAAAAAAATAAGAAAAAGGAAAAAATAAAACACAACGATTTATGTTGTTCAACCTTCAGCCTACATCCACGGGCGAAGAAAAAAAAAGAACTTTCATTATTGTTAAAGGAGATTACAACTCTTCAAGCTCTCAAATCCCAAAGCCCCAATTTATACCCAAAATAAGACTTACTATTTTGGTCAAAATCTCTTCCTATATTTTTTCTTAATTACAAAGGAAGTTTCTATATAGGAAACAAAGTGTATAATTGTCAAAGATATATTTTCCTAAAAAAGAAGATCTCATAATAAGATATTTCTTATAATAATAGGAAACACACATTCAAGAATATCTTCTATTAGAAAACTATCAATAACTTTCCAAATTGACTCAAAATATAATTTGAGACACTTTCCAATAAAATAAGTAAAATCAAAAACTTGTTTGGAAGTTGTTATTTGGTTCAAGAGCATGAAGTTCTACAACAATAGCTTCTTGCCATTTTGGATCAAATATTGCATGTTCATAAGTTGTAGGTTTCATAAGAATGGTGATGACAAACAAAATTTCAATAATTTGGTGAGAGTTGTGCATGAGAAATATATTGAGTCAAAGTGTACCTGACAAGAAAGAAGACTGATTGGAAGCAACCTTGGTTGTGTGGTAAAGATGAAAATTTTGAAGTTGGACACTTGGTTGCTTGATATGGTTAGAACAACGAGTAGTAGGGGGTGGTGGTGGCATAATGGTG
Organism: Vitis vinifera; assembly: GCF_030704535.1. Classification (NCBI taxonomy): domain Eukaryota; kingdom Viridiplantae; phylum Streptophyta; class Magnoliopsida; order Vitales; family Vitaceae; genus Vitis; species Vitis vinifera. The sequence continues at coordinate 25,375,427 of NC_081823.1, read as the reverse complement.
TCATGATCAACTATAGGTTCATTGGAGGTAGATTCAGGGGATGGAATTAAGGATGGTGGAGACAAAGACTGATCATCGACTTGGGGTTTGGTTGTCTCTATGGTTATAGGTTCATATGAGGTTTGTGGTAAATGAAGAACGACCACATCATGTTGCTTTTCTTATGGATTAGTGTGGAATGGGAATATATATTCATGAAAGACAACATCTTGGGAAGAAAAGAATTTATTATTTTCAAGATCATAAACCCGATAATCTTTTTGACTAAGAGGAAAACTAAAAAATATGCAACAACAAGCTTTTTGGTCAAATTTATTTGTGGGTAAAAGATTGGTGACATAACAAAGACATCCAAAAATTCATAGATATTTATATGCAAGTAGCTTGTTGTGGAGGAATTGGAATGATGATTTGTGAGAAAGAAGAGGTGTGGGTAAGCAATTGATTAAATAGCAAGTCATTTGAACACTTTTCCCACAATTTTAATTGCAAGTTTGCTTGAAAACAAAGAACTCTTTCCATATTTAAAAGATGATGATGTTTCATCTCAACCACCTCATTTTATTGGGGGGTGTAAGAACATGAATTATGGTAATCGATCCCTTTAGTATCTAAATACTATTTCATAAAGGAAATTTTAGTCCCATTATCAGTTCATAGAGTATTAATGCGACAATTAAATTGTGTTTCCACCCAAGAAATGAATGATTGCAATATTCCTTGTGTTTCAGATTTAAAACTCATGAGATGTATCTAGATATATCAAGTATAATCATCAACAATTATTAGGAAATAATGAGCCCCAAAATGGGAATTTATTTGATGTGGTCCCCAACTATTACAATGTATCAAATCAAAAGGTGTGTGAGAAGAAATTAAACTAGATGGAAAAAATAAACGAGCTTGTTTGGCTAAAAGGCAGATTTCACAAACATGCTTGAAATCAAAATAAATTTTAGGATTAATTTTAGCAAGAACTTGAAGACGATTGGATGATGGGTGCGTAAGACGCTGATGCCAAAGATCGGAATGTTTATGAATGGTGTAAGCCAAGGCTGGATTTTGGTCTTGTGTGAGGTAGTAGAGGCCGTTATATTGCTTGCCCAGGCCAATCGTCTTCCTTGTAGTGGCTCCTTGCACAACATAAAAATCGGAAAAGAAGATCATTATACATTGTAATGCTTGGGTTAATTTACTAATTGATATTAAATTAACTCGAAATTGTGGAACTTTGAGTGCTTCATCAAGTTTAATGTGAGGTGTAATATGCAATGAACCAATTGACTCAATATGTGCTTGACCACCATTTGGCAAACTAATGGTAGTTGTCCTGGGCAAATTTTTTGGAACTAAGAATTCGGTTGAGGAAGTCACATGATTTGTGGTTCCACTATCAATAATCCAACACATATTTGAGTGTGGGTAATTTGAAATAATTTTGGATGATGACATATTTATACTTATGGCATTTAAAAAATGCTGTGAATTACCATTATTGTTTTTCCGAATCATAGCCATTAGTTGATTATATTCCTTAGTTGTGAGCCTTGGTCCATCACTTGTTGGAAGAAATTTTGCTTTTGTCTCCACAACCTTATTTATTTATACCTTCACTTTGTTTGCATTTGACTGACACTGATTAGGAGGCTTCACGTTCTTCCCATGAAGTTTGTGACCTATTGGAAAACCGTGTAGGTAGTAACTTCTCAATGTTGTGATAATAGCGGTCACAATAAGAGCAATGTAGCAGAGTCTTTTGCCTTTGAACCTAGTGTGTTGGAGTCGCCTTGTTCTCTCGATTTGCAAGCATGGCATGATAGTTCATGTTCCCATGATTGAGAGAAACTTTAACCTGTTTCTCTTGTTGAAGGACAAGTGAGTAAACTCGACGTGTATTGAGTAGAGGTTTCATCAATAAGATTTGTCCATGAATGACAACATAATTGATTGTTGCTCCTACTTATATTCCATGATGTCTTGTTTGATATGATAAATTCTTGAATCGTTTCCATGAGAAAAATGTTCTTGTAGATTTGCGTAGATTTCTGCTGCAATTTTGGCATAAATCACATTGTTCGCTATGTTTAGATGAATGAAATTCAATAACCATGAGATCTCCATATTGTTGCATTGTTTCCAGGAAGGAAAACTATCATTTGTCGAAGGAGGTGGCTTAATGAAACCTATGACGAATCCAATTTTGTCTTTAGCACTCAAATTGATTCTCATAGCCTAACTCCATGCATTGTAGTTATCTTCTTCAAGTACCTTGGAGACAAGTACCATACCTGGGTAGTTGGAGTGGTGTAGAGAGAAGGGATTTAAGGCTTCTATGGTAGCCTTGGATGATGTCAATCCCGTTTTGTTGATGTCTATGGCAACGATTGTAACAAGGAATTAGGTTGTGAAAGCATATGGAATAATTCAAAGTCACCAGGTTTGGTGCTCTGATATCATGTGAAAAACAAAGTATTTGGAAATCTTTAGTATATTGAATATATCAACTTACAGGTAAGAAGATACATATATACAAAACATTGGTTAACCTATTCTAGGAATCTATGTGCAAACAAATCAATTAAAATCAATCAAAAAAATAATCTTCTATATACAATCAAATCTCATTCTAAAATTATGGGATTCTTGATTATTTTCTTGTAATAATTTTCTATAGTAAAATCAAACATAAGAAAATTAGTTTTCTTTTTTCTTTCTTTAGTATTAACCAAACATAGCCTGAAAGTTCATGGAAAGTACTAAATAAAGTAAATAAAAGGAAGTTAAGGAAAATGATTTTTTTTTTCTTTGAATGTCAAATAAAAATATGAGGACAAAAGATATGAAAAAAAATAAAAAAGTGGGAAAAATGTTAAAGGACTATCTTACTCATTTTCTAAAAATAATTTATTAATTTAAATATATATTTTTATATTTTTCTTCATTTTAAATATATTTTTCTCTATTTTTTTTCCTCTTACATTTTCTCAAAATTTTTTCAAGAACCAAAGAAAGGTAAAAAAAAGATAGGCATGGAATTGGACTTGGGCTACGGCTAAAGCTGGGCGTAATGTGGCCGGGGCATGGGCCAGTTTAGAAATCACATTTTGAGCCCAGTCCCGGCCCTAGGCTAAACCAAGCTTCGACTTTGTGCTGGGTTGAGCTGATCGCCGACTCGGTTTTAGACTGAAAATTGTAATTAATTAAGGGAGAATTGTGTTTTGGGCCCAGCTGGGCCCAAAAATTAACATTTGGTCCATATAACTTCCATAATTGATGGAAAGGATATGAGATGTTAAAAGACCAATATATCCTTCAAATTTTTATACATTACCTTTTAAGGACATAAAATAGTGATGGACTAAAATACCCAATGACCTTTCACATAAACTTTTTTTTTTTTTATCTTTATTGCACCATTATTCATGCAACCATAATAATTCTATTTTAAAAATTTGGATTTTTCATTATTTTTAATTTTTTATTATAAATAATTGAAAATCAACATTATTTTCTATTTTAAATTATAAATAAAGAAAAATTATGTTCGAAAGCTATTTTAAAAAATACTTTCTAAAAAATAGTAATATGATTTACATTTTTTATATTTTCTTTTTGAAAAAACATTTATTTAAAAAATAAAAACTATTTTAAAAAATAAAAATTGAAAACCTTGTTTAGTACTATTTTTTATATGAAAATAATAAAAAGAACTAAATTTCATTCATTGATTATCCATTTTTATTTTTTTTCATTAGTTATTTTAATAAAAAAAAAAATAGTATGTTTACGATTAAACAAAGAAATTGATCAATTATGTGTTTTTTGTGGGACTATCTTTTACATGAAAAATAATTAAATAACTAAATTATATATATTTATTACTCTTTTTAATTTTATTTTCTTTATTTATTTTTTATTGAAAATTTTAATATATCCATAATTAACAAAGTAATAAATCAATTGTGCACATTTTAATATATTAAAATAAATTAATTTCTAATTTAATAAATAAAATGAAATAAGTAAATAAATTTGGGGTTATTTCTATTTTTTAATATATCTTATATCAATATTTTTTATGATTAAATAAATTTTTTATTTTTTATTTCTTTAATTCCAAAAATAAAATGAAATAAATAAATAAATTTAGAATTTTCCAACTGATCTTATATTCATATTTCTTATGGTTAAATAAATTTTTTATTTTTTTTTCTTTATTTCCAAAAATAAAAGGAAATAAATAAATAAATTTGGCTTAAATAATAGTTTTTAAGTAATTTTTTTGTCTTATTTTTAATTACATTTTGCATTGAAAATAAAATAAAATAACGTTTTTTTTAGTCACTATACAAGGTATTTACACTAAGTGTACATGACAAATATACTAATTGTACAAGGGTGTATAAGACTATTATTTGTGAAGGATTTTAAGTAATTTTAAAAAACTTGTTTGTTTATTTCCCTTAACCAAGGATAAATGACATTCCTTACATACATTGGTTAAGCATACATTCATCTCATGTATTTTATCTAAATTGTATATGGTCATTTTAATAGGTACCTCACTTATGATGATTGTAAAACAAAATTATACAACAATTTTTTTTCCTTTTTAAAACCAAACCGATGCAAACATGGTTAACTGACCTATTGTTAGATATTCATAAAATGATCTATGAAATTTGAGTTATTGTACAAGGGTATTACACTAACTGTACAAGGGTATTACACTAACTATACAAGACAAATTTACTAATTGTACAAGGGTGTACAAGTCTACTTTTTGTTAAGGATTTAAAGTGATTTCGAAAAACTTTCCCATTTTTTTCCACTCAAATATTTTTTCCCCACTCAAATTCTCTCACTCAAGAATTGTTTCGAATTTTATTTTTAAATTTCATCATCAAATTTTTGTAATTGCATATTTTGTTTTTGTAGTTTTAACAATGTTCTTTCTTTCCACTATTATTTTTTTTTTTTTTTTGTGAAATTTTATCCACATGAATCTATATTTAAAATTATAATCATATTTATCAAATTTTTTACTAAGATTATCTTTAATTTTTTTTAATATATTTATACTCATTTATTTAAAAAATGAAAAACTAATTTTTTTTGTAAACATGTTCTATTACCTTTCAAGTAAAAAACTAGATAAGTTTCAAAGTCAATAAATAAAAAAATTAAATACCACTTTCAATAATTTTTAGATAAAATTTTATATAATATATTTTATTTGAAACTTAATTTTTAAAGTTTAACTAAAAAATTGTATTGACAATTTTCTTGTTGTGGGTCAAAATACTTTGCATTAGTCTATCTAGATAAGAAAAATTATTAATATAATATTAGAACTTCATATCTTAGTTATTTTTTTTCAACAAATTTATCTTTTTAAAATAAAAACATTAAAAATTAAAAAGCTAAAAAGAGATATATATATAATAAAGTGAAGTGATAGTTAATTTTAAATTTTTTTAAAATATGGTTAATGTAGAAAATATAAAAAATAAGAGAAAAATATAGATGAAAGGGTAATATAAATTTAAAATAAAAATAAAAATTAAAGTAAAAGATAAATACATAAAGATAAAAAATATTTGGATGAAAAATCCCAAAATTTTTATCATTGCTTTTAATAAGAGCAAAAAGATTCAATATCTTTAAAGATGAAAAATAAAAAAATATTATTGTTTTTTATTTGACATAAAATAGAAATATATATTGGAATAAAAAGGAAAAAAAAAGTTAGAAATGAGTAATATTTAATAGGGAATAGAAAAGGAAAAAACACAAAAAAAATTAAAATTCACACTCACTTGTAGGCATATGAAGGATAAGGGTATTTTAGGAATTAATGAAAGACAATATCCTTCACCTTAATTTTCATACTTTGTTTGGGTCTTGGGCTTAAATATGGGTGGTTGGAGGACCAAATGTTAATTTTTGGGCCCAGTTGGGCCCAAAACACAATTCTCCCATTAATTAATTTAGAAAACAAGAAGAAAAATAAATTGGAGGTTAAGTGGTAAGGTCTAAGGGGTCGTGCTTCCACAATGATTGAAAGCGATCAAACTCAAATAAGAAATTCACAATTTTGTGGGAATATCAAATAAATGTAAGCTTTATTTTTAATTTTCCTGTTAGTTTTTTTTTTTTTTTGTTTCCTTGTTGTCTTCATTTTTTTTTCTCACCTTTAAAATTAATCTTTTTATGGTCCAAACTAGGCTTGATAATTTTCTTCTTTCTCTTTACTCATCCTTTAAGTCATAACAAAATAGTTAATTTCTTTTTATAAATTAAAAATATTATACATTGTATTAATAAATATTTTAGTATTATCACAAACACACTAAGACTATGTTTGGTTCCTGAAAAGTTTGAAAGAAAATATGAGGGAAAGAAAAGTAAAAGGAAAGGAAAAGTGAGGAAAATAAAAAAAATGGATTTAAAATAAATAAATTATTTTTATATCCTACTTCAAAATTTTTTATTTATTTAACTTTTTTTTATATAAATATTAAATAATTTAAAAATATACAAATCTCTTAGTAATTTTAATTATATTTAATTTTCTTTCATATTTTTATAATAAAATCAAATTTGAGAAAATCATTTTTCTCAACATTTTTTTCTTTTCCTAGTACTTTCTGGGAACCAAACATAGCCTAAAGGTTCTGTTTAGTTCCAGGGAAAAGAAAAAAAAAATGTTGAGAAACTTATTTCCTTTAGTTTGGATCATGTGGAAATAAGGTGTAAAAAAATGGAAGGAAAATGCTTAAAAGAATATCAAATATTTTCCCTAGTACTTTCCTTTAAAAAATAGTGAGGAAAATATAAGAGAAAAAGAAGAGAAAGCTTGAGGGAAAATTTCTCATGCTCACTCCACTTCTTTATTGAAAGTCATACATTGAGACTCCTCCCCACTAGTATTTGCTTCCAAGAGGGATGGTGACCCTTCGAATAGTGACCATTATCACTTTGATCACCTTTTTTTCCTTTGAAAACTTACCAACCTAATTATTAAATAAGATGACATAACTATTAAATGAGTTACATAAAGTGTTATATATTTAATTTAAGTTTATATTTTTAAAAATTATTATCAACATCGGGTTTTGATTAACCTATATAGTAGAATACTTAGGCTTTAACACCATATGAACACGATCGACTAGCACAAATTGTCACCCCTACAGTGAAGTATATGAAAAGATAGCTTGATAAGAAACATGAGTGATCCAAAAACTTAATTTCCATGAACCAAACATTTTAAACATAGTTCCATTGTCCAAGGATAAGTCTATATCTCTAATGTTGTAATATCATTAACAATGATAAGATCGAATATACAATAAGTATCTCCATGTGGTTCCATTCTGTGGATTGAACCCTAAATAATTTGAAAAGTCAATTCAAATGACCACCATGCATGTTAAAAGTATAATCAACGAAATTGAGTCAACCACCATTTCTAGCACATGCTCATCATAATCAAGGACTTCCCATGAATCATGGATCATGCCTATTAATTTCTTCATATTCATTGCTATCGACTTCAAGTAGTGTGCCATAGTTTTTGTGATTCATCGATCATTTCCTTGATATGTGTATATATTATACACCCTGTGTCAATGAAGATATATATAGGCGGTTGTTTATAAAGAGGATGATCCCACCATAGTTTTTCCTCAGAAGCCCTTGAATTTCATCAAGCCTTGCAGGTATTCTATGTCACACCCCAAGACCCACTCCAAGGGCGTGATAGTCATTTCACACCTCAAACCCGAAAACTTAAAGTGTAACCTGACCCAAACAATTATCTTGTAACTGGAAGTTACCAATCACCAAATACTTGTTCAGAGTAGCGGAGCAAAATTTCTAAAATCTTTAAAACTTAACTTCAAAACGAAACATCCATCAACCAAAATCTGTTATCCAAATAGATTGCAAACTTAAACAATTCAAGTACTAACAAAATTTTCATAATCTCCAAATCTCAACTTCAAACTATCATAAAAAAATTAAAAGTTCAATATCTAAATAGCTTCCAAAAACCAAATAATCCAAATGAACATAAACTTATAAGCTAACAATGTCCAAAATAACATCCCAAGAAAAATCTTAATGATGACCATTCCTCGACCTAGCCATCACTCCTCGCTCGAACTAAGGATACCTGAAAACAAGGATGAAAATATCGGTAATCACGGATATATTGGTACTTCGATTTTACGGATATATCGGAGATATATCGGCGGATATTTTGGAAAAAAATATTGGAGCTTAAAATTGTTAAAAACTCATGAAAATGTAAAGAAAACCTCATAATAATATAATTAGAAGTATAATAGACATTTTAAAGTTATTTTATTGAAAATTTTGATATATGTATAACATGATTTATCATATTTGATAATAATATTGTATGCATTGATAAAAATATGAATTTTATAAGTGTACATTTATTATTAAATTACATATAATATTATGATATTTGATTACAATATGTCTAATTTTAAAATATATATTAATATTAAAATATGATCCATTTAATTCAATTGTATTAAAAAATATAAAATAAATTATAATATATATATAATTTTTTAATATTTAATTAATTATTAATGATATTAAAAACATTATGAAGAAAATTATATAATTTTTATATTTTTGGTAATTAATTAAAAGAAAATTTTGCTTTTAATTATAAAATAATTATAATTAATTTGCTCTTTAAAATATTCTTTTAACATTTTCTTTATATAAGGACTTTAAGTATATATATGTTTAATGCAATATATATCATAAGGGCGAGTTAGCCTAGATGGCAAGAAGGTTGAACCCCAAACCTTTTGGTTTGGGGTTCAAATCCCCTCGGAAGCAATTTGTTTGGGGAGGTGCACTGTAGCGGGTACACTGTAGCACATTTGACTTTCACTGCAGCGCGTTGACTCCGTTGACCCACGTTGACCAGGCGATATATCGAGGAAAAATCACCGATATATCGCGATAAATCGCCGATTTCTCAAGATTTATCCCTAAAAATCGACTGACTGATATTTCTGCAAGAAAAATCGTGTCGATACCCTTCAACACACGATATTTCGGCGATATATCGCCGAAATATTGCGACATTTTCCTCCTTGCCTGAAAAGTAATCAGCAAATAGGAATGAGCCCAAAGCCCAATAAGGAACATTAATACAATCCATGGATCAAATATTTCAAGTTCACTTGCAAAATAGGAGATATTATAACTAATTATTTTCATAAACCTTTGAATCAGTTTTGTTAATACATTCAAAACTTTTAATTGTACACTTTCATTTCCGATTCAAACATTTTCATATCAAATTCAATCAAAACATTCAAATTATTTATTTACTCTGGTCATCAAATATCAAATGGTGCCTAGTTAGGTGGGACTTTTCAAATAGGTGGCTAGCCTCAAATTGTTCCTTTATGGTGGACGAGACCAAACACTACTAGTACTAGTAACCTCTAACCAAACCCCTAGAGGCTGTGGTCCAAATCAATTACATCTCCTACTAAGAAATGTAAAGGTCAACTATTTTATCCCGTTGACAAGGGCTAAACAGACAATAGTCAAACACTTATTTCAATTATTCAAATTTGCAAAATATAATATCTCCACATTTCTCTGTTGTAAACAAAATATAAGGTTCTAACATACTTTTCATGCAAAACATATTTGATAAGTGCATAAAACGAATAATAACTCAAAACGTTTCCAAATTATGTATATAAAAATTTGTTTCTAAAAAAAAAAAACTGCATTAATTTCCCTTACCTCAAAAGAAGTCCTCGAAAACTTGGGAGAAAAATAATTCTAGAAAATCTGCTCTTCACCTAATATAACATAAGAGAAATAACTATTACTATTTATCTATAATTTAACTAATCTATTCTTTATTTAAATAAATTAATAAATTCCCAATTTGTTTCTAATAACACATTACTAATTTAATTAAATTGCAATTTTATTTCATTATAAAATTCTATAATTTTTTTATACTAAATCTCTCATTCTATTTATTTCATTAAACCATTATTACTATTATCTTATTTATTAACCTAAAACTAAATATTATTATTTTATTAACTATCAAATTCAATAGCCACCCAAACCATTACCCACTTGTCTCCGGTACACACAAAACCAATAAAACAAAGCAAGTTCTTCCTATTGTTATCATCATTATTATGATGACTCGCTATTTATTTATAATTTTTTTTAGGCTGGTATACTTTTTGAGTCATGCTTCCAGCACACATGGATTTCACCCCCTGCAATTACCTCATTCTACATGGTTCCACCACTTGGAAGTAGTGGTTTCTTTGGGTAACTTGACAGGATAATAGGTGAGTCTAGCATTGGGTGTCAATTGGAATCATTGTGAACGGATTATTTTATAGTCCACATTACTAGATGTTCCATTTAAGACAAATTAAATCATCACTTTATTGTCCTAAATTGCACAGTCTCTCAGGTGAAAATCTTAATTGAATAAGAAAGAATTGCATTGCACAAAGCATAGGATAGTGATTGAATAGATACTAAAAGTTTAGGAAATGATACCATAGTTTATTGTAAAAAGGCATTGTAATGCACATGCTGCATGTTCTCTCAAATTAATCAAAATTGAGATTTCTTCCGTTTTTTTTCATTTTAAATTTATTTATTTATTTTTCTATTCCATTGAAATTTTTGAAATTTTCCCATCTTCATCAATAAATCAACCTATACTTGCAATTTTTCAAACATTTTGATCTATAAGTTAAATAAACAAACCCTAACCTAGATTTGGATTTCCAAAAAAAATATCTAATGTGTTTGAAATTAACTAATGAATCTAAAATATTAATATAGGGTTTAGAATCTTACCTATAGAGATCTGTTCTTCAAACCTTGAATTTTGACTCCAACCTTACGTTATCTGGAATTTTGTGAACATGAACACTATTAAGAAAAGAATAAGTAGAACAGTAATTTCTAATTTATACTTAGGGTATTTATTCAAAAAATTACATTTTTACCCCTATTTCATTTTATCAAATTAATTAATTCATTAATTTAATTGTTATTATTATTTTCCTAACTTATCCCTAGTTTTTTTTTTTTTGGGCGTTACATCCTATGTTCAAGGTGTGCAGCTATGGCCCCATGTTGATTTTCATATATAGCTATTTAGAGAAAGAATGGCAAACAATGGAGCTAAGGATTGATATCTAACTGGCTCAAACATCAAGTTTCATTAAGGCTGGCTTCAATGGTAAACTCAGAAAAATGGCTACCTCTCCCCTATTCTCCATTCTTCCCCATTTCTTCTTTCTTTCATCAGTTATAAACACATGATTATTCGCATGTTTTGATCATTTTACAGGAATTATTTATCCATGGAAACAATTGATTGTCAATCTACTGAGTTACCTTGATATTGCAGGGTATGCATATGGTAAGAAAGGAAGAATCATGGTCATGATTATTATGAATTTTTGAATGTACCTTGCTGCTATTGGGCTTTTGATACTAGAAGGTTATGATACACGATACATCCCCATCCTGCTATAGTTGTGGGTATGAGATATTGTTGAACACTCTTATTTTACTTTGAAGGTCACAATTTGATTTTTTTAAATTAATATCCTTTTATTTTTTTTAACTTTTTATTTTTTTACTAATAATGATATTAAAGAAAAAATAGAGTTGGTTGAAAATTAAATTTTATAAGAACATTTAGACATAAAAAAAGATAAAAAGATAGAAAAATATCTTTATCTTCTATAAGGAAAAAAAAGTAAGCAAACTATTTTTGAAAATGTTTCCTAAAGAAAATTATTTCTAGAATATCATAAAATGTTATTCTTTTGCATTTGAAAAAAAAAACAATTTTAGTAATCGAAAAATAATAAAAACCATATTATTTTTATTTTTGAAATCAAAATATTTTTAAATTTCCATGAGATTAAGCTAGAATTTACAACTCGGTGTCCAAAGCTATGATACCATCATCAAAATTTACTTTTCAAGGTATCTTTTAAGTATAATCAATTACTAATAGTATACTAGATTTCTTTCAAATTGAATTAAACATTAATACTAATACAAATTCTTTCATTCTACATCAGGTAGATTTATTGTAAAGGAGATTTGAAAGGTGAATCTCAAAAAATAGAACACACTTAGAGGGGGTGAATAAGTGTTATTGACCCATTTAAAAAGGTCTCTCAATACAAGTTATCTAGCCTTAAAATTTTTACAAAATTTCCTTCTCTTTACAAACACTTCCAAATACAAAGTAAAGATCACATGCAAATATGAATGCAACAATACTCCCCAACAAGACTAAAATACAAGTCACATACACATGTTCCAACACTCCTGAACATAATTCTTTAAAACAATTTATGATTAAAACAAGAGTAGAATATCTCAACTATATCTAAGAACAATATTTAGAAGCAACATCCCATTAACAAAGGCAATTCATATCTATTTCACCTCTATATTCAACCAAGTATTTGATACCCAAATTGTCTAAGATAGCTAGACATTGAAAACAAGATTAAGAGGAGAATGAGGGACAATGAGACAACACTAAGATTTACGTGGAAAACCTCCTAAGAGGTAAAAAACCACGAGCCTACAATCGATAAAAAATTCCACTATGAAGAGCAATCAAGGAGTACAAGGATTTAGTTAGCTTAAAGTCTCCAATCCTTCACAAACTACTTGACAAACACCTTTACACCTTTACACCTCTCGAAGACGCTTTCATCTTTAGGAACATGCTTAGAGTCCTTTCCAAGATTGATCTCAGCCTTCTCCTTGAAGCTCTATCAAGAAAAAAAATGAGTTTTCACCCAAACCCAAAAGAATGAGAGATGAATGTTCAAAGAATCAATCCATTTTTCTTTTTAGAAAATCCATTTAAAAATTTTCTTGAAAAGCTTGAATGAAATTTTCTTGGAAAGCAAGCAACCTTAAAGAGAGAAGGGAATGGGGAGTATAAGAATCGACTGCTCCAGTCTCTCATTTCCAGGAATGAGAAAAGTTCATTTTAAAGAGATATGAAACCCTTAATCTAATGGCTAAAACAAGATCACAAAAAGAATTATTTGGATCGCTTTACCCCTGCACTTGGATTGATCTAGAAACAAAGTAACCTAATACTTTTAGCAAAAATATTTTTCCCATGCTTCCCTAACTTTTGAAAAATGATTTAAAAAATCAACATTATGAAAATAGGGTTAATTCAAATTCATTCAACACAAACTCAACTACTTACCTAGGCCTCTTAGCAAATCCAATGTCTTGATCATCAAAAGTCAAGTAGTCCAACAACGGATTTAGAGAACCACAACTAGTAGACATTTAGGTATTTTGTTCGGAATTTCCAACCTAACTACAACACTCACAAGATTGAATAGACTGATAATATGTTTGATCTATCAAAGTGACTATCTATGAAATCCATGGAGTTGCTGATTGGTAAGTCTTGAGATACATCAGTCTTGATATCTAAGATTGATATAAGATGATACACCTAATATGCTAGTTAAAAAGTTCAAAATTTTTTAAAAGATGATAAAATTTTTAATAAAATAAATATGATCATTTGGAATAAATTTTAAAACATTAATCACATTTGACATTATCTAAATAGTTATAACAACATGAGTTCAATTGGATTATAAAAGTGTTAGAATTATTGTTATTATTTTTTAACCATTACCATACTCAGAAAATAAATTGGTTTGAATTTGATTGATGAGAGGGCCATTTCTAAGATATGTAAAAATTATTTATTTTTTTCTTTTCCACTCTCATTAGATCAAGTTATAATGTTACGACTCTAAGTTGTTTTATACATTGACTAAGTCAAGTGATTCATATTTAAGTAAAAATCAAGCTATTTTTGAATCCTATGATACCAACTCTTGTATTTGACTTGTTACAGTCATGGTTGAGATGAATGCAACTCAGCTAAGACATATCAATATTGACCAATAATTTAAACCATGATACTAAATGATCCATTGGGAATTCTAAATCTACTTCAATACCTTTCAAATGATCTATCTATTAAACTTATTGATCTATCTACTAAATTCATCAAGACATCTTCCTTGTTCATTACAATTAAATAATGAATTATAACCAACTCTCGTTCAAGGATGAAAATATAAGTTTTGATGGATATATTAATAATTTGATTTTATGGATATATCAAAATAAATCGAAAAAGATCGATAAATATTTTGACATAAAATATCAGTAGGTGAAATTTGATAAAAATAATTCATAAAATACTGGAAAAACTCAACAAATGATAAAAAAAAACATATATTGAAGTTATATCTATATATATATATATATATATATATATTTAAAAAAGTTGATATATATTGAAGGATATTATGCATTTAGTTTGGATATATTAAAGAATATAAAAGAAATGTTTATATATATATATATATATGTCATATGCATTTTATAAACCAAAAGAGTAGTTGGTAAACTAGGAAATGCGTTAATTTCCAAGGGTTTGGACCTAGTGGCAGCGCGTTTAGATCATTGTAAAAATGAATACCACATCGGAAACAAGGAATAAAATATAGCTATATTTTAAGAGGGAGTGCACTCAACTGTCTTGAAAATGCTTAAAGTTTAATTGAATATGCTTGATTAGACTTATCACGTTATTCTCACCATTTGAATGCTTCATCAGTCGGCGAGATATCTTTCAAACCACCATATATCTTAAATTATTTATATATGTATGGGATGCACACCACCCATGAATGTAGGTTGAGACCTATAAAGTGTGATAGATGTAGACTCATTGCTATTTGGGTAGTGTGATAGCATACCAATTATTATTAAATAGTATATATATATATATATATATATATATATATATATATATCATGATTTAAGTCCTTGAAAACATAAAATATTGATAAAACAGAACCAAGTAGGTAATGCCAGTAAGGCCCCATGAATGTGCCCTTTGTCTTGTTCTAATCAAACTTCCTTTTATTTTTGTTTTGTCATTAACTTTTTTTTAGGTTGCTTTTCTAAGATTCTCTGTCCTTACACATATATGTGGACTTGTGAATAAATAATTGAGATATGGCTTTCTTGCTTTCAGTGTGGTCCTTTCTTTATTTTTATTTATGTGGTCCTTATTATTATTATTATTATTTCAATTAATTGAATTTGTGGGAGATATTTTCTAGTCATGGCTAGTTGGCAATGCAAAAATGTAAATTCTATCCTTAGTTACATTCATATAATAAAAATAGTGTAAGATTTAAAATTTTAATCTAAGACTCTTTAATACAATGTAAAAAGAAATATAAGCTTATAAATAAGATATGGGTTGTTTAAATACCCTTTTTTTTATAATTATTTTTAATAATAATAATATTAATAATAATGAATTATTACGAATCATTTCTGAGAAAAATTACTTTTTTTTTTAAATTTAAGATAGTAAATTATTTTTTTAATATCTCAAATTTTTAAGAAAAATTACTTAAATTTTGTTAAAATTTAAGATAATAAATTATTATTTTTAATATCTCAAAATTTCAATCAATTTTTAAAAACACTTTTTTTTTTTAATGTGAACCTCTAAAAGCTCTTATATTTTATATAAAAATTATTACCATTTTCTTTTTTTTTTTTAAAAGAAATACATCACATTTTATTCTTTTAGTTTTTATTATTAAATATTAGAAATAAAAGTAAAAACATGTCTATACATTCTTTTTGAAATTAATTTCAAAATATTAATTAAAAACCAATGTGTAGTGAAATATGCCTTATCTAGTTTGGAATATTTTCCTTCTTTATTTTGATTTTTTTTTTCTCTTTTCCTTATTTTTATCATCATGATGAAACCCTTTACTTGATGAAAAAAAACACTTTTATTTATTGAGAAAATAAAGGCTAACCTTAAATGAGAAAAACACCCAAGAGGGGACGATGGTGAATTGGGTTTTTTTTAAAATTTTTTTAAACACTATAAATTTAAGCACAATATAAGCAAGTAAATAGAGATAGAGTTAGAGAAATCAAACTCGGATTTTACAGTGATTTGACACTTCCTTGCCTAGGTCCACTCTCCTCAATCTCCTAACCGAGTGAGGGTTCCACCATCTTGAAGCTTCAACTAAGCTTTTAATCTCCTTTACACTTGGATTCCGTATCCAATGGGCTTTTACACAATCTTTTCAAGATTCACTCACTTGAAGGCTTTAACACTCAATTAATAAAAATGAATTTCTCTCAACCTAGCTCAATAATAGCTCAAATACAAATCAAAGGTATGAATCACAAAGGTGCACTAAAGGATATAGAGAGTGGGGGTTGACCAGATCACTAGTCGTTGGAGCATTTAATGCTTTGACAGGTTACTGTTGCTTCGACCGGACTTCGACTGGGAAGGAAGATACATCGACCGGGAAGGAAAGACTACTGGAAGATAGAGAGTGTTTTTTGCACTCCTCGATCGTGCAAAGGTAATCGGTCGACCGATACCCTGGCCAGTTGGCCCAATGCCTCAATTGATTCAACATTTTGGCCCCAAAAACCCTATCTTTTTCTATTATTTTCTTTTCTAACACTTAAGCAAGGTCTTTAGGTAAATTAATATGTCAATTTTGAAACATTTTGCCTAAGGTACATTTGATAAAACTCGGGTTTTAATAAAATTGTAACTTTAAAGAATAAACCGAGTTTTCCAAAGATGCATAAAATGATATGTAAAACCTAAGTGCACCCATGCATTCATCTTACATTTGTTTCCTATGATTAAAGGTGTTCCAAATGTCTTGATCTTGTATGATTTAGGTCGTTAGATGAATTTCCAAATTAATACCTGAGATTCTTTACAAATCAAATCAATTAGTAACTTAACCATGATTTGTTATCATCAAAACCTGATTAGGAGAACCCTTGGGCTAACATTTATTTATTTAAATTTCTTCAGTTTCTTTTCCTACTTTCGAACACCGTTTACCATCTTGAAAGTGATTAAAAAGAAAATGATAAAAGTAACATTAACTAATACACGAATTCAAAACTCTACATTTGATATCATTGTAAACTATCACATATTTCTAAAAAAATAAAAAAAATTAATATATGTAATTAGTGTTTTTTAAAACTTATACATTATCATAATGGAAGTCCCAAATAGACAATATTACATCTAAATTAAATTCATTTCCACCTACCTTCTACCAAAGTAGAAAACTCAAAAATATTATATTGATTAGGAGATTACGATAACAAAAAATATTTATTGGTTCCTCATATTCTATATAAATAAGAAAATTTCTCACTTTAGTTCTTCATATATGCAGACATGAAATCTTAGACTTTATGTTCAAGTATCATTGTGAGACAAAAATTTCTTTAATTACATACTAAAAATATTTAAGTTGTTAAAGAGTGAAAATGGTTTCATCAATGAATTTACTTCAACTTGACAACTTTTCAATTTGTCTAGCATGTGATTAAGATTTGTTTTTCTACAAATGATACTTAACTTGTCTGATTGGATAGTATAGGAAAACATAATATATATGTATGAAGTTACTCTCTTATATTTGATTCATTTTTAAGATGTTTTGAAAGTTGTCCATTTGTTCTCTAGGTGCATGTTTGGACAAATCTAAAATGAAATAGAACATATTGGAGTTTGACTCATAGGGATTATGTATTCCTATATGGGATAGGAACTATCACCTAAATTAAAAAATTTGTAGATTTTAGAATGCACACAACATGTATTGTAAATTGACATGCTCAAATTAATTTTCATGTAGTTGAAAGAAACAATTGCAGAAATGCCAACAGATAAAACCTAGATGCAAAAGTCAAGCGTGAGCTTATAATAATATAATAATGAGGTTTTAGGGTTATTGGAATTTGCCTTTAACAATGCTCGTGGAAGTGATAAGCTATCGTGTCCTTGTATTCGTTGCAACAATTGTATGATGCAAAATAGACAAATTATGAAAAGTTATTTGCAAAACTATGGGATAGTTAGAAACCATGTTCGTCAGGTGATGCATGGTGAATATGAGTTTGATGAGTCAACATATAATGATGACTTTGGAGATGAACCTTATGATGATATGCATGGATTGCTACATGAGGCATTCGAGATGCCAAACACTAGTAACGTGTTAGAAGAAAATGAAATTCTATATGTTGATAGTGACCTTGAAAAACCGAATGACAAAGCAATTTTTTTTTTTTACAATTTTTTAGAGGATGCAGAGAATGAATTATATCTGATTGGCATGACATGGAATGGCATGATTGGCATGACATGACACGATTGACTTGTGGGCTTATGGGCCGTGCGGGGCCACTTATTTGGTTTGCATGAGTCAACCCTACTCGAAATGATTTTTAAGTGGGTTATACCAGGCAAACATGTTGGTTTGTAAAAGCTTGCTAAACATTGGGCTATACTGGCCCGACATTGCCCATTAAACATCTCTAGGCAAAACCTATGGTAATAGCCAAGAAAAACCCACATCCATAGTAAGACTTATAGTTGTGGCCAAACTATATCCCCCTTCATAACAAGACCTATAATTATTGTTGAACCATATCCCCTTTCATAGCAAGACCTATAGTTGCATTCAACCATATCCTCCTTCATAAAAAGATCTATAGTTGCAACCAAATCATATCCCCCCCCCCCAAAGCAAGACCTATAGATGCGGCCAAACCATATCCGCCTCATAGAAAGACCTATAATTGTGACCAACACTAATGTGCACCTATAAGCATTGTTCTTAATTTTTTTTAAAAATATATTTTACTAGCTTATAGCTACAACCAACCTTAGCTCCTGCTATACATCACCTTTGGTCGCGGGTAAAATAAGGTTGCAACCATAGTTTATAGTTATACTCTTGCATATGGCCACAACTATAGCATTTCTCTATACCTATATTCGCACCTTGTTGCAGTTTATTTTGTTTGCACCCATATTCTATAATTGTACTTAATCTTCCTTTTAGTTGGGGTTATTGGGTTAGAGACCAAGACCAAATACCTACCTTCTTATAGTGACACCATGGAAGAAAATATCGTGTGGCGAAATTTCGGGAGAAATCCCTTAAACGACGGTTAAACGCGCTACAATGCCTCAAAAATACAGTTAGCCCAAGGGTTCTCCTAATCGGGTTTTGCTGATAACAAACCATGGTTAAGTAACTAATTAGTTTAATGTTTAAGAATCTCAGGTATAAACTCGAAAATTCATCAAAGGACCAAATGAATACAAAATCGAGACACTTGGAAGACTTGAGATCATAGGAAACTAATGTAAGATGAATGCATGAGTGCACTTAGGATTTTTATACATTTTCATGCATCTTAGAAAACTCGGTTTATTCTTTAAAATGTCGACTTCATTAAAACCCGAGTTTTTAACTAATTTACCTTAGGCAAAATGTTTCAAAATTGGCTTAATAATTTACCTAAAAACCTTGCCTAAGTGTTAGAAAAGAAAAGAATCAAAAAATAGGTTTTTCGGAGCCAAAAAGGCTCAACCGATCGAGGCTATGGCCAACCGATTGAGGAACCGGTCGATCAGTTGAGGTCGTTCGGTCGAGGAAGGTTAAAAACCTTCTCTCTCTCCCAGTAGCCTTCTCTTCCCGGTCGAGGTGATTCCTTTACCGGTCGAGGTCCGGTTGAGGTAACGGTAACCTGTCATGCATTAAATGCTCCAACAGCTAGTGAACCGGTCGACCCCTAGCTCGACCGGACGAGGTTGCCTTTTGCTGATTTTGACTCCCTAGCTTAGAAATTTATAAATTGAGAGCTCCGCTCCATTTATTGATAAGAGAACAATTGCATTCAAGGCCTACCTACCTATTCTTGATAAAAAAGCTCTCATATCTTTCATTGTGCATTAAATCACCACTTGCATACCCTTTAGTGCACTCTTATTGTCATCCTAGCTTTGTCTTGTATTTGAGCCATCTTTAATCTAGGTTAAGTGAGTATATTTTGTAACAATCTGAGTGTTAAAGCCTTCAAGAGGGTTGAATCTTGAAGAGGTTGTGTAAGAGCCCATTGGAACCTGAATCCAAGTGTAAGAAGATTGGAAGCTTGGTTGAAGCTTCAAGTTAATGGAACCCTCACTCAGTTAGAAGGTTGAGGAGAGTGGACGTAGGCAAGGAAGTGCTGAACCACTATAAACCCGAGTTTGAATTCTCTCAACTCTATCTCTTTACTTTGCTTATCTTTTGTTTAATTTTGTTGTGATTGAAAAGATTTTTAAAACCCAATTCACCTCCTCCCTTTTGGGTGTTTTTCTTAACTAAACATAGCATTTGTTTTCTCAAATACCCTTTTACTGTTGAGGGGATTCGAACCCCAAACCTCTTTTTGGGGTTCAGCTCACTTACCATTAGGGCAATCTTGCCCTTTGTTAAATATTATGCACTAAACATATATATATATATATATATATATATATATATATATATATATATATATATATATATATATATATATATTTATATATATATATATATATTTAAAGTCATTATATAAAGAAAATATTAAAAGAATATTTTAAAGAGCAAGTTAATTATAATTAAATGCAAAATTTCTTTTAATTGATTACTAAAAATATAAAATTTATCATGATAATTTTCTTCACAGTGTTTTTAATATCATTAATAATTAATTAAATATTAAAAAATTGTACATATATCACAATTTATTGAATTAAATGGATCATAATTTTAATATTAATATATATATTTTAAAATTAGACATATTATAATCAAATATCATAATATTATTATGAAATAATATTTAATGTAATTTAATAATAAATGTACACTTATAAAATTCATATTTTTATCGAAACATACGATATTATTATCAAATATGATAAATCATATTATACATATATCAAATTATTTAATAAAACAACTTAAAAATATCATTATACTTCTATTTACATTTTTATAAAGTTTTTTTTTTATATTTTTTATTAAATTTTGATTAATTTTAGGTTTATCGATATATTTTTTTTTTCCAAAATATCCGATATATCCGTAAAATCGAAGTACTGATATATCCGTGATTACCGATATTTTCATTCTTGAGTGACACTTTCCATGCATGTAGGTTAAGACGCATATAAACATACAAGGGAAAAGTGAGCTTTGACTCACTTATGTGAAAATATATATAGAAAAAAGAACCTCAATTTTTTTAAATTAGTATTATCTTCATTTATTTAAAAATAATTTGAACTATATGCACTTTTTAACGAGTCATATAATTATTTCCTAAAATGCCCTTTTTACTTGCCATATCATCAACAACAATTAACAATTAAATTCCTCCATGTAAATATTTCCCTTTCTTTTAGATAAGTTCTTTATTATTATTATTATTATTATTTATGATTTTTATTTTCTCTAGAAGCAAACACCTCGTAGGAAAAGTTAAGAATTTTTTTTTTATTTTCCATAAACAAGCATCTCATAACAAATGTGAGGTAGTTTAAAGAGTGTAGATATTAGGGAGAATTATCTTTTGGGGGTAGATGGACCCCCAAATTAACAAAAGGTCTATATAACTCTTCAAATTGAGTTGAAGGATATGAAATAGTAACGGACAAATATACCCTTTAAAAACACATATAAAATATTTTATAAAATTAAGTTAAATAATTTTTTTTCAATAATTTTTTTTTCAAAAATACTAAATTAAATAAAAGTAGTTTTCAAAAATATTAAATTAATTTTTTTTTTCAAAAATATTAAATTAAATTAAAGTATTTAAAAAAATATTAAATTAATTTTTTTAAATATTAAATTAAATAAGTTTATTTTTAAAAAATATTAAATTAAATAAATTTATTTTTAAAAAATATTAAATTAAATAAAAGTATTTTTAAAAATATTAAATTACATAAAAGTATTTTTTTTAAATGTTAAATTAAATAAAAAATATTTAATTAAATAAAAGTATTTTTCAAAAATATTAATTTTTTTCTCAAAATTAACAAAGGACATTTTTGGAAATACTGAAGAATGATATCCTTCAACTCATTTTCCATACTTTCACTGGGTCTTGAGCTCAATTTGAAGAGTTACATGGACCTTTTGTTAATTTGAGAACCCATCTATCCCTAAAACATAATTCTCCCTAGATATTATAAGTAGTGAAACCCTAGTGGATTGGAGATGAGTTTTGAGTTTTACTAGGAATAAGATTTATGGTTTTTCCTATGGCCTCTTTAAGAATTTTTCATTAGGGCAAGTTAAGGTTAATTTCAAGGACTCTGATTGTTTCAAACATTTTCTTTGTTCTTACCTTCACCTTCAATTCAAAAAATAGAGATATATAGAAAAGGTGATATATTATTGTTTTTGAAAGGTAGATGAGTTTGAGTTACTTGTGGAATGTTTGTTGATGGAGAGAGGAAAAAAAAAGTTCTTAGGGGGTTATTGTTGATGATATGAAGGAATTTAGTTATCAATTATTATTGATGATATGACAAGTAAAAGAGATATTTTAAAGAATAATTATTTGACTTGTTAAAAAATATATACATTTTAAATTATTTTTAAATCAATGAAGATAATACTAATTTTAAAAAATTAGGATTTTTTTTTCATATATTTTCGGAGCCAAAAACCCACTTTCCCAAACATATAATTGCACTCATATTTTACTCCCTCAGGAGGTAGACTGATGATTGCATACCAATTATTATTGCCTTTTGTCTTTTTCCAATCAAACTTCCTTTTATTTATGTTGTTGTCATTAATTTTTTTTAGGTTGCTTTTATGAGATTCTCTGCCCTTATATATATATATATATATATGGAGTTGTGAATAAATAATTGAGAAATGGCTTGATTGCTTTCAGTGCGGGTCCTTTCTTTAATTTTATTTTATTTTATTTTAATTTTTTTAGTGTGGTCCTTTTTCTATTTATTCATTTTAAATAGAGGACCATGATTTTTATTAGTGGGACATAGTTTCTAGCCATGGTTAGCTGCGAATGCAAAAAGGTATATTTGATCCTTCTATTATTTTCTATATGAAATATGTGTTACATTCATGTAACAGAAATAGCTTGAGGTTTAAAATTTTAATTTAAGACTCTTTGATACAATGTAAAAGGAAATATAAACTTATAAATAAGAAATGGGTTGTTTAATACCCTTCTTTTTTTATAATTATTTTTTTAAAAGATTAAACATATTTAATAATCCTAATTTTGTTTTTAGATTTTAAAAAAACAAAAAGCTAAAAAATTGTTAATCATATAACAACAAATAAAAAAAATGTTTCAATAATCTTACATAGTTTTTCTTCCTAATGTTCACACTCTAATGTTTTTTGGTTTGATAAAAAAAAAATAATAATAATGAATCATTTATGAGGGTAATTTCTCATTGTAAAATATGTCTAAAATTTTGTTTAAAATAATTGTTTTTTGGTAACTTAGTTTTCGCTTGGATACTCTTAAAAAAATAATTTTTTTTTTCATATAAAACATATAGATTTATCTTATATTTTTAAAAATTTTTTAAAAATGTTTAAAATTTAAAATAGTAAAGTTTTTTCTAATAATTTTCTATCACATATTTCTTATATATATACACATGTAATTAGAGTAATTTTTTAAAACTTATATATGATCATAATGGAAGTCCCAAATAGGCACGTATTACATCTAAATTAAATTCATTGCCACCTACCTTCTACTGAATTAGAAAACTCAAAATCATTAATTTTTTACTATAAATAAATATTCTTTGATAACTTAAAAAAAAATAAAAAAAATTCAATAACCCTACCTTAAACCTTTACAATGATTCCATGGATAGTTGATTAATACATACGTCTCTTTTCTACATATTTTTCGTACTTCAATTTTCTTTGGATCCTCAAGATAGTACAAGATCCCAATTATTTTTGTCATGTACATTCGAAATTTTTATCGGTTTTTGTGTTGATTTAGCACATGTGATTGTTGGAGAGAATGGTAGTTGAGATGTGGAATGGTAGTCAATGATGATCGATAAGCTTGGCAATGTTTGACTTAGTTCAAACTTATATCATATATATTTGCATGGGAAACAGATGAATTGAATGAAGGGTAGGGCTCATGATCAACTACCTATTTAGTTATTCTTTCTGCTTCTTCTTCTTCTCCTACTGCTGCTTTGGTTCACCTCAAGAATCTCTTTGCCCTTCTCTTCCAAATTAAACCTCAATCAAAAGCTTTAGTACAAGCATATTCTTCTTCTTCTTCTTCTTCTTCTCCTGCTGCTGCTTTGGTTCACCTTGAGAATCTCTTTGCCCTTCTTTTCCAAATTAAACCTCAATCAAAAGCTTTAGTCCAAGCATATTCTTCTTCTTCTTCTTCTGAGGCTGCTCTCCTATATTTGTAGATAGGTAAGCTTCAAAGCTTGGTTTTTCTCCCTTCTTGTGGGTTCATTCTTAGGTTTCTCACTGTTAAAAACATTCCATGGAAATTTGAATACATACTGCTGTAAAACTCATGAAAAAACTAGACCCATTTTATTTATTTATTTTTTTGTGAACAAGGTTGTTTAGATTGAGCACTATGTTAATAGATCTCACTGTCTGATCCTTTTTGATTGATCTCCCTGATCTTTGCCCTATTCATCTTGTAGATCCTTTAGGGGGCCTATTTTCTAAAAAGGTTTTTGTTTTTAGAACAAACAACAGTTTTTTAATATTTGGCAAGTTGTAGACTGGAACTAGCTTTTGAAAATTCATTCTAAACATAGAGTGGTTTGTTTGAATAAGTTTAAGGATTTTTCACATATTTTTTGTAGAGTGTTTTGAAAAATAATCTAAAAATAAGGAGAATAAGTTGGAAAATTTTGTACTATTTCATAAGTGTACAGTATCTCGAGCAAAAAAAAAAAAAAGAAACTTTTATATTTGGGTTCTCAAAAAGAAGTTTATTCCTACCTATTAAAGGCTGTCAAACAGAACCTAGCTAGCTAGTTTTTGAGAAATACAAAAATGGTAAATGATGGTAAATGAGGTGCAGTGCATAAAAGTTGCCAGTAAAACAGACAAAAATGCTGACCATGGATTGTTTGGTATGGAAAGTGTCAAGGGACATGTTTTGCCCTTTTGCTTTCATTTTCCATGCAGAAAAGTAATTGATGTGCAAAAGAGAAAAAGTAGAGTAGCTTTAAGCTGATGATCTTTTCACAATATACATGGTACAGTGAAAGGCTTAGTACACTTGGAGTAGATGGCCTCTAGTATAAGTTTGTAACAGTTCAACTTTTGTTAATTTCCTTCCACTTAGGATTTGCCCTGATAGTTCTCTTCTTGATATGTATGGAAGTTGGCAAGTATGAAGAAGAAAAAAGGAGAGCCCTTCATTTAAACAATTTTTTTTTTTGCCTTGTATTTGGAGAGGAAAGTGTGTACACGAAAACAAAGTAATGGTTGCAATTATTAAGGTGGGTCCTAGGCCTTTATCCTAGCCATCAGAATCTGATCTTGACCCTTTTGTTGCCACTCCAGATGGCTGTTACTTCATAGACAGCATAAAGCTAGGATACATGCGGGACCCCTCAACGTCACAGTTTGAGAGCAGGATATATTATTGCTAGCTGATGAGGTGGGGTCTCATTCACGTGAATCCATAACTTGGAACCTACATCATTGTCATTTTTCTGTTGAGATGAACACTTTTTATATATGACAAGTGAATCAGTCAAAGAGGATCAGAAAATTCAATGTTTTATTTATCTTGAGATCTGCCAAAGGTTATTATAGGAGGATGGTGTTTCTTCAATCCCCATGTTTATAGAAACCCATGAGTAATGGGGATCTTCATAATTGCAGCACAAGGTTGTTGGTCATGGCAATTCAAAGAATGATCAATTTTCATGTACCCCATCCATCTTTCAAGGTAAGAAAAGGCATTCCCATATCTTTTTTATTTATTTTTATATATTTTTGTTTTGGGTTTGTACAACAAGTACTCCTCCATATTTCTGATTTTTTCTTGCTTTTTGTCCATGGATATAGTTACCCTGCAGAGTTCATAACTAGCAGTGGAGACATGGGAAGTCTTGGTAGTTATTGAATCAAAAGAGAATAATGGCAAACAACGAGCTAAGGATCCCTCTGCAGACCCCAACGACTGGGTCATCGAGCTTCTTGAAGGCTTGCTTCAATGGCACAAATGCATTCCTAGGTGAAATTGAAGTTACTACTTCCCTTGTTGCTTGAGCACTTCATCTAAACATGTATCATATTCGCTTGTTTGAATCCCTCAGGAATTGGGCTTCTGACTGTTCCTTATGCTCTCTCAAGTGGGGGGTGGCTGAGCTTGATCCTCTTCTTCTTGATCGCCATTATGACCTTCTACACCGGGATTTTACTAAAGCGGTGTATGGAGGCTGATCCATCCATTAGAAGCTACCTTGATATAGCAGAGCGAGCCTTTGGGATGAAGGGGAGGATCATAGTGATGATCATCATGAACTCTGAGCTCTACCTTGTTGCAATAGGGCTTTTGATACTGGAAGGGGACAACTTACATAAGCTATTTCCAAAGTTCATGATCAAGCTCGGGGAATTGACTGCGGATGGAAGACAGTCGTTCGTTTTGATCACTGCCCTCGTCATTTTCCCATCAATGTTGCTAACTGATTTGAGCATACTGTCCTATGTCTCGGCCACCGGTGTGTTTTCTTGCCTTATCATCCTCGTCTCCATTTTCTGCGTGGGTCTATTCAACGGCGTGGGGTTTCATGAAAAAGGAACACTTCTGAATGTCAAGAGCCTTCCTACTGGTGTTAGCTTGTATATCGTCTGCTTCGCGGGACATCCCGTTATCCCTTCCATATACACTTCAATGCGGAACACCTACCAGTTCAGTAAGGTAAACAACTGCAAACGATCAAAATTGTTCGATCATTGCATGATTGTTAGTACTACAGAAATGATCAAGAAATAAATCACATGATCCTACTCAACTATAGTTTTATTTGGGTTACTTTGTTGATTGATTTGCAGGTTTTGTTGTTTAGTTTTGTCCTAACGACTTTCACCTACCTAGCAATGGCCATGGTGGGCTACCTTATGTATGGGGACAGCGTAGAATCACAAATAACTTTGAGCCTGCCAACCAGTAAAGTCTGCGCAGAGGTTGCAATATACACCACTTTACTTATTCCAATTACCCGATACGCATTGATGGTAACCCCAGTAGCGACTGCCATTGAAGGCGGGCTTTCAGAAAACTACAAGAATCAGAGAACTGTTAGATTACTCATAAGAGTAGGATTGCTGATTAGTACTGTTATCGTGGCCTATGTATTCCCATATTATGAGTCCCTAATGGCCATTGTTGGATCAATTTTTGTTGTTTCGGCTTCTTTTCTGCTCCCTTGCCTGTGCTACTTGAGGATTAATTCTGATTTGAGATGGGGTTGGAACTGTGAGCAGATGGGGATTGTGGGGATACTTGTATTTGGAACTCTTGCTGGGGTTTTAGGGACTTATTCATCTGTTTATGATCTTGTAACATGATCAATATTGTTTCTCAAAACGGACTGTTAGTTTAAGTACTGCTAATACTTTGAAGATGAATGCCGAAACCTTTTTGTGTTTTAACTTCATTTAAGATATCAGCGTCTATGTATGGCCTTAATGTGCCATTGCTGAAGCATTCAGAATGTGGAAAGCTCTTAGGTTTCTAATCATGAACAAGGAAGAACATATTGGTTTTCATAAGGTTATATTAATAGATTTTTACGAATGCATCAACTAAAATTTTGACAAAAAAAGCTGACATAAATTGATCAAAACTCATAAAATGACGGGTAAAACTCAAAAATAAGGATAAAAAAGTAATAATATATAAATTGAAGTTGTTTTAAGAAAAAAAACTGATATATATATATATATATACAAACTGATATATATATATATATACAAACTGATAATATACCGAATTTAAAAACACGGTAAAACTAAAATGATAATGCATTGAATTTGTACATATGGATGAAAAGTACATAAGTATTTTTATTTAAAATTATTGATGATTTTATTTATAAATTTATATTTATCCAGTATTTAATTATTACACAAAAAGATATAATAACATAATTAAAATTAATTTATTTATAATAATTTTATTTTAATTAATTTATAATATTTATGACCATGATAGCATATTTGGTCCAGTGGTCGAGACCATAGATTTCAGACTTGTGGTTTTGTGGTTTGGGGTGTTCCTTTCATAGCTTTAAGAGGACGAATCCCATGAGGGAAAGGCAAAACCATCACAATTGATATGTCGATTGGGCTTGATTATCATGATTGATACCTGGGCTGGGCTTTTGTCCATCTCCCAGGACCACTACTGAAATTAAGAATTTTGACATTAAATGAGAAGAACGATGTTGATGTGGGATCGAAAAAATGAGCGATCATTAATAGTTAGACTTTGGGAAGGCTTCATTTCACTCTAACAACTGCATACATCAATATCCTGTCGTGGTTGAATTGCCTCCTGTTTCTTTAAGAGCCATTTCAATCACTAAGGACCACTAGAGATTTAATGTGGTAACCACTTTATATGTAATGTAGAGTCTTTTGGGCATTGTAGGAAGCACTTTTAACTTAAAAAATGTTTTTAAAAGAAAAAATCAAGTATTTGACAAAAATTTAGGAAATATTTTAAAAATTTTAAAAAATAATTTGTTGTGGTTTTTAGAAAAATACTCGATATGTGATTTTTATAAAAACACTTGCAGAGAAAACAATTTCACTAAAAATACTTTAAGTATAAATACTATTAAACGCACTTATAATAAACGACTAGAAAATAAGCTACCACCCGAAAATTATAGTACGTATTCAGAAAGAAGAATCTCATTAACAATCTTTTATCAAACCTCCTAATATTTCCCCACAATCCTAGCTAGACTATTCATATGGTTTCCTTGTACAATATGTCAATATTGTATCTCCTTTATGGAGAATTGAATACTTTTGATAATGTCCATTTATTGCTATTAAAACAATTGCATAAAGCATGTACAATGATCCAATGAATACATGAAAATTTTCCACCAAAAACTTTGCCTACATTTATCATGGAATCAGATCTTTGAATGTTCCAAGAGCGTACAATTGATCCTAGCTATCTCCTCTTTCTCTTTCCTCCTTCGTTGTCTTCTTCATGTTCTCAACCACAATGGGTAGCTTCAAATCAACCCAAAGCTCTCCCGATAGAATAACCAACATTCTATCCTCAAACAACCTTTTTTGTTATAAACATCTCCACCTAAATACCAATGAAATTCACTCTTACAAACTACTCTTCATGGTTGGTTCAATTTGATTCTATACTATTTGACTATGATCTCCTCAGGTTCATCAACGAAACCAATACCTGTAGTCCAAGTATAATTAGAAAAGGAGACAAAGAAGTTTCCAACTCAAGTCGGTTGCAATGGATGCATCACTTGCATCATTGTCAGAACAAGTCACATTGCTTATGACTCCTTCCAAGTCATCTTGTGAGGCATAGAATTGACTAAGAATCTTTAAGCCAACAAAAGCTACTCTCAAGTAATGGGATTGAAAGAAAAAATTACCTTATTATCTCACAATTGACTTTGTTTTAGATTACCTCATGAATATTAGAAGTCTTGCAGATGAGTTGACCCTTATTGATGCTCCAGTCCTTAATGATAACCTTGTTATTCATACCTTTAATGCCAATCATCGAATTCAAGGAGATCTTAACAATAATTCATGCAAGGGACTCTATAATCTCCTTTGAGGAACTCTATGAAAAACTCATTGAAGATGGGTCCTTCCATAAAAGAGAAGACAACTGTTCTAACAAATCCTCCTTTATCGTCAATAGCACACGTCTCAACAAGAACAAAAATATGCAACAACAAGCAAAGAAAGGTGCCAACAACTCAAACAATTACAACTAATATTTCCAAAACAATGGGTAGAAAAGTGGTTGTAACAACACTGATCAAAATGAAAATAATTACAACATCATATGTTAATTTTGTGAGAAACATGATCATTCAACTCACCAATGCTACTTGGCAAAGGAAATGCCACAATATGGCTCTCTGTCTACCAACCATGTCATCACTAACTCCCATCCTTCCTCAAATTAGATCATGGACTCAAAAAGATCCCACCATGTAACATAGGACCTGAATAACCTCTTCTTACACCAACCTAATGAAAGGCTTGATGACATTGTCATTAGTGGTGGTACAAGACTTAATATTTCTTACGCATTGACTCCTGCACCTTTTTATTTCTACTACTTCATTTTTGCCCTCAAATCTCTTGTGTGATCCTTCTATTCAATATAATTAATTAAGTTTTAGTTTCTCAAATTTGTCATTTTAATAAAACTTCTATTGAATTTTTCTTTATTTTATTGTGAAGGATATCATTATGAGGGCATTTCTCGCTTGAGGTTAGAGCAAGAATAATGTATATGAATTTCCAAGCTGGTGTGATATTGCATTGGTAACCAAACAAGCACTCATAGGTGTGAATGTTAGGATAAAACTCTTAAAAGCATGCTATAGTGTCATAAACTTTTGGATTTTATTATATATTAATAAAATTCTAGTTTACTTTTATCTATTTTATTTCTATGCAATATATTTTATAAGCACTCTAACTTGCATCTGTTCCATTGTACATGACTTGAGTGTATTAGAAGTTATATGAAAGATTCAAGTCATAAGTTCCTTACAAGTGGGTGACTTGTTCATAGTCAGTTTGTGGGCTTAGGTAATCCATTAGAAGCTATAGTGCAATATTTCTTAATTGAAAGGATAACAAGTCTTGACCATTAGGATAAGTTTCTTATAAAGAGTGCATTAGTGTATATAGTTACACATTAGACATAATTTATGGTGAATCATGACATAAGACTATCAAATTGTTATGATTTCATCAAGCCGCATCATTGTGTTATCTCTCAATTTTGAGAAAATATTAAACTTATGCTAAAATTAACAATGACTTTGACTTACGGATGAGATCATAAATTGATCATATATTTCTTATGGATTGTGTCATTGTTGATGAACTCTCCAAAATAATTCTTCATTTTCTTCCTCTTCTACTAACTCATCCTCACGACCTTTTACCTCAGGAAGCTATCCTCATATGATATTGATAGAAATATAAATGATCACTCGTTTATAAAACCAAAATTTGAGCCCAAGCACTTGTATCATGCTAGTAAACACCCATTGCCTACACAATCTTTGAATCTCCCTGTACTAGTCAAACTTTAAGTGGAGAGAAGCCATAACTAATGAAATCAATGCCATTATTACAAATCGTACATGAGAATTGGTTCCTCATAGTCTTTGACAAAACATCACAGGGATGCAAGTGGGTCTATAGGCACAAACTAGTTGCTAAGAGCTTCCACCAAAAGGCTAGGCATAAACAACATGACACATTCAACCTGGTGGTTAAACCTACAACCATTCACCTACTTCTAACTGTTGCTCTCAGTCGGTGGTTACAAATTCATCAATAGATGTTAGCAATGCATTTTTGAATGGTCGTATTCATTCACCTACTTGTCACAACCACTCAAACTTCATTGATGACACCAGGCCCACTAATATATGCCACACTACATAAAACCCTTTATGGCCTCAACTATGTCCCACAGGCATGGTACAATGAGTTCAAAGATTTTGTCATTTCCTTTGGCTTCACCAATTGTAAATTTCTACATAATTTCAGTGGCATTACAATATACTTTCTTGTGCATGTAAATGACTTTATTGTCATGGGAAACTCTGATACTGTTATTTGAGAATTCATTCAGGCTCTTGCCTTTAAATTCTCTAACAATGACCTTAGCGATCACTCCTTCTTAGGCATTGAGGTTGTTCCATCATCACAAAAGTTATCATAAAAGTAAGCCTTTTGTTGATGCTACTTTGTATTAAAGCATTGTAAGTGCCATGGAATATTTATCATTGATGTGTTTGGATGTGACTTATTTTGTCAATAAGCACGCTCAATACATGCATTCTCCCACACATTCCCATTAAACAATTGCCAAAAGACTTCTTCGATATCTCTAGCACACATTCATTATGGTCTTACACTCTGCTGTTATCATCCTCTCACAATTATTGTCTACTCCAATGTTGCTTGGGTAGGAAATCGGGATGACTTTACATCAATATCGGCTTGTGTTAGTTGTCTTGGTGCTACAATTTCTAGGTGTTCTAAAAAGCAAAGAACAGTGGCTCGGTCTTCCATGGAAACTGAATATTGGGCCATTGCTTCCATTGCTGCCAAATTAACATGGATTGATTCTCAATCTTCTATTTCCAAATGAAACATGTTTCCTTTAACTATCATTTTGTTAGGGACAAAATTGTTGTCATGACATGCTAACTGTTTCCTATGTTTTCTCACACAATCAACCAGTTGATGTCTTTACAAAGTCGTTATCTAAGCAACATTTTTCATCTTTATGGTTCAAGATTGATGTATCTAATGGATCCACCATCTCATGAGGGCATACTAGGAAAGAAGAATCTCATCAACAATCTTTTGTTGAATCTCCTTTTTGGAGAATTGACTTTGGTTCATTTCAATTTATTTTGTTGTACAATTGATTGTATAAAACATGTACAATGATTCAATGAATATGTGAAAAATTTCGACCAAAAACCTTGCAAGCATATATAAACCAACTATGACAAGGCAAGCTATGGACAAATGAAGCTGGACTGTCAACTGTATTTGTTTACATTCTATTTTCTGCTTTATCTCATTTCAAGCATTGCACAAATTGTGATGAGGTATCCTATGTATGCAATGGTAGCTAGTCTAAAACAAGGCAATAATTCCTCCTAAATCACTTCTTCTATTTTCATTTTCATTTTTTTGTTTTTTTTCCATCATGTCCTTTTCCTTTCCTTTATATGCATGCTGGAAATTAATTGACCAACCTCTTGGTATTTTTAGTTTAATGAAGTGATAATTATAGAGAAGTCTCATAACAAAATAGTGTATGAAACTAATGACATCAACAAATAAGTTAATTATAGCCAGACAAAGAGGTCTTAGCTAGGAACCAAACTATGATAACTTGTCTCAAAAGAATAAATATTGGGAAATAATTCAATAATGCATATCAAACTAATACTTAACATGTTTTGAATTACTAACCTCATAAGTTGTCAGAATGAAATTATGACAGAGTTACTCCATTGATAAAAAATGTCAGTGGTCCTCCTACCCAAATTTATTTCCATGTACCAGAGTAGGAGAAAATGATAAGAAGCATTTAGTATTCAGCAGTCCTTGAGTACGATACTCAAACATCAATTCAATGTTTTTATATATACATGGATCTGCCTTCTCTTTTTACAATTTCTTCTTTAATTTGAGTCCAAAATTTCAGAGGTTTCTGTAACAAACCATATACCATGATTTCTGAACAATGGGAACATCTCTCATAATGGACTTGCAAGGGAAAAACAAGTTTTTCAGTATTTTACTCATGACCTCTGCGTTGTCCTTCTCAAAGCGCCACAAAAATCTTCGGTCGAGTGCACATCTTCTTCTTCTTCTGCTGACGCTACTCGGGTTTATAGCTTATTGTAAGCATGTTGAGACTGCCCTTTTATCTTACTAGGTAAGTATGCCTTGATGATTAACTCTTGTGGATTCACTGTGTGAGGATATTCACTCAATTCTAACAGTGGAGTTGATTAGATTTTGTGAACCATGCATTTTAAACTTACATCTAGCTGGTATATATCAGTTATAATGTTGAATATGTCTAAATCCATTTATCAATGATAGGTTTTAGGAGAAACCCACTTTAATTTGTCCTCAAAATCTTTTGCATTTCAACATGCTTTGCAGGTAATCCCATCTTCAAGAGGTACAGCAACAGCTGGTTGATTTTCATAGAAAATTAGACAAAGATGTTTACTAATGCTCCTTCCTTCAAGGTAAGAAGTTAAGCCAATCTGGTTTTTTTTTTCCTCTTCTTTTCTGATGGTCCGTATAGCAGCTTCTTGTGCTGTGTATTCATTTATATTTTCCCCTTATCTCCCTCTTTTACTTGCATGAGAGAAGTTATTTATGGAGAGTTCATAAGAAGTGAAGATACAGATACTAAACTGAATAGAAAACAATGGCAAACAATGAGCTAAGGATCCCACTGGCACGAACCACTGGATCATCAAGTTTCATTAATGCTTGCTTCAATGGCATAAATGCATTCCTTGGTAAACTCAGAAAAAAAATTGCTATCTCTATTCTTTCTTTTGGTTTATGGACACATAATTGTTTGCACATTTTCATTTCACAGGAATTAGTTATCTAACAGTCCCTTATGCCCTCTCAACTGGAGGTTGGTTGAGTTTGATGCCGTTTTCCTTAGTTGCAATTATGACCTTTTACACTGGAATTTTACTAAAACGATGCATGGAAGCCGCTGATCATCCATCTATTACTAGCTACCTTGATATTGCAGGGCATGCATTTGGTACAAAAGGAAGAATCACAGTCATGATCATTATGAATTTGGAAATGTATCTTGTTGCTGTCGGGCTTTTGATACTGGAGGTTGACAACTTGCGTAAGCTATTTCCAGAATTCATGATCAACCTTGGGGAATTAACAGTAGATGGAAGACAGTCATTTGCTATAATCACATTCCTAATAATCTTGCCAACAATATTTTTAACCGACTTGAGCATTCTCTCCTATATCTCTGCCACTGGATTTTTTTCATGCCTTGTCATCCTTGTCTCCATTTTTTGTGTCGGTGCATTCAATGGTGTTGGCTTTCATGCGAAGGGATCGATACTGTTAAATGTGGACCGCCTACCTATTACAGTTAGCTTGTATATTGTTTCCTTTGGTGGACATCCAGTCATCCCTCCAATATATGTATCAATGCGAGACCGCTACCAGTTCAGTAAGGTAGAAAATTACAACATTATTCACATTACTTTCTCTCTTGTTGGCCAGAGACTATCTGCAATTTTCTTAATAAATACTCCATGGATTGATCTCCATCATAACAAATAATCAACTTTGATTGGAAGGTCTTAGTGTGTTCATTTTTCAAAACCGGCTTCTAAAACTAACTACTTCTTTGCTGTTTCATTCATGGATTTGCAGGTCTTACTATTCAGTTTTGTTCTTGCAACACTCACCTACATGTCAATGGCCATAGTAGGATATCTAATGTATGGAGACAGGGTTGAATCAGAAATAACTTTGAATCTACCAACAAGTAAAGTTAGTGCAAGAATCGCAATTTATACGACTTTAGTTATTCCAATCGCCAGATATGCATTGGTATTAACCCCAATTGCAACTGCCATTGAAGGCGGGATTTCAGAAAATTACAAGAATAAGAGAGCTGTTAGATTATTTATAAGAGTAGCATTGCTGTTTAGCACAGCTATTGTGGCATATTATTTTCCCTATTACGAGTCCCTGATGGCAATTGTTGGATCAATTTTTGTCGTTTCGGGTTCTTTTCTGCTCCCATGCTTGTGTTACTTGAAGATTTCTGATCTCAATTGGGGTTGGAACTGTGAGCAGATAGGCATTAGGGGGATAATTCTATTTGGAACATTTGCTGGGGTTTTAGGGACTTATTCATCTATTTCTGAACTTGTAAGATAATGCTTGATCAGTGCTTGAAGACACTCTAATTCGCAAACTAGAGTACTTGATATATGCATATTGTCCTTTCATCATATCTCCTTTATCATCCCCTATTCATGCTGCAAAATGGAGTTCTAGTAAACTTATTTCGAAAACAATTTTTTATTTAAAAAAAAAATAATCAGAAAACACGTTTGTCAAACAGAAAACATTTTTTTCTACTCTTAAAAACAAAAAATATAATATTTTTAGAGAAAATCTTTTAGTTTTTTTTATTCATTTTCAATTGTACAAAAAATGGAAGAATGATATTTAAAAACCCTACTCAAAAACTATTTTTTGGAATTATTTCGAAAATATTTCTCAAACGGAGGCTTAAAAAAACAAGAGTGCTGAGCGTATAGCCTAGAATGGTCTTATGCAGCTCCATATACCACCTCAATTTTGACATGGTCCTCTTGCAAGTGAGATCAACAAATAAAAGGAATAAACCCCATACAGAAAATAGAACAAAAAATTTGATAGGTTAACAATCAGTTGACCCAAAAGATTGTAGATGACAAGTCCTATATTTCCATCTGCCCTTCCTCACACTGCTCTTTATACCAATATTCTTCTTTTTTTTTTTTCTTTTTTTTTTTTTTTTAATTCTCTGACAGATGATATTCTCATTTTTGGCTTGACCTTGAACTACCCCTCTTAATGGAATCAGAAAGGAACTCACGCACCATTAGCTAGACTGGAAATTAAGAATGGCAGATAGCATGCAAGGCAGCTGAAAATGTTGAGGGAGATGATAAGATAGCTTGGTAATATGTGTCCCAAGAACTTAATATCCAGATGAACCATGCATTTTAAATGATGATAAGATTAATAATGAATATAAAAGAAGGTGTCTCTTTTATATTTAAAAAGCCACTTCTAATGACCAACATGCATGTTGAAAAGTACTAGTAAAAGATGGCCTTAATATAATGAAAAAAAATTGAGGAATCAACCATCGATTCCATCACATGTTCATAATCAATTAAGGACTTTCCACAATTTCTGGATCATGCCCACTTCTTCATATTTTTTGCTATTGGCTCGAAGCAGTGTGGCTTAATTTTTTTGCTTCATGACCTCCCTCACATGTATATATTTTATACACTTTGTAATCAAAGAAAATAGAGCAACCATTTCATCAAAAGGCCATTGTTTATAGAGAGGATAATCCTACCTTAATTTTTCCTCTAAATCCCTTGGATTTCAACAAACTTTGCAGGTATGCTATGCTAAACTCAGAAAAATTGCTTCCTCTACTCTTTCCATTCTTCCTCATTTCTTTGATCAGTTTATAAACACAATTATTTCACATGTTTTAATTTCACGGGAATTAGTTATTGCATGAGCTTTTCCATGGGAAGTTCTACAAAAACCATGTATGGAAGCAGCTTATCATCAATATGATAATGTCTCGGTAGCTTCTTACAAAATTGATTTTTGTAAGAATCATCTACCCATTGTTTGTCTATGATTCACTACTTCAAGTGATTAAGAATCGTAGATGACATTTGGAAAGCAGTTGAAAAGGTTGAAAGGTAGATGATAAGCTAGATTTAATTGTTTTTTTATGTTATTTTTGTTTTTCCATGCCTCGAAAGCTTCAGTATAAGTGTATATCGATCTTCTTTGATCTTCTTCTGCTGCTGATGCTTCAATACTTACAATGATGTAGAGGCTGTCTTCTCATCATTATAGGTAATAAGCTTCAGTAGTCTTTTGCTTCAATTTGTAAGACTAGCTACTGGACTGCCACCCAAGTTACAGACTCTACAGCTCCTTAGGTTCTCATCAGCCATGTATTTTGATTCTTGTATTCCACTGTCAAAAGCTAGGTACAGGTACGTATATTTATGATGTTGAATCTCGGTGTGTCTCCATTCTCTATATTGAACTCCAAATAATGTGAAAAGTCACTTTAGAAGAACCCCACTGTCATTTTTCCTCAAAATCTTTTGGATTCACATGCTTTGCAGGTAAGTAATATCTGATCTCACAGCAATCTAGGGAAAGATGCCAGTTTCTTCATACGTAAGAAATCAAGCAAATCCCCCAGCCCCAGCTCCACCCACTCCCCTCTCTTTTTATATATTTCTTTTCCATTATACGGTGCATTTGACACTTCTTGTGCTTCCCACTCATTTGTATTTTCCGCTTATCTCTCTCTCTTGTACATGCATGTGTAAATTAAGTATCCATCAAGTAGACACGAAGATACAAACTATATAGTTAAGTGTGCTACTAATTCAAATATAGAATTTACCCAACCACATCTCCTTCCTTCTGTTTTTCCTTTTATATGGTACATACAACAACTTCCTGGGCTTCCCATTCATTTGTATTTTCTGCTTATGTCTCTCTCTCTTGTCCATGCATGTGTATGGTATCCATCAAGTAGACACGAGGATACAAACGGTGTAGTTAGACATGAAGATACAAACGATACAGTTAAGTGTGCTACTAAATCAACTATGGAATAGTAGCAAAGAATGTGCTGAGGATCCCATTGACTTAAGTCAACAAGTGCTCAAGGAAATAAAGGAGTGCTGAGGAAAATGGTTGTATGTTTGTCTTAAGCTATGTTTAGTTCGGGAAAGCTTGTGGGAAAATGAGGTGCAGATAATCGAAATGTTCACCAGGTGCAGCACCAGGTCAATTTTCATAGCAATTTAGAGAAAAGATAAATGTCTATCCGGCTTCTTTCAAGGTAAGAAGTAAAGACAATCCCGTTGCTTCTGACCATTCATTCATATTTTCCACTTCTGTCCTAATTTCTTGTCCATGCATCCATATATTTAGTTATCCATGCAGAGACAGTTCATAGAAGTGGAGATGGGAATCTGTTGATTAAATGCAATATTAAATCAAAAGAAGACAATGGGGATTAACGAGCTAAGGATCCCTCTGATTCGAACTCCTGGCTCATCAAGTTTCATGAAAGCTAGTTTTAATGGCACAAACTCATTCCTGCGTAAGCTTAGGGACATGGTCACTTCTTTCTCCATTTTTTCCTGTTTCTTCTATTCCTTCATGAGTAATAGATAAGGGTTTTTGTTGCTTGTTTTGACATTCACAGGAATTGGTTTTCTAACAATCCCTTATGCCCTCTCAAGTGGAGGTTGGTTGAGTTTGGTGCTCTTCTTCTCAATTGCAGCTATGACCTTTTACACCGGGCTTTTAATAGTGCGTTGTATGGAAGTTGATCAATCTATTTGAAGTTATTATGATATTGCAGAGCGTGCATTTGGTATGAAAGGAAGAATGATAGTCATGTTTATGATGAATGCAGAGATGTACCTTATTGCAACAGGGTTTTTGATATTAGAATGTGACAACTTACAAAAGCTTTTTCCAGAGTTCATGATTAAACTTGGGGCATTGACACTAGATGGAAAACAGTCATTCGTTATAATCACAGGACTATTACTTTCACCATCAATGTTGTTAACTGACTTGAGTATGCTCTCCTATATCTCGGCCACTGGAGTATTCTCTTGCCTTGTCATTGTCGTCTCCATCTTTTGTGTTGGTGCATTCGACGGTGTTGGTTTTCATGCAAAAGGAAGTGTTCTGTTAAATCTCGATACTCTTCCTACAGCAGTTGGCTTATATATTGTTTCATTTGGTGGACACCCAGTCATCCCTTCAATATACATGTCTATGTGAGATTCCTGCCAGTTCAGTAAGGCTGAAACTTTAACATCATTCATTTTACTTACACCTTATGAAAAAACTATTTCTCCGTGGTTGCCTAGAGATCGTCATGTGATCGATTTTCTTATTTAGTCTGTGTAGTAATCTCCATAGAAACAGTTATATAAACTGCTTAAAAATATTATTTGCAATTGACATTGTCGAAAGCCTGAAACTGATACATAGAGGCAGTTGCTGCCTGCTTTTTCTTGGTTTACAGTCAACTTATACAGCAAGGTCTTAAGAATAGACATCTAAAACTGTTGGTCTTTTGTGTTTATTGATCTGTCTTGATGTTTAGTTTTGTTCTGGCAACTCTCAACTACATGACAATAGCGATATTGGGCTATCTTATGTATGGAGATGGTGTTGAATCAGAAATTACCAACGAGTAAAGTTAGTGGAAGAGTTGCAATATAAACAACTTTACTTATTCCAGTTACTAGATATTCCTTGTTGGTAGCCCCAATTGCAACTGCCATTGAAGGTGGACTATCAGAAAAGTACAAGAATCAGAAACCGGTGAGATTGCTCATAAGAGTAGCATTGCTGATCAGTACTGTTATTGTGGCCTATGTCTTCCCATATTACGAGTCCTTGATGGCCATTGTTGGGTCAGTTTTTGTTGCTTCGGCTTCTTTTCTGCTCCCATGCTTGTGCTACTTGAAGATTTCTGATCTCAATTGGAATTGGAACTGTGAGCAGATGGGCATTGTTGGGATAATTGTATTTGGAATTTTGGCTGGGGTTTTGGGGACTTATTCATCTATTTCTGAACTTCTAACATAATGCTTGAGAGGGAAAGAGTACAGCTTTTGTCTTGAGAAGGAGAAGTCATAACTTTGAAGTTTTGAACTTAGTGTTTGTAGCTTTGATTCAAGCTGTAGCCACTAAACTAGAGTTCTTATGCATGATATGACCCAAGTTCAAATAGCCCGCCCCACCTCGTTTAGCTTTTTTTAATTTAATTTTTTTTAAAAAAATTTACTTTTAAATTTTTTAATTATATTAAAATAAATATATTTTATAAATAATAAAATTATTATATTTTTTATAACTTATTTTATTAAAATTTTTTTATTATTATCTATATATTAAAAATAGTAAAATAAAATTTTAAATTAAATTAATTTTAAAATTTAAATTAAATTTAATTTTATATGTAAACGAGACGGGACAGGACGGGATGGGACAATACCTGAACCCGCCTCAGGTTTAAAAAAAATCTCATACTCATCCCAAACCCGTTTATTAAATTTAAATCACATCCCATTAGGGACGGGTACCCGAAAAAACCCGTCCCGTTGCCTTCCCTATCTTTAACCTACCCATACCCACCAAATGATCACTCGTTTATAAAACCAAAATTTTAACCTAAGCACTTGTATCATGCTACTAAACACCCGTTGCCTACACAATCTTTGAATCTCCCTGTACTAGTCAAACTTTAAGTGGAGAGAAGCCACAACTAATGAAATCAATGCCATCATTACAAATCGTACATGAGAATTAGTTCCATCTTTGACAAAACATCACAGGGATGCAAGTGGGTCTGTAGGCACAAACAACCATGACACATTCAACCTGGTGGTTAAACCTACAACCATTCACCTACTTCTAACTGTTGCTCTCAATTGGTGGTTACAAATTCATCAATAGATGTTAGCAATGCCTTTTTGAACTATCTATTCATTCACCAACTTGTCACAACCACTCAAACTTCATTGATGACACCAGGCCTACTAATATATGCCACGCTACATAAAACCCTTTTATGGCCTCAACTAAGCTCCACAAGCATGGTACAATGAGTTCAAAGATTTCGTCGTTTCCTTTGGTTTCACCAATTGTAAATTAATACCTTATTGTTTCTACATAATTTCAGTGGCATTACAATATACTTTTTTGTACATGTAAATGATTTGATTGTCACGGGAAACTCTGATACTGTTATTTGAGAATTCATTCAGACTCTTGCCTTTAAATTCTCTAACAATGACCTTAGCGATCACTTCTTCTTAGGCATGGAGGTTGTTCCATCATCACAAAAGTTATCACAAAAGTAAGCCTTTTGTTGATGTTACTTTCTATTAAAGCATTGTAAGTGCCATGGAATATTTATCATTGATGTGTTTGGATGTGACTTATTTTGTCAATAAGTCGCTCAATACATGCATTCTCCCACACATTCCCATTAAACAATTGCCAAAAGACTTCTTCGATATCTCTAGCACACATTCATTATGGTCTTGCGCTCTGCTGTTATCATCCTCTCACTATTATTGTCTACTCCAATGTTGCTTGGGTAGGAAATCGGGATGACTTTACATCAATATCGGCTTGTGTTAGTTGTCTTGGTGCTACAATTTCTAGGTGTTCTAAAAAGCAAAGAACAGTGGCTCGGTCTTCCATGGAAATTGAGTATTGGGCCAATGCTTCCATTGCTGCCAAATTAACATGGATTGATTCTCAATCTTCTATTTCCAAATGAAACATGTTTCCTTTAACTATCATTTTGTTAGGGACAAAATTGTTGTCATGATATGCTAACTATTTCTTATGTTTTCTCACACAATCAACCAGTTGATGTCTTTACAAAGTCGTTAGCTAAGCAACATTTTTCATCTTTATGGTTCAAGATTGATGTATCTAATGGATCCGCCATCTCATGAGGGCATACTAGGAAAGAAGAATCTCATCAACAATCTTTTGTTGAACCTTCTGACCATAATCCTAGTTATACACTATTCATATAATTTCCTTGTAGAATATGTCAATACTATATCTCCTTTTTGGAGAATTGGCTTTGGTTCATTTCAATTTATTTTGTTGTACAATTGATTGTATAAAACATGTACAATGATTCAATGAATTTATGAAAATTTTCGACCAAAAACTTTGCAAGCATATATAAATGTTTGGGGTTAGAGGCAAGCTATGGACAAATGAAGCTGGACTATTCAACTGTATTTGTTTACATTCTATTTTCTGCTCTAGCTCATTTCAAGCATTGCACAAATTGTGATGAGGTATCCCATGTATGCAATGGTAGCTAGTCTAAAACAAGGCAATCATTCCTCCTAAATCACTTCTTCTATTTTCATTTTTTTTCCCATCATTTCCTTTTCCTTTCCTTTATATGCATGCTGGAAATTAATTGACCAACCTCTTGGTATTTTTAGTTTAATGAAGTGATAATTATAGAGAAGTCTCATAACAAAATAGTGTATGAAACTAATGACATCAACAAATAAGTTAATTATAGCCAGACAAAGAGGTCTTAGCTAGGAACCAAACTATGATAACTTGTCTCAAAAGATTAAATACTGGGAAATAATTCAATAATGCATATCAAACTAATACTTAACATGTTTTGAATTACTAACCTCATAAGTTGTCAGAATGAAATTATACCAGAATTACTCCATTGATAAAAAAATGTCAGTGGTCCTCCTACCCAAATTTATTTGGGAGAATTACCCAAAAGGGTGGGCTAGGTAGAACAATTATTAGAAAGGGTGACATCTTTTAATAATTCTTGGGGAGGACTTTAATAGGTTTAATATACCAAAACTGCACTTTAACTAAAACTTTTAAAATTCAAAGCATTTAAAGCACTTCACTTGATTTGTCAATACATTTATTGTAATTATTGATATTTAAATTGTCCTCCTACCCAAATTTATTTGGGAGAATTACCCAAAAGGGTGGGTTAGGTAGAACAATTATTAGAAAGGGTGACATCTTTTAATAATTCTTGGGGAGTACTTTAATAGGCTTAATATACCAAAACTACACTTTAACTAAAACTTTTAAAATTCAAAGCATTTAAAGCACTTCACTTGATTTGTCAATACATTTATTGTAATTATTGATATTTAAATTTTAAATCAAAATTTTGGGTTTAACCCTTACAATTATATATAATTTGTTATTTAAATTTACTATTTAAAACAAAAACACTTTTAAAAAATATTTTCAAAATATCATTTATTGTTTTTTTACCTTTTTTATTTTTATTCTAATTTTTAATTTTATGAAGAAAAAAATAAGTTTTATAATTATATAATAAAAATGATGATTTTCACACACACACACACACACACACACACATATATATATATATATATATAATTTTAAATTGATAAATTATGTTTTTGTATTAAATTTAAGAAAGATAAAATGTTTAATTTTTCATTTAGATTCTCTAAAAAGAATAAGAAAATGATAGAGAATGTTTAATCATTTTTTATTTTTATAATAAAATAATTTTAAAAAATTTATATAATTTTTTTTTTTTAATTTTCATATAATTTTTTTTTCTTAATGCATCGAGTGGATGATGTTAATCTATTTGATATGTTGAATATTAATAAGGTATAAAAGGTGATCCTCAATATTATTACTTTTATTATAAAATATAGACACAACAAAAATATGTTATAATTACAATATTATAAATACACTTACATTACAATACATTACAATAAAACTTAATTAAGAAATTTATGAAATTTTTTATAAAAATGGTAATTTTGTATGATCATACCATATTTTACAACATACCTATATCATAAATAATTTCTGAAATAAAATGAAATACTAATTTGAATTCACGTAGTTTATATATATATACAAAAATTATTAAATAATTTCAAAACACTAAATAAATGTTGTTAATATATTAATATGATGTGTTAATACCAACAGGGTATGAATAAATTTTTTTAGAATTATTACTTTTATAATAAAACATAGGTACAACATAAATGTATTATACTTATAATATAAATACACTATCATTACAATATATTACAACATAATTTAATTTATTTTTATTTAATTTTTTCACGTGCTATATTACTCAATGAATAATTGTGAGTTATTTCATTTAATAGGTGTGTGTTAGTCAATTGAATATTTATATATTATTCAATTGATGAGTGCTCGTAAAAAATAATTATTCATTATATTATGATAACAAAGTTTTTAATTGTATGTTTTATATATAAAACGATATAATAACTTCAAGATATAGTTTTTATTTATGAGATATTAAAAATTATTTTTT
Organism: Vitis vinifera; assembly: GCF_030704535.1. Lineage (NCBI taxonomy): Eukaryota > Viridiplantae > Streptophyta > Magnoliopsida > Vitales > Vitaceae > Vitis > Vitis vinifera. The sequence continues at coordinate 25,330,844 of NC_081823.1, read as the reverse complement.
TTGTAAGGTTCTTTAAAAAATCTCAATTTTTTTGAAAAAAAAATAGCAAATTTTTAAACAGTCAATTGTTCAAAAGTGACAATAATTTTTTCAAGCTGAAAAATATACCATTGATTGCCTATCAACCTGTACTTATCATCATGTATGAGGCCCACATCATTTATCAACCTGTACTTATCATCATGTATGAGTTATTTTGATTGCCTATCAACCTGTACTTATCATCATGTATGAGGGCCACATCATTTATCAACCTATACTTATCATCATGTATGAGCTATTTTTTCTAACTCACCTTTTGGGTAATTCTCCCAATTTATTTCTATGTACCAGATTAGGAGAAAATGATAAGAAGCATTTAGTATTCAGCAGTCCTTGAGTACGATACTCAAACATCAATTCAATGTTTTTATATATACATGGATCTGCCTTCTCTTTTTACAATTTCTTCTTTAATTTGAGTCCAAAATTTCAGAGGTTTCTGTAACAAACCATATACCATGATTTCTGAACATTGGGAACATCTCTCATAATGGACTTGCAAGGGAAAAACAAGTTTTTCAGTATTTTACGCATGACCTCTGTGTTGTCCTTCTCAAAGCGCCACAAAATCTTCGGTCGAGTGCACATCTTCTTGTTCTTCTGCTGATGCTACTCCGGTTTATAGCTTATTGTAAGCATGTTGAGACTGCCCTTTTATCTTACTAGGTAAGTATGCCTTGATGATTAACTCTTGTGGATTCACTGTGTGAGGATATGCACTCAATTCTAACGGTGGAGTTGATTAGATTTTGTGAACCATGCATTTTAAACTTACAGCTAGCTGGTATATATCAGTTGTAATGTTGAATATGTATAAATCCATTTATCAATGATAGGTTTTAGGAGAAACCCACTTTAATTTGTCCTCAAAATCTTTTGGATTTCAACATGCTTTGCAGGTAATCCCATCTTCAAGAGGTACAGCAACAGCTGGTTGATTTTCATAGAAAATTAGACAAAGATGTTTACTAATGCTCCTTCCTTCAAGGTAAGAAGTTAAGCCAATCTGGTCTTTTTTTTCCTCTTCTTTTCTGATGGTCCATATTGCAGCTTCTTGTGCTGTGTATTCATTCATATTTTCCCCTTATCTCCCTCTTTTACTTGCATGAGAGAAGTTATTTATGGAGAGTTCATAAGAAGTGAAGATACAGATACTAAACTGAATACAAAACAATGGCAAACAATGAGCTAAGGATCCCACTGGCACGAACCACTGGATCATCAAGTTTCATTAATGCTTGCTTCAATGGCATAAATACATTCCTTGGTAAACTCAGAAAAAATGGCTATCTCTATTCTTTCTTTTGGTTTATGGACACATGATTGTTTGCACATTTTCATTTCACAGGAATGAGTTATCTAACAGTCCCTTATGCCCTCTCAACTGGAGGTTGGTTGAGTTTGATGCTGTTTTCCTTAGTTGCAATTATGACCTTTTACACTGGAATTTTACTAAAACGATGCATGGAAGCCGCTGATCATCCGTCTATTACTAGCTACCTTGATATTGCAGGGCATGCATTTGGTACAAAAGGAAGAATCACAGTCATGATCATTATGAATTTGGAAATATATCTTGTTGCTGTCGGGCTTTTGATACAGGAGGTTGACAGCTTGCGTAAGCTATTTCCAGAATTCATGATCAACCTTGGGGAATTAACAGTAGATGGAAGACAGTCATTTGCTATAATCACATTCCTAATAATCTTGCCAACAATATTTTTAACCGACTTGAGCATTCTCTCCTATATCTCTGCCACTGGATTTTATTCATGCCTTGTCATCCTTGTCTCCATTTTTTGTGTCGGTGCATTCAATGGTGTTGGCTTTCATGCGAAGGGATCGATACTGTTAAATGTGGACCGCCTACCTATTACAGTTAGCTTGTATATTGTTTCCTTTGGTGGACATCCAGTCATCCCTCCAATATATGTATCAATGCGAGACCGCTACCAGTTCAGTAAGGTAGAAAATTACAACATTATTCACATTACTTTCTCTCTTGTTGGCCAGAGACTATCTGCAATTTTCTTAATAAATACTCCATGGATTGATCTCCATCATAACAAATAATCAACTTTGATTGGAAGGTCTTAGTGTGTTCATTTTTCAAAACCGGCTTCTAAAACTAACTACTTCTTTGCTGTTTCATTCATGGATTTGCAGGTCTTACTATTCAGTTTTGTTCTTGCAACACTCACCTACATGTCAATGGCCATAGTAGGATATCTAATGTATGGAGACAGGGTTGAATCAGAAATAACTTTGAATCTACCAACAAGTAAAGTTAGTGCAAGAATCACAATTTATACGACTTTAGTTATTCCAATCGCCAGATATGCATTGGTATTAACCCCAATTGCAACTGCCATTGAAGGCGGGATTTCAGAAAATTACAAGAATAAGAGAGCTGTTAGATTATTTATAAGAGTAGCATTGCTGTTTAGCACAGCTATTGTGGCATATTATTTTCCCTATTACGAGTCCCTGATGGCAATTGTTGGATCAATTTTTGTCGTTTCGGGTTCTTTTCTGCTCCCATGCTTGTGTTACTTGAAGATTTCTGATCTCAATTGGGGTTGGAACTGTGAGCAGATAGGCATTGGGGGGATAATTCTATTTGGAACATTTGCTGGGGTTTTAGGGACTTATTCATCTATTTCTGAACTTGTAAGATAATGCTTGATCAGTGCTTGAAGACACTCTAATTCGCGAACTAGAGTACTTGATATATGCATATTGTCCTTTCATCATATCTCCTTTATCATCTCCTATTCATGCTGCAAAATGGAGTTTTGGGTCTGCAAAATGGAGTTTTAGTAAACCGATTTCGAAAACAATTTTTTATTTTTTAAAAAAAGCCAGAAAACACGTTTGTGAAACAGAAAACATTTTTTTCTGCTCTTCAAAATAAAAAACATAATATTTTTAAAGAAAATCTTTTAATTGTTTTTATTCATTTTCAATTGTACAAAAAATTGAAGAATGATTTTTAAAAACCCTACTCAAAAACTATTTTTTGGAATTATTTCGAAAATATTTCTCAAATGGAGGCTTAAAAAAACAAGAGTGCTGAGCGTATAGCCTAGAATGGTCTTATGCAGCTCCATATACCACCTCAATTTTGACATGGTCCTCTTGCAAGTGAGATCAACAAATAAAAAGAATAAACCCCATACAGAAAATAGAACAAAAAATTTGATAGGTTAGCAATCAGTTGACCCAAAAGATTGTAGATGACAAGTCCTATATTTCCATATGCCCTTCCTCACACTGCTCTTTATACCAATATTCTTTTTTCTTTTTTTTTTTTAATTCTCTGACAGATGATATTCTCATTTTTGGCTTGACCTTGAACTACCCCTCTTAATGGAATCAGAAAGGAACTCACGCACCATTAGCTAGACTGGAAATTAAGAATGGCAGATAGCATGCAAGGCAGCTGAAAATGTTGAGGGAGATGATAAGATAGCTTGGTAATATGTGTCCCAAGAACTTAATATCCAGATGAACCATGCATTTTAAATGATGATAAGATTAATAATGAATATAAAAGAAGGTGTCTCTTTTATATTTAAAAAGCCACTTCTAATGACCAACATGCATGTTGAAAAGTACTAGTAAAAGATGGCCTTAATATAATGAAAAAAAATTGAGGAATCAACCATCGATTCCATCACATGTTCATAATCAATCAAGGACTTTCCACAATTTCTGGATCATGCCCACTTCTTCATATTTATTGCTATTGGCTCGAAGCAGTGTGGCTTAATTTTTTTGCTTCATGACCTCCCTCACATGTATATATTTTATACACTTTGTAATCAAAGAAAATAGAGCAACCATTTCATCAAAAGGCCATTGTTTATAGAGAGGATAATCCCACCTTAATTTTTCCTCTAAATCCCTTGGATTTCAACAAACTTTGCAGGTATGCTATGCTAAACTCAGAAAAATTGCTTCCTCTACTCTTTCCATTCTTCCTCATTTCTTTGATCAGTTTATAAACACAATTATTTCACATGTTTTAATTTCACGGGAATTAGTTATTGCATGAGCTTTTCCATGGGAAGTTCTACAAAAACCATGTATGGAAGCAGCTTATCATCAATATGATAATGTCTCGGTAGCTTCTTATTTTTTTGTTTTGTCTCAAAGTTGAAGTTAAAGCTAAAGTTACAATGTTTAAAAGATGATATTGATAGTAAAATTTTTATTAAATATAAAATAATTTCTTATACAATTCAAAATAGAGCTTCTACAATAACCAAGAGTCTGTTAAATAATTGTTTTTTAAAATAGTTTTGAAAAACAATTTTTATGAATAGTTTTGTAAATTGTTCTTTGATATTTTGTAAAACAAAAGTTTATCTGGAAATCTAAAATGTTTTTAACCTTGTTTTTAATAATTTTTATATTGGGTGTTTTATTTTTAATCATTTTACATGTTTGTATAATTATTTTTTTATATAATCTTTAAAAAATAAGTGAAAATAATGGAAAACAATTAAAAGATATTGTCTAAAAACACTATTTTCTATTCTTAAAAATAGAAAATAGAAAATAATTTTTAATTATCAAACATGTTTTCTTGACTTTTTATTATGGACAACAAAAAATTGTTCTTGAAAACAATTGCTAAACAGATCTTAATATTTTATAATTTTCATATTAAGTTATTTGTTAAGTTATAAGCTCTTTGAACTAAATTAACTAAGTATAAAATTGTTTTTGTTAGGCCTAAAAAAATGCTTTGAAATTCTTTGAAGTTGATCCAAATAGTACTTAAGTTACTTTGATATTGCAAGACATGCATTTGATAATAAAGAAAGGAAAAATCATAGTCATGATTATTATGAATTTTCCAAATGGAACTTGGTGCAATAGGGCTTTTGATGACAACTTGCAACATCAACCTCTGGGATTTAACAGTAGATGGAAGCCAGTCATTTATTACACTAACAATTTTGCCCTTGATGTTCTCAACTAACCTTGGTATACTGTCCCATATGTCTGCCACCAGAATTTTTTTTTCCCTTTGTTTTTTTGCCTTGTCTCCATTTTTTGTGCCAGTGGCATTCAATGGCGTTGGTTTTCATGCAAAAGAATTAGTACTGTTAAATGTGGATTGCCTTCGTAGTTCCTACTGCCGTTCTTGTTGCTTAGAGATCATCATGCCATTTTCTTAATTAGTCCTTGGATTCTATTGAGTACCCATTTCGATACATTTCTTGTTGTTTTTTGTTTTCAAAAACAGAAAACAGTCTTAAATTCTTGTTTCAAATAGTTTTTAAAACCATTATTTTTTTAATATAAGTCTTTAAAATTTTTGTATCTTATATAAGTTTATATAAACCATTTTAAAACCGAGCCCTTGTCGGTACCCTTGAAGTACAATACTTAAATGCAAGGTTAGATGAATTTATAAATGTCAGGGCGCTTGAACTTCATTCGTCTTAATTTCAGGAGAATCACAGCCTTTGGTACGTTGATTTAATTTATCCACATGAAGACCTCCTACCTTTTTCTTACAAAAATTAATTAGGTGTTTCAAAATATTGATTTTTGTAAGAATCATCCACCCATTGTTTGTCTATAATTCACTACTTCAAGTGATTAAGAATCGTCGATGACATTTGGAAAGCAGTTGAAAAGGTTGAAAGGTAGATGATAAGCTATATTTAATTGTTTTTTTATGTTATTTTTGTTTCTCCATGCCTCGAAAGCTTCAGTATAAGTGTATATCGATCTTCTTCTGCTGCTGATGCTTCAATACTTACAATGATGTAGAGGTTGTCTTCTCATCTTTATAGGCAATAAGCTTCAGTAGTCTTTTGCTTCAATTTGTAAGACTAGCTACTGGACTGCCACCCTAGTTACAGACTCTACAGCTCCTTAGGTTCTCATCAGCCATGTATTTTGATTCTTGTATTCCACTGTCAAAAGCTAGGTACAGGTACGTATATTTATGATGTTGAATCTCGGTGTGTCTCCATTCTCTATATTGAACTCCAAATAATGTGAAAAGTCACTTTAGAAGAACCCCACTGTCATTTTTCCTCAAAATCTTTTGGATTCACATGCTTCGCAGGTAAGTAATGTCTGATCTCACAGCAATCTAGGGAAAGATGCCAGTTTCTTCATAGGTAAGAAATCAAGCAAATCCCCCAGCCCCAGCTCCACCCACTCCCCTCTCTTTTTATATATTTCTTTTCCATTTATACGGTGCATATGACACTTCTTGTGCTTCCCATTCATTTGTATTTTCCGCTTATCTCTCTCTTGTACATGCATGTGTAAATTAAGTATCCATCAAGTAGACACGAAGATACAAACTATATAGTTAAGTGTGCTACTAATTCAAATATAGAATTTACCCAACCACATCTCCTTCCTTCTGTTTTTCCTTTTATATGGTACAGACAACAACTTCCTGGGCTTCCCATTCATTTGTATTTTCTGCTTATGTCTCTCTCTCTTGTCCATGCATGTGTATGGTATCCATCAAGTAGACATGAGGATACAAACGATGTAGTTAGACATGAAGATACAAACGATACGGTTAAGTGTGCTACTAAATCAACTATGGAATAGTGGCAAAGAATGTGCTAAGGATCCTATTGACTTAAGTCAACAAGTGCTCAAGGAAATAAAGGAGTGCTGAGGAAAATGGTTGTATGTTGTCTTAAGCTATGTTTAGTTCGGGAAAGCTTGTGGGAAAAAGAGGTGCAGATAATCGAAATGTTCACCAGGTGCAGCACCAGGTCAATTTTCATAGCAATTTAGAGAAAAGATAAATGTCTATCCGGCTTCTTTCAAGGTAAGAAGTAAAGACAATCCCGTTGCTTCTATTTTATGACGTGCTTCTGATCATTCATTCATATTTTCCACTTCTGTCCTAATTTCTTGTCCATGCATCCATATATTTAGTTATCCATGCAGAGACAGTTCATAGAAGTGGAGAAGGGAATCTGTTGATTAAATGCAATATTAAATCAAAAGAAGACAATGGCGAATAACGAGCTAAGGATCCCTCTGATTCGAACTCCTGGCTCATCAAGTTTCATGAAAGCTAGTTTTAATGGCACAAATGCATTCCTGGGTAAGCTTAAGAACATGGTCACTTCTTTCTCCATTTTTTCCTGTTTCTTCTCTTCCTTCATAAGTAATAGATAAGGGTTTTTGTTGCCTGTTTTGACATTCACAGGAATTGGTTTTCTAACAATCCCTTATGCCCTCTCAAGTGGAGGTTGGTTGAGTTTGGTGCTCTTCTTCTCAATTGCAGCTATGACCTTTTACACCGGGCTTTTACTAGTGCGTTGTATGGAAGTTGATCCATCTATTTTAAGTTATTATGATATTGCAGAGCGTGCATTTGGTATGAAAGGAAGAATGATAGTCATGTTTATGATGAATGCAGAGATGTACCTTATTGCAACAGGGTTTTTGATATTAGAAGGTGACAACTTACAAAAGCTTTTTCCAGAGTTCATGATCAAACTTGGGGAATTGACACTAGATGGAAAACAGTCATTCGTTATAATCACAGGACTACTATTTTCAGCATTAATGTTGTTAACTGACTTGAGTATGCTCTCCTATATCTCGGCCACTGGAGTATTCTCTTGCCTTGTCATTGTCGTCTCCATCTTTTGTGTTGGTGCATTCGACGGTGTTGGTTTTCATGCAAAAGGAAGTGTTCTGTTAAATCTCGATACTCTTCCTACAGCAGTTGGCTTATATATTGTTTCATTTGGTGGACACCCAGTCATCCCTTCAATATACATGTCTATGCGAGATTCCTGCCAGTTCAGTAAGGTAGAAACTTACAACATCATTCATTTTACTTGAACACCTTATGAAAAAACTATTTCTCCATGGTTGCCTAGAGATCGTTTTTCTTATTTAGTCTGTGTAGTAATCTCCATAGAAACAGTTATATAAACTGCTTAAAAATATTATTTGCAATTGACATTGCCGAAAGCCTGAAACTGATACATAGAGGCAGTTGCTGCCTGCTTTTTCTTGGTTTACAGTCAACTTATACAGCAAGGTCTTAAGAATAGACATCTAAAACTGTTGGTCTTTTGTGTTTATTGATCTGCAGGTCTTGGTGTTTAGTTTTATTCTGGCAACTCTCAACTACATGACAATAGCGATATTGGGCTATCTTATGTATGGAGATGGTATTGAATCAGAAATTACTTTGAATCTACCAACCAAAGTTAGTGGAAGAGTTGCAATATATACAACTTTACTTATTCCAGTTACTAGATATTCCTTGTTGGTAGCCCCAATTGCAACTGCCATTGAAGGTGGACTATCAGAAAAGTACAAGAATCAGAAACCGGTGAGATTGCTCATAAGAGTAGCATTGCTGATCAGTACTGTTATTGTGGCCTGTGTCTTCCCATATTACGAGTCCTTGATGGCCATTGTTGGGTCAGTTTTTGTTGTTTCGGCTTCTTTTCTGCTCCCATGCTTGTGCTACTTGAAGATTTCTGATCTCAATTGGAATTGGAACTGTGAGCAGATGGGCATTGTTGGGATAATTGTATTTGGAATTTTGGCTGGGGTTTTGGGGACTTATTCATCTATTTTTGAACTTCTAACATAATGCTTGAGAGGGAGAGAGTACAGCTTTTGTCTTGAGAAGGAGAAGTCATAACTTTGAAGTTTTGAACTTAGTGTTTGTAGCTTTGATTCAGACTGTAGCCACTAAACTAGAGTTCTTATGCATGATATGACCCAAGTTCAAATAGCCTGGTGATTGATTACTGAATTGACCTCACTAAAGGCATTTTATGGTAGTCACTTATTAAGTAAGCTATGTTTTGGTCAGAAAGAAACAATAACAAAAATATGAATAAAAAAACTCCTTTCTTTTACATTCTTGCACTAATATATTGGCAGGAAAACTTCCACCCCATAAAACAGGGCTGATCACGTACGAAAGAAAAGAAAAATGAGACAACATACATCTCAAAATCCAAATTTGTTTTAGAATTCTATGAGCTACAGAAGCAGAATAGAATGTTCTGCATTTTCTTGCAATCCAAACACCAAATTTCCTGGGCAGAACAGAATTCTCTAGATGGGTGGGGGGGGGGGGGGGGGGTTCCACTTCTATAACAGAATGCTCTGCCTTATACCACTTCTGCATTATACCATGTCCGGCCAATAAAATACAATGGAGCTGTTGGATTACAATTATCCATCCCACAGGTGCTCCATTTCAGAGCTAGATTCAGTTGGCTCAAGATATCCCAAATTCTTCGCGAACAAAACATAAAATCAAACAAAAACTCAAAGAACTAACAAGTATCCCAGATTTATTTGGTGATTCTGGATGTATATTCCACAAATTACATAAGCAGAACAGAACAGTCTGGATTTTCTTCCCATCCAAACACATTTCCTACACCCAAAAACAAAAATTATTCAAATTTTGAAGAGGAAGAAAAATGCTAATCACACAAAATATTCCTAAATAGCCCAATAAGAAGAAATATTAGAAATCTAATACTATGGCGTTTACAGATCAAACTGAAATGCTCCGAATATCCAAATTTTCTAGCTAATAAAACACAAATTCAGACAAAATTTAGGGGACTAGAAATAGTAAATTAAAAATCCAATTTTATTCCGTGATTCTCCATATGGGTTCCCCAAATTACAAAAGCAGAACAGTATATTCTGCATTTTCTTCCCCACCCAAACACCAATTTTCCTGCAATTTAATGGTAGAAACAAAGAATCTTCTGCCAACCCCAAAACAAAAAGTATTCTGATGATGAAGGGAAGAAAAAAAAAACCCTAATTACATAAAATCACCCTTACAAGACCCAGAACCAGGCAAGACACAGTGAAGAAGAAAAAGGTCACAAAGTCCCTCGCCGACCATTTGCGCACTGCCTTCGCCTCCACCCGCAAGCTCTTAGCCCTCCGGAGCGCGTCCACCTCCTTTAACAGATCGAATTCGACCCCCTTTTTCTTCAACTCCTCGACACACTTCCCCAGTAGCTTCCCATCCTCTTTCTCCCTCTCCAGTAGCTTCTCCATGTGGCTTTCGACATCAGTCTTGTACCGAACAGCCCAAATGAGGCCTAGAGAGCAGAGAAGAGAGCAGAGAGATGGGATCCAGGACCTGTGGCAAGCACTACCATTTGGGTTTGAGGATGAATTGTTGAAGAGGAGGATGAGGAGAGTGGAGTGGAAGATGAAGAAGAAGCAGTAGAGTTGTGTGATCTCTCTTCGAACTCCATCGATTTGGGTCTCCTTGAGGGAGATGCGGTTGAGGATGAGCTCTTCTTCTTTGAGCCACTGCTTCAGGAGGAGCCTGTGGGTTGGCGTTTCTGCGATCTGGTGAAGTGGGTGCACGGATTTGGCGTCCATGATTAGTGGGTTTGTACTCTGATCAGCCATCGATTTGCCGAGAAAGAGAGAGATAGCGAGGAGGAGGGAGAGAGGGGTCTTTTGGAAGGTTGGAGATATGGGGCTTTTGACTTGTGCAACGGTCGAATTTGTACGATTCGAAAATATTCAGCTTCAACGGCTAGAGGTTTCAAATTGAACGTGTGAAATGACGAAAGGGTTCCTCTCATATGAAGATAGATACGCTGGTAAGCTCCAACGGTCATCTCGTTTATGAACAAATGAAAAACACTTGATATCCACCGTTGAATACGGTAAGATGCACTCAACCGTTGGTTGGGTCACGGACATACGGATTCGGGTTGCCGAGCCCGTAACCCAAGCCCAAATTCTGATTAAGATGCACTAATTTGCACCTGAATCTAAAATGTAGATTAAAAAATAAAAAATAAAAAAAATTAAATTTAAATACATTGCTAATTTTCTTAATTAAAAAAAGAAGAAGAAAGTTTAGGGGTTTTCCGATTTAATTCTTATAAATATCAAATATGTTTAATTGTTCAATTATTTTTCTTACCATTTTCAATTTTTTAAAATTATTATTCTTATTTTTTATTTTTACATACTAGTATTTTTTGTTCAATAAAAAGAAAAATAAGATGTGAGTTACTCATTGATAATAAATTTTCAGTTTAAAATAAGTTTATAATATTTGGAAATGAAAACATTAATTTTGATAATTTTATTTTTTAATTTTGATTGTTAAATGTTGTAAATAAGTTTTAAAAGATGAGTTTCGGAATTACTTTTAAAATTAAAATTTTAAAATCATAAAAAAAAAAAATACAACCAAACACATCTTAATTTGAGATACAGACATACATTTTGTGCTAATGAAATATAAATATTTGGACATAAATGTTAACAGTAAAGTTCTCTTTGCTCTAATATATAAAATAACAATAAATAAATAAAAAGATCTCGAGAAATCAATCTACAATAAACTTATTGTATCTAACTTAATCTTTTAGACTATTATATAGATATGATCAATTTGTTATGATAAAAAATATTTTGTTTCAAGGTGCTCTATGCTTGATCTTTTAATCCAATTTGTGATTAGATGTTGCTAATATGACAACAACAATTTCCTATTGATGGTTACTATCATCATTTTTCACCTTTTTCTCATTTGCTTCATAATGGTAATTATAAAATTGTTATTAGTAGGGTGATATGAATCCATACAATAGCCTCAATAATCGTAAGAGCTTGTCAAGGTACCTTAATCCATGCAATAGTCTTATTACTTATAAGAGTTTGTTAGAGTGCTCATTGTTTGGGGTGCCTATTGGTTAGGCTGCATGTTGGGATGTGTAATAGGGGTGTATGGTTGCGGGTTCAATTCCTATATTCACTTTGAGGTTAGGATTCCCATAAAGAGTCCAAAGAGCTCCGTTATGGAAGGTTCTATTGGTTTATAAAAGACAAAAACAAAAAAATTCTCATTACCCACAAGTTGTATTGTTGGTTGTATCTAACTTGATCTTTTGGACTAATATTAACTTCTAACAAATTAATTTAGGATAAAAAATTTCTTAGAGGTACCCTATATTTAATCTTTTAATTCAATTTGTGATTAGATATTATCTAAGTGCTAATATGACAACAAAATATCTTGATCAATGATTATGATCATCATTTTTCATTACCGTTTCTCATCAGCTTCGCAATGTTAATTGAAGTCTCTACAATGCAATACATGACTAATCAAGTTTTTTTTTCTACTAAAATTAGGAAGAAAAAATGTTTAGTACTCTTATTATATCTCATAGCATGTTGATATGGTACTCTTACCCATTTATATTCTATTATCGTAAATATATATATATATATATATATATTTGAATCTGAAAATAATTTAAAATTATTTACTAATAAAGAAATAAATTTGAGTTTTTATTTATTTTTACATTCCACTAATCCCCAATGAGATTATGGAACATGAATAGTTGTTTATACGACATAATTAGCATATGCTGACTTGATTCAAGATGGACATGAATATTTGATCTAAATTAACTAGATTATCCAATATCAAATATAATTTCTTTCATTCTTAAGTAATGTAAGAATTAATTTTTCCCATATGTACTTAGAATTCAATCACCATTTCCTTTTTATTCACTCTCTTGGGTTCTTGATCACTTTTCTCTAGTGGCTACCCTCATTAACAAGAGAAACAAGCTTCTACACACCTTTAATATTGGACCAGTGATTTACCACCACAAGTCTTCCCATCAAAGGAAGAACACATTCCCACTTCAACAACATTTTCAATTTGAATTTTCCTTTTATTCATGTTGTTGTTTTCTCATGATGGCATAGTGTAGACCCCTTTTACAGACCAAGGACTATTTGTTTTTTTATTTTTATTTTTGCTTTCACTAGTAGCATTTCATGGGATATTTTTTTCTCACACCCGAGAGAAGTTGACAGCATGTTGTTGGAGTGGGTGGGGGGGGGGGGGACGACTTCTAGGTGAGCTGCATGTTGGGATGTGTGGCAAGGACTACCAACTTGCCATGGTGGTGGTTGAGGGTGGTGAAATCTTTGCTGAAGGGTAAGCAGTGGGAGTTGGTGGAAGCTTGGAGAAGAAGAAAAACAAAGTGGAAGAGTTTTGGAGGGATAGAGGTTTCAGGTTTTACAAGGAGTCCAATGGGATGTCATGAGGAATGGGTGAGAGAGAGAGAGCTGTAGGAAGGGAGTAGCACAATGCTTTATTACCTGCTACCAAGGTACGCTCTCACTCTTACTTTGTTTATTTACTTATTATCATGACTTGCTTTTGATCTATGACCATTTTGGTATCCGTTGATCTCCTAGTTAATTGTCATGCTTGCCTCACCTTATTTAGTAGAGACCCATTTTTAGGAACTTAGAAGGGTGCTACGGTCTTTTTACCATACCTTCCCAATAAGTAACTTGACCCCTAAACTCGACTTTGGTTTTTTACAGACCGTCTTTTTCAAATAAGGAGTCACATTTAGGGTTTTCTTTCTTATTTTGTTTTCCTTTAAAAATAAAATAAAAATAAGTGGCAACTCCAAGTCTTTTCTAAAAATCATATTTTTCACCAAATAAATAAAAAAGTTAGTCACGCTGTTGAGTGGGAACGCACGTGAAAAACCCGGGTCCACAAAATGGCGACTCCGTTGGGGATTTGAAGGGTCAAGCTTGAACTTAAGTTGAGGCAAATGTGGTGTTTGATTAGTCGGTTGATGGATACCTTTCCTTTGTGCTTCTCTATGCTTAAGTGATCATAGCACATTAAGGATTTTGATGTGGCATTTTTCTGTACTTGATTGCTATATCCATTTGCGACATTGACATGATGATAATATTGATTGATCCGCTGGCTTGTCTTAGCATATTGATTTTGCTCTAACCATGATTATCCTGCTCACTTTGGCATGTATGTTCACATTACTGTATATCTTGTTTATCTTAGTGTTGATTTTCCTACTTGTATATTATCTTGATCATCTTTGAGCATGTCATCCTTGTTGCATTCATCTTGATTCTCATGTTCTCATTTGGCTTGTGTGTGGACATGGATGATATACTTGCGCTTTGCTTGACTGCTTGTTGCATGACTGCTCTTTTTCTGTGTGATTGTATGTTGCTTGTCCGTGTGGATTGCACATCTATCCCCTTACCTCCAACCCTCTGGTTTTGGTCATTTCCTTCCGTTCGGAGCCACTTCTCCAACTTAGGCATTCAAAGCCATATTTCAGGCGGTTGGAGTCGTGATGTTCCAGAGTTTGTCCTCCTCTATTGTGTGTGATATAACTCTTTGAGCTTATAGCTTATGTTTTGATTGTATCATTGGTGCCCCTCACTTCACGCTCTTGTATGGTGCATGTGTAGTTTTCCTTCTATATATGTTCGTCCCTATGATTCTAGGTGGTTTGGATGCTACTTAACTTTGACATTGATTTCCGAGTCACTTTTGGAGACATCTTAGAGGGATTTTGGATCCATAGCGCAACTTTAGAGGTATTTTGAGAGCTACCCTTATCTTAGGATTTTAGAGCCCTTTTTGTTCCTTTGTTAGTTTAAGCGAGTTTGTATTCTACTTGTATACCTTTAGAGGTCTTTCTTTTTCTTTGGTAGAATTCACTTCATTCCACTCACTATTCACACTTTTTTTTCACTCTAGTGTTCACATTCTTTACACTCGTGAACTCTATTGAAGATGGACATATTTGTAGACCCCTTTTCTAGACAAAGGACTATTCGTTTTTTGCTTTCACTAGTAGCATTTCATGGGATATTTTTTTCTCACACTCGGGAGGAGCTAGCAACATGTTGTTGGAGTGGGGGGGACGACTTCTAGGTGAGCCGCATGTTGGGATGTGTGGAAAAGACTACCAACTTGCCATGATGGTGGTTGAGGGTGGTAACATCTTTATTGAAGGGTGAGCAATGGGATCTGGTGGAAGCTTGGAGAAAAAGAAAAACAAAGTGGGGAAGTTTTTTAGGGATAAAAGTTTTCAACAGAAGAGGGAGTTTTTTTTTGGCTGGGAGATTCAGGTTTTACAAGAAGTCTAGGAAGAGGAGAGGAGTCCAGGGGGATGTCATAAGGAATGGGTGAGAGAGAGAGAGAGTTGTAGGAAGGGAGTAGCACAACGTTTTATTACCTGCTGCCAAGATACGCTCTCACTCTCACTTTGTTTATTTATTCATTATTATGACTTGCTTTTAATCTATGATCATTTTGATATTCATTCTCCTAGTTAATTGTCATGCTTGTCTCACCTTATTTAGTAGAGGCCCGTTTTTAGGAACTTAGAAGGGTGCTACGGACTTTTTACCATACATTCCCAATAAGTAACCTGACCCCCGGACTCGACTTTGGTTTTTCACAGACCGTCTTTTCCAAATAAGGAGTCATACTTAGGGTTTTCTTTCTTATTTTGTTTTCCCTTAAAAATAAAACAAAAATAAGTGACGACTCCAATTTTTTCTAAAAATCATATTTTTCACCAAATAAATAAAAAAACAAGTCACGCTGTCGAGTGGGAACGCACGTGAAAAACACAGGTCCACACATAGATATCAAAAACTTTTCAGGATCTAAAGAATAGTAGCCATATGGAAGTGCTTATCTAGATTTGAATATTCCCAAGTCTAATCCTTTCAATGAAGACAAGTATCAAATGAGCTGAATTTGAATGAGAAAATGATTTTGGACATATTAGCATTAATGTGAACTATAACAAGTTGTTGTAGTTACTATCCAGAATATGTAAATGGAGATGGAGACATCACATGGAAGAGCCTTACATGAAGACTATCCTATAAGTTACAAAGTCTTTGATGTTAAGTGTAGTGATGGAATGAATGAGAATATGATATTTTGTCTTGAATATTTGAATATTTTCTTGATTTTTTTTAATAAACTTTCAGTCTAAATTTGGATTTTAGCTCCCATATATCATATCAGAAGATTTTTGTTGGGCGATATGGAAAATTCATATCAGACTAATTCAACAAGGTTGCTAATCATGGCTACAGTGATCATATTAATTTCTTTTCATCATATAATTACATTGAAGCAAATTTTCAAATTAGGCAAATTTTCTTGTGATTTTACATATTTCCCTTCATGACTAAATTTAAAAAGAAAAAAAACTATATAAATACATTGGAAAATGTGGATGATCACCACCTATCTTTAATTAATTTGCCCTTAATTCCAATTTTTCTAATGTTATCCTTAATATGTCCTTCTCTTTCATTATAATTTGTAAATGACTATTTATTTTAAAAGTTGTATGAGTTGAAGAAAATTTTTGTCATCTTTTAACTTGTGTGCGTGAGCTCCACACACACATACACACGCATTGTGTGTTGTAGGGTTGCAACTTGGGTGGGTTGATGAGTAACCCGAGCCCAACTTGATTAAAAAATAATAAACTCGAGTTCAACCCAATCTGAATTCTAACTTGAGGTACTCAACTCAAGCCCAACTCAACCTTATTTTTCTAAGTTTGGGTTTAGTTCGGGTTTTTTAAGTTAGACTCATGTTAGTCGGATTAAACTCAGGTTGATTGGGTTAGATTCAGATTGATCGAGTTGAATTCAAACTGGTCAAGTTGCATAATGCAAAATCCATCTATAATATTTTTTTAAAAAGAACTTACTATGTTTATATAAAAATTTAAATAGTAAATAGGATAGAATTTCAAGATAGCAACAAAAGAATAAATATAAATTTATATAGTTTTCTAAAAGAAATGAAAAATATATAATATAATGTATTTTGATATTTTTTTTCTTAAAAATAGAAAAAAAAAAAGGAATATTATTGTATAGGATAATATACATTATAAATATTATAAAAACATTAAATCAGGTTCGGGTTAAGCTCGAGTTATTCAAACCTTAAATCGAACCCAACCAAATTGAGTTCAGGTTGAAAAAACCTAACCCAAGCCCAATCCAAGTATTGAAAATGATTGCCCAAGTCCACCCAAATGTCGGGTTGGATTTGAGTCAACCTGCCTAAGTTGCACCTGTAGTGTGTTGTATTCTAGAGAAAAAAAATTGAATATTTGGTATTGACCTAAATTTATGAAATTGAAATAAATGCAAGATTATTGTAGGATAAAATAAGAAATTTAAAATACTTTAATGGTGAAAAGTTTAAAGCAAATATGGATCAATCTATATAAAGTAAAAAATCTAAAACATTTGGCTATTCACCTTAATCTAAAAGACAAATATGAATTATTTAGTATCAACTTTAATTTTCATATAGGGTAATGATTCCCTGCAACGGTCTCATGAGTTTTATATCTTCTAACTTGATTGATCCAAATCATATGCCATTTTAACTAATAGATTGAGATTTAAAAAAAATAATTAATTTATATACGATGACCTCAACACAAATAACTTGCATATAAAAATTAAAACATCCTTTTTATTAGATTGTGACTAAATAAATCTTATCTAAGTAATGATATTATAATATAATTATGCGATCGATCGGTTGTTAATATTGTATTATAATATCAATTATCCAATCGATCATTAAGATCATAATACTACTTTTCTGTCAATTCACAACATTGACCGATACTTTGGTATGTTCTATACCATAGGAATATAACTCACCATATTTTCCCATTAAAAGTGAAAAATAATACCATGTATAATTTCCTTCCTCCTATAATATATTAAGTTTTATTTTTATCCTATATAAACTTGACTCAATTGTCATTTGCTTCTCAACCATTCTCTTCTCTTTCTTCTTCTCTTTTTCTTCACCCTGTATAAACTTGACTTCAATCACCATTTGCTTCTCTATCATTCTCTTCTCTCTCTCTCTCTCTCTTTCTCTCTCTTAGATATCAAAATTCTCTTTGATATTCTTTGTTCTCAACTCAAAACAAAGGATGATCTTAGCAAGAGAAACAAGTTTTTACGTAACTTTGATATTGGATCAATGATTTACCATAAGAGATCTTCCCATCATATTGACATGGAAGAATTTCATTACAATAATGATGCAAACCATAAGGATGCATCATTATTTTGAATTGGGTTGTTTATCATATTGTTGCTGATTTCTCTTGGCAATCTTGAAGTGTTTCCATCATCATATATAAAGTAGAAGAGATCGAAGGTCACTGAGTCTGATGTAAACGATGGAGATGCAAATAAAGATATACATAGTGCATGGAAGAACCCCCAAACGCCAATTGAGATCGAATCATTTATTTCAAGTCCTTAATGTATAGTCTTAGTCAGGGAGAAATGAGAATATGATTTTTTACTTTATTTATTTTTTGGGAGTGTGGATATTTTTCTAGTTTTTTTGGTTCAATATTTGCTTTTCTTCGTAATTCAACATAATTCTTGTAACAATCTCCCAATTTGATCACGTTAAGCTCTTTATTTTCTTGTTCACATCAGCACATGGAAGAAAATTTT
Source organism: Vitis vinifera (assembly GCF_030704535.1). NCBI lineage: Eukaryota > Viridiplantae > Streptophyta > Magnoliopsida > Vitales > Vitaceae > Vitis > Vitis vinifera. Next base: position 25,312,424 of record NC_081823.1, on the reverse strand, counting down.
CAGATTGAATAAAATTTCTTAGAATTTATATTCATATTTCCCATTGCAACATAATTTCTAACTATATATTTTCCCATTTCCTTATTGTATGATCCCAATAAAGTCCTAGGATTACAGCATTGAAATGGATTAAAAATGGATTACTTTTTAAGTTAAAACATGGAAGAGTTTATTTTTCTATATAAATTTGAGATTATTTCATTCTTTTTAATCAATTAATTCATCAAAAATAATTTAATTTATATTTTAAAATTTCTCATTTTTAACATATAAAAAATAATAATAAAAACATTTTTCAATAAAATAAGTTATAAAAATTATAATATTTATTTACTTATAAAAGATATTTATTTTTAATATAACTAAAATTTTAAAAAATTAAATGGGACATGATGAGATAGGTATGGCCCCATTTAAATTTTTTATTAGTATATGAATGAAAATTAATATATATTAATGGAACAAGATTAGGATGAGAATTGATTGGTGTGAAAATTAATCACTCCATTGTATTCTAAAAAAAGGATAATTAATATTGAATTAAATTTATTAAATTGAAGCAAATGCAAGATTATTGTAAGATAATAGTGAAAAGTTTAAAGCAATTATGGATTAATCAATATAAAGGAAAAAATCTAAAATATTTGATATCCACCTTAATCTAGAAAAGAAATATAAATTATTTGGTATCAACATTAATTTTCATTTATAGTTATTGCCTACAAGGGTAATGATTCCCTGCAATGGTCTCATGAGTGGTATATCTTCTAACTTGATCAATCCAAATCAAGTTACCATAAGATTATTGTGAACAAGTTTTTACACAAATTTGGTATTGGATCAGTGATTTGCCATAAGACATCTTCCTATCATATTGACATGGAAGAATTTCATAATAATATGGTGCAAACCATGGGGAGACATCATCATTTTGAATGGGGTTTCCGATCATATTGTTGTTGATTTCTCTTATTGATCCGGAAGTATTCGTATCATCATAAAGCATAAGAAAGCAAAGATCATTGAGTCTCTAATCCAAAAGATGGAGATGTAAATAAAGATGTCTATAGTGCATGGAGAAACGAGAAATCTTTTAAATTGGATAAAATTTCTTAGAATTTACATTCTTATTTCCCATTCCAACTTGTTTTTTAACTACATATTTTTCTCTTTTCCTCATTGTATGATCCCAATTATAAAGCCTTAGGTTTCCATCACTGAATTTCATACTACAAAGGATAAATATGCACTTACCTCATATATCAGCAAAAAGGAATATCAATGTACTTCAATGAAATATTAACACTTCTGTTGAAGTCATAACATATGGAGTTTACTGGTGATTGATGATTTGGAAAGTGATTGCCACTGTATGGTTCATACGATAATAGGGTGAGGCTTTTCCGATATTCACATTGCTCAATCATCTCCTCAATGGAATTAGTTTGGAATTAAAATAAACAAGTTATAGGTGAGTTTGAGATTTTTTTTTTTTTTTTTAAACTTTGAAGGAATATGATCGAGTATTTTATATATATATATTATAAGAGTAATATTTTCATTCAAAAGGGACAAAAAAAAAATTATTTGAATATTAAAGGACATTTATAAAAAAAAATGAGTTATTTTTTAAATTCAAATATGAAAGGTGTTACTTTTACAAATTTAAGATTATTTCATACATGTTAATCAAATAATCTATTAAAAAATAATTCAATTTACATTTTTATTTTCTCCTTTTTAATATATATATATATATATATATATATATAATGATAAAAATAAAAAAACTTTTTTTTTTTTTATCAAAATAAGTTATTGAAATCCAGAAACTGCTTCATCGGAATAGCATCCTTTGTACCTAAAAGCATTTCCATCTTGATTCTAAATATGTATTTGGGTAGAGTGGGCTAGGATTTTCATACCTACTCCATTAAAAAAATAAAAAATAAAAAACTTTTATTATTTTTTTCAAAATTCTTAATTATACTAAAATAAATATAATTTGTAAATAAATAAATATTCATAAATTTTTTATTTAAGAGTAGTTCCAATTCAGTAGGCTTAATTATGAAAATTTCACCAAAGACCTTTCCTTTTATTAGCTTGGTGCATTTCACCAATAGGTGTGCTTTTCAGCTAAGAATATGGATAAATTCCAAATTTAGTAGGTATAGGGTTGTAACCAAGCTCACCTTGATATAATGTAATTTTTCTATAATTCCTACCCTTATATTTATGATGAATTATGTTTACCATCATACATAGCAAGTAGAAAATGAAAATTAGAATCAAGTTTTATTCTCTTGCATATCCCCAACATAGTACTTCGAACAACTTAATAGATTGTCTCAACCTCATGTTGAGGCCATAGATCGATGCACCGTCTTATTCTTCTATTGAAAGAACTTTCAAGACTTGTTCTTGAAAGGTATGAGAGAGTTTGAAGCATAGGTGTACTATATGCTAATTATGAGCATAATCCAAAACTGTTTTAAATCTATGTATCTATAGGAAAAATCCTAAGATTTAAGGTTGGAATGAAATTGGGAAGTATTATTTTACCAAAATGACAATTTTGATGGAGATAAAAATTAGTGTATTAATTGAAGTCCATTCTAAGGGATGTTTGAACTCCCCTCAAAGCATTTGAATTGCTAATGGAAGGGTGTTTGAATCATGGGGAGATGTTGACATGTCCCATGCAAGGCATTTAAACATCCTTCCCTACTTTCAATTATTTTTTGTCACTTTTTTAATAGTTTTATTTTGAGTTAAATACTATCATTACTTGGTTGAACTTCATACATGGGTTCCATGCTTGAGTAGAACTTGGTCCGAACAACAAGTCATATGGATGGAAGTAAGCAAGAATAAACATATGCATAATTGAAATAAAGTTGTGTCAACCTAATCTAGCTAGCCTAGAACACTAACGTAAATTAATTGGGTCGTCATTCTCAACATTAGTCTTGATATTCATTTGACGAAAAACACAAATTAACTTTTTCACCAACCTAAAACAATAATATTTGAGAATGCATGATACACCATAGCCTTAAGTTGTATCAAAATAGATACATGAAAAGCATATAAAGTATGCATGAAAAGAAAATTTACAATAATTTAAGTTGCTTCTAACTAATTTTGTAAGGCCAATCCAATTGACTTGAAAGCTTTAAGAAAGGTTCTTCAAACTTATACTTTCCATTGGTGATAGTCAAACAAGCAAGAGCTCATGCTCATACTTGGTCCTTAATTATTCAATAATTCAATTGTAATTTTATCATTAGGATAATATCTATGATACGAATCGATTGAATATGCAAATAAGTTCAATAGTTTTTCTAAAATAGAATGGTTGATTAATAGTAAGGCCTCATTTCTATTTTAGTTCAAGTTAGAAATTTTAGGAGGATCACAACATCTAACCTAATAATTGGAGAGAAGCAAATAAAGGAATGATGAAAAAAAACTCATCGAGGTGGAGACAGAGTAATAATCAAGGTTTGTTGAAGTAGGAGAAGGGGAAAATTTTAAAAACCCAAATTGAGGACGAGAATCCTATTTCCCACCTTGAACCCACCTGCATCAATCCCTGTGTTGATTATATTATTATTATTAATTCTAAAAAATAATACTATATCTAATATAAATATTTATTTTAATTGTTTAAATATTAAATGTATTAGTTTATAAATTATTTTATTTAAAAATTAAAAAAATTTAATGTAAAATTGTGAAAGTAAAAAAAAAAAAAAACAAAAACAAAAACTATGAGGATTTTCCATCAAGGATGGGGAAATTATTGCCCCTCAAGGGATTCCCCATCTCCACCCTACCTAGTTTAAGATCAAGAATAGGGCAAAGATAAAGAATAAATTAACAAATAAATACATGAATGAGAAGCCTTTCCCAACTAGACCCACCTTATTTACATTCCTAAGCAAAAATAACATTATTTTAAGATAAAGAAATTTAGAATATTAGATATTAACTTTAGTATTAAAAGGTCTAAATCAAATATAGAGAAGTCCATATAAAGTAAAACATCTAACATATTTGGTATTCACTTTAAAACACATACAAAAATATCTAGAATATTTGGTATCGATTTTAAACTTCATAAACTTAATTACTTTCTATAGCACCAATCATTCCACACAACATTTTCATTATAGATGACCATATCATTTATTATGTCTAACTTGATGAATAAGACAAATATACAATCACAACAATTAATAAGGATTACAAATTTGTTAGGTGTCAAAATCTTATCTTCCATATATTCCACCTAAATTATAAAAGGTAAAAAAAAAAAAAAGAAAGAAAATCCTCTCAAAAAATGGTTTTGATTAAATGTTGTCAAGTGCATATATATATGATAATGCTAATAACTTGATCCATGGTTAAGATCATGATATTTACTTTGTTCATTTGATCAAATAACAATCATAGGATGTTTACCTACCACTTTGTAATGCTAGGCCATAGGAACATGACTCGCCATTTTCCATCACAACTAGACAGTCTATTACTATATATACCTTCTTTCCTTCTATAATGTCATAAGATTTTCTCTCTCAATCTATATATATATGTGAGTTCAATGGTCATTTCCTACTCGATTATCAGTCTCTCAAATATCTCTCTTGACTCTTATTTCATAACTTCTCATGATGATCTCCTTTGTTCTCAACCTCAAAAGAAAGGCCCAGGATATGGTGGGTTACCAAGGGCACTGGCTATCCTTATCAAGATTCAAGATTTTTAGTAAGAGAAACAAGTTTTTAACAACTTTTCTATTGGATTAGTGACTTACCATGAGAAATCTTCCTATCATGTTGATGTGAAAGAATTCCATTGCATCTATAAGGTGCAAAATATGAAGGATGTCTTCAATTTGGATTGGGTAGTGATCATTCTCGTTGGTGTCCACTCGGGTTATGGAGTCCTCCCGAGCCCGGCCCCAAGCACAATAACTTTTGTTGAGAAGTGTGTTATTCCCTTTGGATTAGTTTCTAAGTGTTTGATATTTTTCTATTTAAGATAATTCTTGTAAAGGACTTTTACTATTCTTATAAATAAAGTATTTTCTATTTGGAATAATTCTTAGAAGAGAGCTTTTATATTTTTATATATTTTGTTATATAAGATGTTTCTTACCATGTTGAAATACTCTTATGTAATAAAAAAAAAATAGAGGAAAATAATTTGCAATTAGATATATAATCACTCTAATGAAGTAATATATAATGTAAACTTAATAAAATAATAACCGAAAACCTTTAAAATAGTTTGAAGTGATTGTATTTGATGAAAAACTTGTCAAACAAATTATATACCAAGAACTAGACGTCTTTTACGACAAATATCCATTGATGAACTAAAATTTCTTCTACAAAAATTATTTTTCCCAATGATATCTTAAATATTGTTGTCAATTTCAAATTTCACATTGTTTTACGAAATTGTAAATTTTGCATCCAAAATTCATGGCATGAAAATTTTAATGTCTTTTTATTTGTCTAGAAAATGTTCATCACTAAGTAAACACTTCTTCAAGGAATTGAGAGATTATTGGTAAAATTGAAATAAAACAAAATTTGTTTTTAAAAAATTATAATAATTCTTGACTTAGAAATAGATCAAATTGCCTAAAATTTCTGACATTTAATTAAGAAATGAATTTACTATAAATTGAAAAAAAAAATTGTAATTAGGAAGAATTGATCAATATAATTGAGAATATCAGTTTTTTTAACCATTTTCTCTCTAATTTCTATTCGCCATTCTAATGCGATCTCCAACATTGACCATTTTAGGTGTTTCATCTTATAACATCCTTCACTCTTGATTATTGTTCTTCTTATCCAACATTTCATTTATTGCTTATTGTTATCTTAGGAGTGGAGGAGTTGGTAATTGTTTTCATTCTTTAGAAAATACGTTTTGGGCTTGAGGTTCTTTTTTGAGTTTTTGTTTCAAAAAATACATTTTTAAATTATTTAATTTTTATATAGAATAGTCAAAATAAGTAAAGTAAGTTTGAAATAACACGTAAAAATAATTTATTGACTTTAAATTTATTTTTTTCACTTTTTCTTTCATTATATTTTTCCTTCTTATTTTCTTTTCCATACATTTTCCCCTAAATTTTCATAAACCAAACATAAACATAATTTTTGGTAAATATTCAAGCTTTGTTTAAGTTTTCTTATAAACACAATTCATTAGATTTATAAGCATTTTATTATTTTTTTTATAAGGAAAAATGAGACTACTTTAACCTTGTTCGACTCTTGAGAACATATCTCTCTTAAATTAATAGGCCTGACATTTTATTTTATTTTTTTTTTAGATTTTTTTCCTTTTTGATTTTCTCAAGAAACAAATGTTTTTATGTATTCCATTATGGTTGATAATTATAACTTTTATACATGTTCATTTTGGACAGCTCCTGAATTAATTTTTTTTTTTTTAAATAGACAATGCAAGAGTCAAAGAAATCATCTTATATCCCCACCACTCCCATGAAGCCCTAGCTTCAAAAGTTAGAAATTAAGAATTAAGATATTTGAATTCTCAACGAGGGAAAGATGAAGGAAATTATAGTCTATTTCAAATTCATCTTATTATCATCCCTAATGTATTTTAAAAGTCCATTTTTTTAATAAAATAAAGTTTAACCCACCTTAACTTTCTACTTGGATCCCCTTAAAAGGATAATAGAAAAATGTGATATGATACAAGTTTAGGTCATTTTATGACTAAATAGAAAAATGTATTATCGCATCCACACACACATATAATATAATTTAAATAAACATGATATAATTAAGTTGGTATGTGAACTTATATTGTGAAATTGAAGCAAATATAATATGATTTTAAAAGGTAGAAGATACGAGATACTTGATATTGACTTTAATATTCACAATTTTTTTTAAAAAAATAGCTTAATTAATATAAAGTAAGAATATAAAATGCATCTTATGGATTTTAACACAACAAGAGAAAATCCAAACTATTTGGAAACAACATTAATCTTCATAATTTTATTTCTTCAAAAGTTACGATTCCCACATCAATCTCTCTACTCATGAAACATGTATCCTCTAAGGCTATGAGTCTCGCATCAATCTCATTACTCATGAAACAGGTGTAGTTGATTGTAACTTCTATACCATAATACTAATATATTTAAGACCACTTGATTGAGATTAGAAACTTGTTACAAATTATATTTAATTTTTGACATATGATATTGAAAAAAGTCATTAACTCCATAACCGCTCAAATTATTTTTGATTGATTAAATATAGTATGAAATAGGATAAGACATTAGATAATATATCTCATATCATATTTTGGTTGGCAATGAAAAGATATTATATATATATATATATATATATATATAT